>NC_141907.1:59919609-60225468 GCF_057802395.1 Ceratotherium simum simum | reverse complement strand
AAGTCTTTGTGGTGGTAGTGGTTGTCATTTTAAATCTTAGAACTTCTCCACGTGCATGTTAGGCATTCAGTGAATTTCGATAAAGTGAACTAAATAGCCCTTGAAATTCAAAATCTAAAATCAATTTGCAGGAATGTGTCAGCACTTTTGACTGGATACAAACAACATCAAAACAATTTAGTTCAAGCTAATTTCATGAAAAACTCAAGCTACTCATTTTGCATGAGGGTGACAAACTGCATTTTTCATTTTTCAATAAGCTGACTCAATGGCATGAGCAATGCCTTCCAGGACCTCTTCTATAGGATTGGAGAAGCAATGCCTTTAAAAATTTTAGCAGGTCTCCAGAAGAAATGTATTATACTACCACTATTTACACTGATAGTATATAAAAATCATATATTTGTAAAGCACTAACTTTGAGATATTAATAGATAAAAATAAAATGGTAAATTAATAATCAAGAGCAAACTAAGTCTTCAATGGAAAACAAAATGGTATATTTCACAATCAAAAAATGGATAAAACTGGTTATATCAGGGACTTTATTGTTGATATACGATAATTTTTATACAATTTGGTTTTCAACTTTGAAAAGTGAAGTGGCTTAGAATTATGTGTATATGGAAAAAATAGTAATAATCATAGCTACTATCGAGTACCTACTATTTGCCAAGAACTTTATACACATTATTTTCATAATTAATATTTAATTATTATTTCATTTTAATAGGTGAGGAAAGTGTGCTTCACTGAAGTGTCTTACTACTCTCCTATATGATCGAGACATTATTCAGAGCCAGGTTTGAAACATTCTATTATTGCATAATTCCACCCCATCCCAATGCATCTGTATTACCATGACCTGAACAAGTAGAAAAGTCCTAAGAAAGGCTCATTTGCCAAAAATTGGCCCAGTTTTCTCTAGATGATTAGGAGGATATTCTGAAAAAAGAAACAAAGAGGAAAAAGTTCCAATGTAGTAATTTTCCTACATTTTTACTATGAAGACTCAGAGCTCATCATCTTTGAATTACATCCAGCACTTCAAATTACACAGCTGGCTTAGCAGTCTGAGTTGCTTTCTTTCTGGGCATCATGTCAGATAAACCACTGGGCTGCTCAGGTATCATGACCCCCCTTTACCAAATTATGTTTTTCCCAACATGCTTACTATCTCATTCTTTTGCTCAAACAATGAGCTTTAGGGTGGAGGAAGAGGGAATGGGAATGAGCTGCTGCATGAAATAATACCTGTCCGAAATTTGTAGCTTGGTGTCTGCATTTTTACACACTTTACTGGTGGAAACTAACACACATTTATCCCGTCCTGCCTATCACTTCATAGAATTAGATTATGTGACGGGTAATGGGTCTTCATCTGACCTGGGCTAGGGCTTCTCTGGACATTCATAAGCATTTAGTGGCATCAATGGAGCCCTGTAAATTACTCACTAGACAGAAGTTTATGATATCACTGTGAACACACCTGGTTATTCAAATAGTTGTTTCAAATATTTTTTATCTTTCAAATAAAGTGGACAGATGTGAAAATGAAGTTTACACACAGTCATAAGAAGCAGACCATGATGAATTTGACCTTAAAAAGATCTCTATTCCTTTTGATTTGATTTTCATGAGAATCTATGTCTGAGAAAGAAATAATAAACTTATCTCATGCTGGCTAGTGTTAGTGTATTCTTTGTTGACATAAAGATCAGAATATGGAAGTAAGTGATTTTTCAAGAAAGTTGGGGGATTATTATTGGCAAATGCCGGTGGGTACAGATGCCAATGCTTAAAAGAAATTCTCTAGTCTAATGATTCTGCATAACTATTTCAGAGCTGTCCTAAGCAATGTGTTTATAAAGTACCAGAGGTGGCTATGAGCAAAAATTAGTCGTGTGAGAAAGAGTTAAATTCAATATATGTTTGATGTTCTGAAAAGCATGTCCCCCAATCATGCCTACAAGAGAGTAAATTAACAAGAATTACATCACCAGAATAACCTCTCATTGGCTGGTCTTTCCCTGAGGGCAGACAAGGGTTTGCACCTGTTTATAAAAGATGATGCCTTTAAAGATTAATCCTATTATATGTGGGGAAAAGGTGTTCTATATGCTCCACTGAAAAGAAATACAGAAGCATTTTAAGGCAGTAATTTCCTTCACAGACTTATTTACTGTGTGTTTAGATATGAGGGAGTATGTGTGTGTTTTAAGGAACATTCCAAAAGTTCTGTATGTGTGAGAATCGGTTATTAGATTTTGATTGATATTAGCGCTTTCATGAGTGGTTCATGAACATGTATCACAAAACCAGGGTTAGATTCAATTTCATGAAGCCAACATGATTTTAGAGTTACTGAAACTGTTTCAGAATGAAGGCAAATAAAACAATGATCATATCCTATTGTTATCCTCATGGAACTTGCTCTAAGGAATGAGATTTAGATGGGAATGACTTGGTCATGTTTAAACCAGGTTCTCAAAAATAAGAATATTTTGAGGAAAGGCAACAATTATCATGACAATTTATTTGAATGACCTCTCTGTAAACTTTAGACCCTGCAAAGTAAATTCCTGTGGATTTCCTTGAAAGTGATATGGTTCTACCAGCATGATTTAGAATGTTAGTTTACATTAAGTTGTACAGTAAGAAAGAGATGACTATTTAAAATCAGTCATTTTAGATACAAGATTTATCTTTGTATCTACTATTCTCTTTGTTTGACATACACTTCTGACACTTCTCCACCTGATGAATATTTATTCTTCCTTTTCAGATCTAGCTAAACATCACTTCCTTTGTGGTGCCCATTAACTCCTCAAGCTGAGTTAACTGCTCATTCATTGATCCATGAAACTCAGCAGAGTGATTTTCAATTTGTAGTGAGAGAGTATGTTGGAATCTCCTGAGAAATGTAGTCAAACTACATATGTCTCCCCTTACCTCAAGATTCTAGAACGCACCACTGAGAATCATTGCTGAAGCGAGAGATGTTTCTAATCGTGGTTGTGGGGTGGGGGAGTGTTATACATGTAAACAGGAAGTGTAAAACATGGTTGAAATTCACTGCTTCAGTAGGGCTACTTCGCAGGGTGGCTTCAGGTTTCCCAGTCAGGTCCCAGGCAAACCCCAATGTGTAGATGCTTGAATGACAGTTGCTAATGCCCCATGGGTCAAAGCAGGTCACATGGTCAAGCTCAAATCTAAAGGTTTGGGATAGGAAGAGTGGCACAGCCACAGCGCCAAGGGGATGTGCGCATGGGGACATAAGATACGTGCAGCCATTTTGCATAATCTACTATAATAGTCTCTTGGTTTCCAGTCTCTACCACATCAGCCCTATAACCTGCTGTCACATTTATTCTTTAAAACACAGATTAGATCATTTCAGCTTATAAACATTTGATGAATCTTCACTGTCTCTGGGATAAAATATAAATTCTTTATCATGGCAATTAAGATCTTTCATTATTTGGCCCTGCATCCTTGTCTTGCATTATTTCATAACTCTTGCATATTTTCCTAACTCAATGATTCACTGTTCCCACACATGCTACAAACTGGCTCAGATAGATTCACAGCAAATGTTTCTTTTTTTTTTCTGGGAAAGATTTACTCTGAGCTAACATCTGTTGCCAATCTTCCTCTCTCTCTTTTTTCCCCTGCCCCAAAGCCCCAGTACATAGTTGTATATTTTAGTTGTACGTCCTTCTAGTTGTTCTATGTGAGCCACCACCACGGCATGGCTACTGACAGACGAGTGGTGTGGTTCCGTGCCAGGAACTGAACCTGGGCTGCTGAAGCAGAGCACGCTGAACTTTAGCCATTAGGCCATCAGGTTCATAGCAAATGTTTCTTGAGAAAGGCAGGCGTAGTCACCGTCCCTTGGAACTTATAGTTTAGTTGGGAGATATATACTATAAATATAATTACCTAAATAATAATTGAGTGAAGGCTATGAAATGTGCTACAAACAAAATATTTACTGAACTGTGACTGTTAGGAGGACCTAACTGAGCCTGAGCACTGTGTACGTATGTGGCATTTATCTACATCAAGTCCAGAAACCTGAAGGATAAATCAAACTTTTCCAGGTGAAATGGAGAGGGTGGAGTGAGGGGAACAATATTTGTGATGAAGGTGGAAAGACGCGTCCCTCAGGAGGAAAGGAGCATGAACTCTTGGAAACAATGAAGGCCGCCAATGTGGCTGAAGATAGGAGTGAAGGGGAAGCATTGCAAGGGATGA
The DNA here is from genome assembly GCF_057802395.1 of Ceratotherium simum simum. Classification (NCBI taxonomy): domain Eukaryota; kingdom Metazoa; phylum Chordata; class Mammalia; order Perissodactyla; family Rhinocerotidae; genus Ceratotherium; species Ceratotherium simum. Next base: position 60,221,211 of record NC_141907.1, on the reverse strand, counting down.
CATGGAAACGTCCAGGTCACAGACAGCCTAGCAGACAATGTTAAAAATTTTTGATACTAACCTATGAGCAATGGTTAAACTATGTTTAAAATTAGGAAAAAAAATATATTCTGAGGCAGGATAAGATCAAATGGGGAAAGTGGCTGTTCTGTGTTTGCACATTTCTCTAACGAATGAGTTTATCATCTGGGGCAGAGGGAAGAGAGAACACAAAATTAACAATGTAAAGTGAGATGTGCTAAGATAGGAATAAATTTTTGTGTGAGTACCTGGAAGAGGAACAGAAATCAGATATGGGGGTCAGAGAAATATTTGTAAAGTGACAGAAAAGCTTCAAGATTTTATGGATGCCCGAGGGGGTGAGAAAGAAGAAAGAATGCAATGCAGACATAGACAATAGTAAAAGCAAAGGAAGTTTGGAGCTGACAATGAATTTGATGCAATGGAGGAGCTGAAAGAAGCTCATTATGACAGAAGCACATGGTGAAAACAGAAAGTAGACAGGGTGAGGCTGGGGAGGTGGTCCTGGGCTGCGTGACCCTGAGGTAAGGGGTCAGGCAACTTAGGTTGGGTGATGGCAGCTGTAGTTACTGTGTTCTGGGTGAATAAGCTTTTAAGAAGGTCTTTTGTGAATAAATTTGGTTATTTATATATTAAGGAATAGCTAGTTTTGCAAGATGAGAAATTGGAGAGAAAAATGTGTACTGCTAAATAATTTTCAGAAGAAAATTAAAGGAGAAATTCGTGTTATATTTTCATAATGTTTCAGGTTCTTACATGTCATTAAATTATTATCCAAGAAATCCTTTTTATGCCTGGAATATATATCTAATCTGCTGTGTTCTCTTTTCTTCGCTATGTGGATGGCTACTTTTTTCCTGTTATGAGCTTCAGATTTCTAAAGGGAAGAATTAAGACAGGCTTGACTTGACATCATTTTCATTATTTTTACTTAAAGGCAACCATTTTTCAATATCAGGATAAGAATGATAGGTGTGGAGCAGAGATTATTTCAGGTTTAAAATTTAAAGTGATGACAAGGATGATGGAAGAAATTGGTGTTCAGTTTATGTGTGCGCCTCAAAAAAATCCAGGGGTGACACGTGGTCACAAGGCGTGGAAAGATTACTCATAAAGGATACTAATAGCAACATAAGGGACATTAAAATGCCCTTTAACAACTTAGGTAAGAATAAAGGAAGAAGTTATGTGATCATTAACCATTTGGCACCGTCAACCCTGCTTCATGACAGGGTGTCTCTGGCTTGTGTGTTTGGTCATCATTTCCTCTGGAAACTTTACGTTCCCAGGTTCCCAGGGCCTGGCTTAATAATCCAAACTCTCATCTAAGATACTCTGTAGGAAGACTCACTAATTCTTAGACAGAGAGTGAATTTCTGCTTCAATACATCATATACTATGCCAAAGCTCTCAAATAATGGAATTTCCAGATATACCTCAACAGAATTAATTTTGCTAGTATGGTTTAGAAATTATATATTCTAGCAAAGTCAAAGAATACATTTGAGCTTTATAAATCTATTTTTGCATGGAGGAAGAGGAACTGATGTCTCAAGTTTCTGTAGTATTGTTTTATTTTCCTTTGTATTTTGTACAATTCTCTGTCACTTTTAAGGAAGTACTCTACGGCTTAGGTCAGATTTCCAACAATGCTACATATTAATTTTTAAAACCCACTCCCTTCCCCTAAAGGAAAAGGAATGATTCCTTATCTGTGACAAGACAGCAGAAGAAAAATTTCTTGTTCCTCTTCTGTGAATTTCAGCCTCTGAGTATACATGTGTAATTGTCTAAATTAAATGCTTGGAGAATTTTCCCATGCTTCTAAATGCAGGCCATTTAGGCATGACCTCTCAAACATATCCCCTATAATGAACAGGAGACAAGCTTCAGGAAAATGAAGTTCGTGAATAACAACCAGAAAAACCTGACTGGCATAAGACTGGAGAAATAGTATGACTCAAGAGGTAATATGCAAAACACTCAACTTTCTCAAATGGTTGATATAAAAATGACACTTAAAAGCATGCTGAGCCAGAGAGAGTAAAGGGCTCCTTGACAAGGTAATGGCTCACCATTGAACTCTTGCAAGGCAACAAGGATTCAGGTGCCCCAGAGGCAACTTATTATGCTTTCTCTTGCATTTATCTGGTTGTCTGATTCCTGGGGTTTCTACATGTTTTCTGTTTATACTAAGACATTCGTTATCACAGCATCCTGTGGGACAGTAATGGTACAGAGAGGATTAATGCTCTAATTGGTACGAAAGTATACGACTCTGATCCACATTTCTGAAAAAATTGTGTTGGCTTCATTAGGTTGGTGAGCTGTACTTACAAAGACTTTCCTCACCTACTTACTATGCTATCTGTATGTGTATGGTAGCTAAGCCTTTATTTGATTTTTTGCTTTAGTTCCTTTTCTCTTTATATTAGATCAAATCGATATATATCCAGCTACCCACTTCATAGATGTGAATACCTAAAAATACCACTCATACTTCTCAGAAGGCATTCGGTGGAGCCAAACAGAAAATCAGTCACCTGATGAAAATATGAAATTGCTCTCTGTGAACTCTGTCTATGGAACCTCCTTTCTGACCATGGATGGTGTCAGCTATTGCCAGTTTCCATTTTGGTGGGCAGGAGTAGGGATTACTGCTATATTTCTAGTGCTCTATCAAAATGACTAAAAATATCTCCCTTTCATGACTTGTTTAAAAAAACAAAATCATCATTGACTCCTGTCATTCTCTCCAATCCTTTCTGCTGAAGCAACCGAACATTTTTATCACAGAGTGGCAAATCTGTAAATGAGATAAGCTGTTTGGAGTCCTCTTCTAACGTCTTAGCAGGGCCTCCATGTCAATAGTCTGCTGTAACCAACCCAAGATACTAGGAGATAAAATTTCCCTCCTATAGGTATTTGTATTTTAATATGGGGCCCTGAGAAACAACTACAAAAAAACTCTCATCATTAAGTGTAAAAGAAGAAGAAAGATATCAGGCCCTTCTCTTGTTCCTGTGGATGTCCTTTTTATACTTCAACTTTAACTCTTCTCTATAAAGGTAGATCATTCAACGCCAAGTACATTCCACTAAAAAGAAAGTCTTTAAATGTTGACCTGATTTCAAAGACCTGGGCTTCACAATAAGCATTTTGTCCATGTTGTAGGCAACAATGGAGGCAGTTGGCTCAGTGATGACAGAGACCTCATAGTGACCTATAGTGGTTCTACCTGTTTTATGAAATGACATGCATAGGCGCTATGACCACAGTATTAGTAATAGTCTCTCTAACAGAGGCTTTTGCAAATTTCCATCAACTTTTTCAAAACAATTGGAAGAGATCACCTCTGGGTTAAAGTGTTAGGTCTTCTCTTTTACCAAAGCTGGAATTTTGGGCTACTTTGTAATCATCTACCAGAAAAAGTTGATATTTTGAGTCATACTAATCAACCATATTCTTATGGACTGAATGTTTGCGTCCTCCCTAAATTCACATATTGAAATCCTAACTTCTAATGTGAAATATTAGGAGGTGGGGCCTTTGGGAGGTGATTAGGTCATAAGGGTGGAACCCTCAGAATGGGATTAGTGCTTTTATAAAAAAACCCCAGAGAGCTCTCTCACTCTTTGCGTCATGTGAGGATACAATGACAAGTTAGCTGACTGCAACCCAGAAGAGGGTCCTCATCAGAACTCAACTATGGTGGCACCCTGATCTTGGACTTCTAGCATCCAGAACTGTACGTAGGAAATAAATGCTTGTTGTTTAAGCCACTCAGTCTATGGTAATTTGGTATAGCAGTCTGAACTGACTAAGACATACATCATCAAATTAAATGATTAACACTGAAAACTGAGTTGGTGGGGAGTCAGTGGGGGTCACTTTAATTTGGTTCTTTACAACATCACAGACTAATAGTTCTATAAAAGTGATATAGTTCAAAAACAGTCCTATATTCTTAGAAACTGGTCATCCACTCTTACTTTCCCATCTTGTCAAACACACACTCGGGAGTAAGTAATGTCAAAACTACTTCCAAAAGAAGCTGACTTTGACACATAATCTGGCGAATATAAGTCCCATGAGAGCAGGGACTTTGTCTATCTCATGGACGGCTATATCCCCGGTACCTCAAATGTGTACTAAGTGAGAAAAATGTGCTGAGTAAATCAATGAATGACTCAATGGGTGTATCATTACTGGATCAGGGTTGTTGTAGATTAATGTGTTTGATGCCACCTTGAGTGGGAGCTTTTGTTCCCATTAAGGCAAGTTTAAGGAATTACTTCTGTAATGTGAGGGCAACACTAGAGATTTGTAAGTACAGAGGATGATCATACGAATGACCAATGGTATGACTAAGGAGGCTGAGACCTGGTGTGGGATGGAGATACAAAAGAAATGTAGGACAGAAAGCTTACCTGACAGAGGCATACAATTTAGTTGCAAACAACTAAGTAAAATGCAAGGTAATATAGGATTAAGAGAAAATGAGCGAGGCAGAGGAGACCTGCTGTAGGAGTTTGGAGAAGATGGGGATAAGCATGAGTACTTTCAAATGAATTCATATGACTGTTGGGTGAAAAACAGGCTTGACCAGAAGAGAGTTGAGGCCAGAAAAGTAATGAGGATCAGGGTGGTAACTGAAATGTGAAGTTATATATTTCCAGATTAGTACTGAAGTGGGAATGGAGAGAAAAGGTGAATAATGTGCACACACACAAACACACACAAACACTGTTTTCTGCCAGACATTATGCTCAGCAAGTCACATACATTAGCTCATCTGAGATGATTATTTCATTTAATCTTCATAACAACTTTATAAGATAGGTATTATTATCTTAGTTTTTCAGATGATAAAATCAAGTCTCAGAGAGGTGACGTGATTAGCTGAAGATCATAATTGTTTTAAGCAACAGAGCTAGGATTCAAACCCAAGTCAGCCTGACTCCAAATCATAATCTTTTATGAAAGGTGGGACATAATATAAAAAGAGCACTGAGTGAAAGGTAACTCTCAGGTTTCAAATGTAGAGTATGGGGCATACACAAGACACCTGGAAGTGACTACAGTAAAAGAAGAGAAAATACAGATGAAAAGCTGGTTTAAAAGCACTGGAGTTTTAGTTCCATTTCTAGTAGTTTCTTAGAAGAATGATACTGGGCTTCTATGTAATGTTAGACTGTCTTCCTTCCTCATGTTTTGACTATTGGGTTGGCATTTTGAGGAATAATTCTGACCAGATAGAGTCCCAAATTATAGAGTCCCTTTTGCTGTAGGCGAGATTTCCTGTCCAGTGGAGATTCTTTTGAAGAATGCAAGGTAAGGCTCCAGCTATTTGGGGCACAATTCACGATTTTTTACAATATCATACTTCCCTCATTCAAACAAACAATGTTGGGCTTACTATTGAGTATATTAGGCCTTTTGTGATTTTTCCTCCTTGCCTTTGATCTGCTGTTCCCTCCACCCAGAAAGACCCCCCTTCCTCCTCTGCCCACTCTCTACCCTATATATACACATACTTAGGGGGAAATTCATTGATCCTTTCAGGCTCATCTCAAAAGGATTCTGCAACTGGCACCTTCATTCTTGCTTACTTGAATACTCTTGGAGTCATAACTGATCTTCTCTTTCTTTATATTTAATCATTTAGCCAATCATTCCAACTCTCCTTTTAAATTTTATCTACTATCTAACGACTTCTTAACACCTTCACCTATTACCACCCTGCCCACGCCGCATCTTGGATAATTTCTTACTTGGATAATTACTATAGCCTACTAACTGGTACCCTATTTATTCTCTTACCTCTCTAAGGTCTATTCACCATTCAGTAGCCACAGTGATTCTGTTAAAATCAAGTCAAGTGTCATTTCTTTCCCCCAAAGCCTCCAATGGCTTTCCATTGCACTTAGAGCAAAACCCAAATTCGTCTCCATGGTCTATCAGGTCCCATATGATGTGGCACCCCTGCTGCTACCTCTTTGACTTTACTTCCCACCATTTTCCCCTTATTTACTCTGTTGCAGTTACAATGGCCTTATGGCCACTCATCAAAGCCACCAGGCATGCTGCACCTCAAAATCTTCACATGTGCTACTCCACGTGCCTGGAATGTTCCTCCCCATATATCCACATGGCTCTCTCCCTCACTTTGTTCAGGTCAGCAGTGAGCTTCCCTGGCTACTTTCTAAGTGGCTATAATTCTCTAGCCACCCTTATCTTGTTTTATTTTTGGAACACCAAATGCTGCCTAATATATTATATGGATATGTATGTATTTGTTTATTATCTGTCTTCTCCACCAGAATGTTAGTACTTGTGGGTAAGGCTTTGCCTATTTAGGTCACTATTGTATCTCAAGTGCCTATAACAATGCCTGACACATAGCATCCCATCACCCCCTCCTGCAGCCCCTCCTCTCCCAGCCCTGCTCTGGCCTCCAGGAATTCCTGAGAGGGCCGTGGGCAGCCCCTCCCCTTCCCACCCGCCTCCCCAGCTTTGTCTGCAAAGGGCTGTTGTGAGGGGACAGAGAAGCCCTGGGCCTCCACTGAGCTGGGAATCATGGGTCAGGAAGAAATCGCTGGCAGATGGGCTCAGCTGTTTTGTTCCCTCCAAGGCTGGGGGGTGTCCCATTTCTGATGCAGTTTAAGAAAAGAGCAGGTTGTAGGCCTGAGAGTGGACAGACAGACCAGCCCAGACTCTGGCCTTTCTCTTTTCCCTTGCTGTCCCAGGGTAGCTGGGCTAGGGTCTTTCTTTCCCTCTCTCTCTAGGATCACCCCTTCCCCATCCACACATCCCTCCCCAAGTGCAAGCACAGACTCCATCATGAACACTGTTCTCTGCAGTAGCTCAGTGAGCTAGTGCCGGCCCTGTGTCTCTCCACGACCTACAGGGCAAGGTGACCAATCTCCAGGAGGGCTCTTGGCCCTATCACCCTCCTGGCCTATCCATGTCAGGGTGCCCTGCAGTGGCAGCACACAGGACCCCATGGGAGGCCCCAAAGGGCTAGCAGGGCATTGAGGAGCAGAGAGCCAGGCAGCACCAGTCCCCACTGTGTCCCAGTTTGAACCTAAGATCCTGAGCACTGTGGTTTTTAAAAGTTTTTTTACTGAGATTAATTAACATTTAACACTGTATAAGTTTGAAGTGTCCAACATGCTGATTGGATACATTTATGTATTGCAATATGATTACTGCTATAGCTTTAGTTAACACCTCTATCACGCCACATAATTATCATTTCCTTTTTGTGGTAAGAATATTTAAGATCTAGTGTTTTACAATTTTGAAGTATATGATACAGTGTTTTTGAATATAATCACCATGCTGTGCATTAGATCTCCAGGACTTATTCATCTGCTAGTTGCAAGTTGGTACCCTTAACAACACCTCCCTAATTCTCCCACCCCCAGCCTCGGGTAGCCATCATTTTATTCTCTGTTTCTACAAGTTCAGCTCTTTTAGATTCCACATATAAGTGAGATCATACAGTATGTCTTTCTCTGTCTGGCTTATCTCAGTAAGCGTAATGCCCTTAAGGTCCATCCATGTTGTTACAAATATATATATCTATACCACATCTTCTTTATCCATTCATCCACTGACGGACACTTAGATTTTTCCATATCTTGGCTATTGTGAATGATGCTGCAATAAACATGGGAATGCAGATATCTTTTCGATATCCCGTTTTAATTTCCTTTGGATATATATCCAGAAGTGGGATTGCTGAATCATAAAATCAACATACAGAAATCAGTTGTGTTTCTAGACACTAACAAGGAAATATCTGGAAAAGAAAGAAAGAAAACTATCCCATTCACAATAGCATGGAAAACTATAAAATACTTAGGAATAAATTTAACTGAGGAACTAAAAGATCTATACAATGAAAAGTATAAGACTTTGATGAAAGAAATTGAAGAAGACACAACAAATGGAAAGACATCCTGTGCTCTTAGATTGGAAGAATTAATATTGTTAAAATGTCTATATTACCCAAAACCATCTACAATGCAGGCAGGTTCAATGCAATCCCTATCAAAATTCCAATGGCATTTTTCACAGAAATAGAAAAAACAATCCTAAAATCTGTATAGAACCACAAAAGACCCCAAATAGCCAAAGCAATCCTGAGAAAGAAGAACAAAGCTGGAAGCCTCATACTTCTTGATTTCAAACTATACTACAAAGCTATATTAATTAAAACAGTATGGTCCTGGCATAAAAATAGACACATAGACCAATGGACAGAATACAGAGCCCAGAAATAAACCCCCACATATATGTCCAACTAATATTTGACAGGGGAGCCAAGAACACTTAATGAGGAAAGGATAGTCTCTTCAATAAATGATGCAGGAAAAACTGGATAACTACATGCAGAAAAATGAAATTGCACCTCTATCTCACATCACTCACAAAAATTAACTCGAAATGGATTAAAGACTTAAACATAAGACCTGATACTGTAAAACTCCTAGAAGAAAACATAGGGAAGAAGCTCCTTGACATTGGTCTTAGCAACAATTTTTTGGAATTGACACCAAAAGCACAAGCAACAAAAGCAAAATCAATAAGTGGGACTACATTAAATTAAAAAGCTCTGCACAGCAAAAGAAACCATCAACAAAATAAAAAGGCACTTATGGAATGGAAGAAAATATTTGCAAATCATATATCTGATAAGAGGTTAATATCCAAAATATATAAATAACTCATACAACTCAATAGCAAAAAACCAAACAATCCTATTTAAAAATGGTCAGAAGATCTAAATAGACATTTTTCCAAAGAAGACATACAGATGGTCGACAGATACATGAAGAGATGCTCAACATCACTAATCATCAGGGAGATGTAAATGAAAACCATAGTGAGATATGACCTCACACCTATTAGAATGGCTATTATCAAAAAGACAAGAAATAACAAGTGTTGGTGCGGATGTGGAGAAAAGGGAACATTTGTGCACTGTTGGTGGGAATATAAATTAGTACAGCCACTATGGAAAACAGTATGGAAGTTGTTCAAAAACTTAAAAACAGATCTACGATATGATTCCGCAATCCCACTTCTGGGTATATATCTGCACGGTGGGAGCAGGTAACTCAGTGCCTGACTGGGCATACACATAATAACCTTAGTACTTGAACCAGGAGACACCCGGGGTCTTGAGGGGCCTGTGTAACCCTGGGCCCAGGAACAGCAGCTGGGGCTTTCTGGTAGGCTTATTCCTAGTTCCTGCAGGTATGACCTGGGCCTCCATGTCTCGGGCTGCCTTAAATTACCACTAGCCCCAGTAATAAAGGCTCTGCGGGCTATGCCCAGCACAGGCCCTTGGTTTCCAGCAGAGCCTCATGGTAGGGGCAAGAGCCACATCTCTCGAGGCCAGGGGCCCTGGGACCACTGCAGACTTCCACCCTGGAAAGTCTGGCCAACACAGCCCAATTCAGGCATGGCTGGTCTGCCCTCAGTTGCTACCCCATCTCTCTGGTGTCCCAGCCTCACCTCCGACCTGTCTTGGGTGCCCTTGCTCAGGAGGCAGGTTACCTGGGGCCAGTTGTATGCCACAGTGAGGCCAGCAGGGGCAGAGGGAAGCTCAGGGACCCCACCTGGCTGGTTCCCCTCCCAGCAGACCACCCTGAGGGCCTCATGCTCTCCTGCCATGTCTCACTTTGTTGGTCTCTTTTTCTTGCCCACTCAAAATAGGTGGTAACTCATAAGCCTTTCCTGCTCAGGACCTGTTGCAGATGGTGTCTGGGCTAAGGCTGGTCTCTAGACCTGCTCCCTTTGTTATTTTTCCATCTGCTGAGCATACTGCATGACATACATTTCAATAAAAGGTGTGGCCTAGTGAATTTGAAGGGCTATACCGCAAACATCACTAATGATCAAGAGATTGAAAATAAGGTCAGTAAAGGTGGACAGGTGAAAAATAGGAGCCACAAAGGGACTTGATATTTTCAACATTGCATGAAGTGGTCAAAAAGTGTCTAGTCTCTACCAATGATTGAATAATAAAAACGAGTTTAGTTAGAACTGAAGACAATTTGATGAAGTTGTACAGTCTACACAAATTTTATTGCAAATCTACATATCTCTAACCTACGGAGAGTTCAGAGTTAACACTGCAAGATCTGAGCCAAGTATGACTTTACTGACACTAGGTATCCACCAACCCCATAGGAAAGAGTTAACAAGTGGAGCAAGCTTTGAAACTGACTAAAAAGCAAGCAGATAATGATAAGATTGTCCCTGGGGTTTTCACAACTGAGTGAATTCAGGATAGACTGAATGGTATGTGGATGCTCAGTCAAGAAATCTCTCTCTCTTTTTTTTTTTCCCCAAGTGAGAGATTCAAGTTCTTATGCACAGAGTGGATCATTATTCATCCAAAGTATGGTCTCCCATCTAAAGACTATGGGTTCTGCATCCTTTTCACTTCCACTCAGAATGGCCATATGACTATGTTTAGGTGAAGAGGATGCTAGCAGAAGTGATGCAGGCATCTACCTGCATCAATTTTCTTAAAGATGAAGTCACTTACCTTTGTCTCTCTTTCACCTTCCTATGGAAGAAAACAGATGGGGAGGCAATTCAATCTCAATGATGTGGATGAGAACAATGCTCAGGTGGAACAGTGTTATGGGCTGAATTATTTCCCCCCAAAATTCATGTGCTGAAGTCCTAACCCCCAGTACCTCAGAATGTGACTGTATTTGGAGATAAGGTCTTTAGAGAGGTACTTAGGTTAAATGAGGTCATTTGGGTGAGCCCTAATCCAGTATGACTGATGTCCTTATAAGAAGAGGAAATTTGGACACAGGCGTGTACAGAAAGAAGACAGTGTGAAGATACAGGAAGAAGATGGCCATCTACAAGTCAAGGAAAGAGGTCTTAGAAGAAATAACTCTGGCGACACCTTGATCTCTGAGTTCTAGCCTCCTGATTTGTGAGAAATAAATTTCTGTTGTTTAAGCCACCCAGTCTGTGGTACTTTGTTATGGCAGCCCTAGCAAACCAATACTACTAGTAAAATGGATGAAACCAGTATCCCTGAATGAAACAGAGCTGCCTAACTCCCTTGACTGCCTGACTAACTTGGGACTTTTATGGGAGAGAGTGAAACTATCTTGTTTGAGTTAATGTATTTTGGTGTCCCTTTGTTATAGCAGCTTAACCTATATGCTAGCATGAGACTTAAGAGGGGTAAAAATGGAAACAACTTAAGCATTTAATGAGACAGAGAGTGAAGCAAACCATGATATATTCACTAAACATAACCATGAACTAGGACCTCAACATGGAAAATGACTGATAAAAATTTAAGTGTATAAGTCATGTATTCCTCAGTCTATATAAAATATGCATACACAAAACATTTTACCTAGAAGCAACGACGGTAAAAAAAAATATTGGTTGTGGTTCTAGGTAGTTTCTCTGTAAGCACCTTTGCCATAAGCGTTTTTGCCACATAACTAACTAATCGGCCGTTAAGACAATTTTGTCATAAAAGATAAAATTTGACTGATTGACAGTTTTTGGTTTCATTTCTCCAAGTTTTGTCTCCATGGTGATAAAACTTACTGGTAGTGTGAAATAAGAGAGTGTAAAGCCAGACTGCACACTATACTAGAATACAATAACATATCAGTTTCTGCAGATCCTTCGGTGAGAGCACAGTCACCCTCCCACATTTCCCATAGAACTTTGGAACGTCCATCACCGGACATGTGACAATGTTGCGTTACACAACGCAACACAAAGCTCAGTTACAAATACGCATCCTAGTATTTGGAAACTGATACCTCTTTTAATGAAGGAAAAAGTTTTAGTGAAAAAGAAAAAGTGACCAGTCAAAACCAAGGTTTATCAAGTTATGGCAAATGTGATGCCGAAGGAGAAAAAGAATCAACAAGCAAAAAAAATGTATAATACTATGAATGAAAGACTTCGAAGCCAAGTGCTTAGGTACAAAAGCCACAAAATAAAATCAGTTATTTGTGCAGTATGGCCATGAATCTACACATATTTTAAATGTATTCAAATATTTTGTCCTTTCATTTTTTGTAATTGTCTTTTTAATTTTGATATTAATTTTTCATGTGTCATTATCTTTTCTAATGTCCCTCTTTATTTTTTTTAAAAGATTTTATTTATTTATTTATTTTCCCCCCAAAGTCCCAGTAGATAGTTGTATGTCATAGCTGCACATCCTTCTAGTTGCTGTATGTGGGACGCGGCCTCAGCATGGCCAGAGAAGCGGTGCGTCAGTGCGCACCTGGGATCCGAACCCAGGCCGCCAGCAGCGGAGCGTGAGCACTTAACCACTAAGCCACGGGGCCAGCCCCTCTCTTTTATTTTTCATTGTTTTCTCTTTTACAGCAAAATTTCCTTATGGCCAATTATTTGGTGAAAATGTTTGTGGCAAAGGTGTTTATGGCAAAGATGCTTCCCATGAAACTACTGGAAAGTATTGGTTGTGTCAGAGGATTACATAGTCTCTTCCACAATATATGGCTTCTTTACTTTTATAATTTAAATAAGTTTCCTCAACAATATAATGTACCTTTAGACTTATCTCTATAATTTCTATTTGCTATCCTATAACTTTATAGGATAGTCAGCAGAGAGAATCACTCTTAGACATTAATCCCACCTATTTTGATTTTGAGAAAAGTGCCTACACATTCCCCCTCCTTCCTACCTCTTTACTTCCTTTTCACCAGTTCTCCCAGCACTATTTTGTTCTCTGTTTTGGTATAGACCAGTGAGTGGAGAGACATGGGCAGGGATGGAAGACAGGGAGGAGAGATGGTAGGGAATAATGAGCAGACATTCTAGTTCCTTTCACTGCACCTCCATCTCTGCAGAATTCATCATAAAACTGAAGCAAAGCTGTTAAGGCTTCCAAAGATTATAGAAGCATCTGTGGGTTAGCTATGAGGTGTAAATGAGGCCTGAGAGTTCACCAAATGTGAGCAAGGTTAGCTGAATTAACAGCACGGGAAGTCATTCATTAGATTGTTCAGCTGACCAAATCCATTCAGTGAACTGCTGTCATACAAGCAGTGTAATTACTAGCTTCCGAGTCTAGGACTGCAGACTGCTTTCCAGGTTGTTATTCAGAAGAGGCAATTAACAACTCGTACCACATAATCTCTTGTTTCTGTCTTATGAGAATACAGCCTTCTTTGTCAGAAATGTATGAAGTTTCTTTCAAAGTTACCAAAAGAAAATGATTAAAGGAAATTCCAGGTGAAAGTAGATATGTCCCACTATTATTTTTTTAAATCTATATAGCAAATCTAAATTTTTCAGATAGATTATTTATTGTATGATTATTAGTAATGAAAAATAATTCTTAGACATACAAAATAATTTCATCGCAGATGCTTTTAAATACTGTTTCTTCTTTTAATGTCTTAAATTGGAGGAGGGAGGCATGTTCAGGTTATTGAAAGGGAATGGTAAGTATTTGTCAGAGGCTGGAAGCAATGATGAACTATCTTCAGTTCTATAATTGAGGATCAATACGAAAAAAATAGCACTTCAATTTAGTAATAACTTTAAGGCCCTATTAATTCCCCAAAGCACCCACAGAGGAACGGTGTTGCAGGGAAGGCTAACTTGGATCTATACCGAGGAAAAGCACAAGTGTGGATTCTCTAGGAAAGGTGCTAAGCAAACAATGCCTCCCACACTAAACATCCTACATGGGTAGTGACACTGAGAAACTGTAATCAAATAGAACTGAATAATCATGTGGTAGAGATGAGTATGGCATTGGATATGAATTTGAACTATATGACCACTAATTTCACGACTATTATAGGACATGAAGATAAATATAAGCAGTGTTCACTTCTCACAGTAGTGAAAGACCATAAAAATGACTGTGCGAGCTGAAATGGTGCAAAGCAATCTTAATCAACAGGGCAAATTATGTTTGTGCAATGACCTTTAAAAATGTTTAGTGTTTTAACGTCAAAACATTTAAAACTCTCTTACTCTGGTTTATAAATGTGTAGGGAAGTGAAAATAATAGTAAAACTAATATTTACTTAGTACACCATAATTTAAAACACTAGAAACATTGAGAATTAAGGTGTTTTATTTATATGTAAAGATCTTATCAAGAATAGTTTGAACGGTGCTTGTCTTCTGGTCATATTTCTTATGATCTGGAGTTAGCATCTTTTCTACACCTTGGTGAATCGTCAGATTCCTTCCTAAGTTTGGATTGGCTTCCAACATTTTGTCTTTGCCCTTCCAATGTCAGGAAATTTTTCTGAGAATTCCTTTAATGTGCAGTTTTGTGTCAGTGTCACTTCCTCTGAGATACTGTCGTCCTTTTAGTCACAACCACTTTCCTCGTTTATGTCAATAAGTTTGCCTTCACTCAGTTCCTCTGGCTGTATATCTAGAGTCTCTCAAATGGCATAGTGGCATTATCAACATCCATGGTCAGTTATTTCAAATTTCACTTTCAGCATTATCACTTTTCAGTCTTTTGCTGGCAATTTTCCCTTTCCATGGTCTATTTTTATATGTCATGTGGTTTATCACTGGGAGGCAAGGAGTCAACAGAATTACACACTTTGCTGTCTAAACTGAATAGCAGATATGCCATGACCAACCACCAACAGATTTTGAACGAAGTAATGTGATTGATCACAGATCACAATGCACATTTATTTACACAATGATTTGTGGACTGAAGAGCTAGCAGAGAAGTCTGCACTTTACGTAATTACAGTTAATATACGATGCACACTGAAATTCGAACCACTTCATCGGGGGACTGGTGTTATTTAGCTAAACCATGGTAACTGAAATCTATACACATCAGAACCATGCAGAGTGAGGACAGCTGTACATCAATACTGTTGTCCAGGCACCTTTCAGACTTGCTATTTACATATCCTTGTGTGTGTGTGGGGGGGATAAACGAACTAACTTCATGTCCCAAAAGCAAAGTATTGGCTAAGTGAAGTACAGGATTGTGGAGACAATAGAGGGTAAAAATTCCAAGCACTTAGCTGTGAACCCACACTGCCCCATTACTACATCATCTCAGGCAAGATGCCCAGGCTCTGTGTGCCTCTGTAAGTGGGGGATAATGGCAATACCTACCCTACAGGGTTATCGTAAGAATTAAAGGAATAACTTATGTAAAAGGCTGAGAACAGTACCTAGCACGTTGTGAGTACTTCTCAGACACTAGCTACTATTATTACTAAATGAAGAACAATTGCAAATGACCTGAGAAGAGGGTCTCCCCATGTAATAAAGCCTCTCACACCTTCCTTACTCTCAATGTAATTTTCTGCTAGACTGCCAGCCGTCTCTCTAAGAATACTGGCAATCTTGTGACTGAGGTGGCAGGAAATTATTGGAGGAGTGATGGAGGGACAAGAACTATTATTCCTCTCTAGTCCTAACCACAGCACAATGCTGTCAGCTCAGGAAGGGCTATTCTGTTCTACTCTGGGCTCAAGAGGAGGAGGAAGAAGGAAGAAGAGAATGGAACAGAGGAAAAAAATGAGAGCAAGAAACCCCAGTAGATGAAGAAAGATGCGCTCTGGAGGAAATTATATCTAAACCAAAACAAAAACCTGACATTAAAGTCAAAAAGAAATATTTAGGGTGCTTTTATGTCTCCTTCTGTCAAGAACCATAACAAGTGGTGATGCAATGCTCATGGTGTATTTGATATAAAATATCACTCTTCTTAGAGAGGAGCCTGATTCAAAACTGGCCAAAACGTTTAATAATGTAGAAGATTACAAGTAGGCATCTGTATTTTCTTAGAAAAAATAGATAAACTAACTCTTGGTTTTACAAATCATTGAATTTTCAATTATTTACATATTTCTGATATTCCCCAAATGGGGTAATTGATAAAATTATTCTTTACAAATCATTCCCATCAAAGTAATCTACTGGAAATAGGTCGTCCTGTTTCCTTTATTAGTGAGCCAAAGATTTCTGCAAGGACAGTTTACTTCAGCATTTGATGTTACCTACATCCGCTTTGTTTATCTTGGCTATAGTTATAGTGAAACTTCCACCGATACGCACACAGCAGCCACACTGTCCCTGTGACAATCTGCAGCCAAACACTACCTATAAGTTTTGTGGCATAACCCAAGTTAAAGTTCCTTCCTCTCAGCTGAGGGATCATCCCTCACCTCAAGTTAAGTCCTGATGAACAACCTGAAGAGCAACATGTCAAAACCTATCACTTGCCTGCTCCTCTGGGTGGCTGAGTCATGGCCTCGCTGGCAAGGCCTTCTTTACCAAGTCCAGATCTTCCTTAGGGCTCCGGCTCCGTGAACTAGCAGAGTAGCAAGAGTATTATTATCAATCATATGGGCTTATTTTATGGCAGGATCAGAAAAACCTGACCTTCCAAAAGTTTCCATGTTTGTACACCATCATTTGGTAGCACTCAGTTGAATGTCCAAGATGCACCAAGCATTAGAGTTGGAAGGAGCCATTGCTATCATTTAACTTATAACAACACTGATGGCCAGAGAGATTACAAAGTGATCGGGTTACAATACTAGGTCTAAAAACACCTCTTCAGTCTCCAAGCCCAATGCTCTTTCCTGTTCATCTTTTAGCTTTGTTTCTCTTTGTCATTTCCTTTTTTATTTCATTAAATACTTAAACACACATAACTGCAATTTAATTTAACAGATTCTACCAAGCGGAGTGGTATGCAAACTGAAGTGCATATCTATGTGTGACCAAGCATATGCACCCACTGCAAAATGCTATTTTTTAATGCTTTCAGAATACTGTCATGAGCAAAAACATTCTTAGCTAAACATAAGAATGCGTGGAAATGATCTGAGACCAATGAACTTTCATATGAGAGAAGGCTCTTACAAGATGCTGTGAACTGCAAGGTAAGCTTGCCCCACAAGAACAGTCAAGGTTGTGAACAGCAAACATCCCTGCTTTTCTTGCCTCGAGCTGGTTATCGTGTGCTGTCTATGCCATCTGGGTGCATCATAAGTGTGCGGTAATGTTGCAATAAACACATGCTAACTATAATGTTATCAAGAAGCAGAATGAGGGGCCGGCCTGGTGGCACAAAGTGGTTAAGTGTGCGCGCTCCGCTGCAGCGGCCCAGGGTTCGCCGGTTCGGATCCCGGGTGTGCACTGATGCAGGGCTTGTCAAGCCATGCTGTGGCAGGCATCCCATACAAAGTGCAGGAAGATGGGCACGGATGTTAGTCCAGGGCCAGTCTTCCTCAGCAAAAAAGAGGAGGATTGGCAGATGTTAGCTCAAGGCCGATCTTTCTCACAAAAAAAAAAGAAGCAGAATGACAATACAAAAAATAAGAAATAAGGTCAGGTTTTAATTTGAAATGTATTCTGACTCTTTCAAGTTGAGAAATTCAAATACATTATTGATATCTGACATTGGTGATTGAACATGAAAAATGAAATAAAGAAATGAGGTCATTTCCTAAAAGAGTTCAATATAGACACATGATACACACATATATTCAGACGGACACATATGTTCACTTGGAGAGCCACCCCTGTGAGACTGGAAGCTCCATCCCTGGCAGGGACCCTATGAATGACAGCCTATGAGGGCAGGAGTGTGCTCTTTGATAAGGTCCATCTATACTTTGCTCTTATTCACCTTTCTGTCCCCAGAGTGTATTATTGCATATTTGTGTCCTCAGATTTTCCTCTTTTTCTTTCCTTTTTAGCACCAGGCTCAGATTGCCTACCTGGATCTGGTCCGTGGTGCACTCTGGAATCTCGCATACATGGGGCCAATAGCGTGGGACGCTTCTGAGTGCCTGCATGTTCAGTTTTATTCCACACCATGCTAGGACTTGGGTAAACCATCAGCTGATGATTAGATTCCAAGAGGAAATGTAAAATATAAATTATTTAAAAAACTGCCACATCTATTCCTTTCAGTTTGTCTGTAAAGACATACCTATAGCTAATGATGTTCTTCACATGGGCCTGCTCTTTTTGGCCAGAATGATCAATCTAACATATAAAACATTTCTAATATGAAAATATCTCCACTTACTTTACTATATTCATGTCTTATTAGACATCTAAAGTTCCTAGACTACACTGAAACCTGAATGCAATCTAACAAAGATATTGGAAGTAAAACTGGATTAGGGGTCAGGCATCTAAAAACATGTCTGTCTTGGGGCTTAGTTTCCTCATCTGTAGAGATAAGCCATTGGGTTAGAATTGTTTTTTTATTACTATACATTGGCTGCCTTATCTCCATCATTGGCCAGAGAAATGTTAGCCTAGCTCCTCTTCCTCATCTTCTTTAAAACACAAGTGAAGAATGTTGATTTGAATTATCCAGGTAACTGTCTAGATCTGAAATATAGTTAGGGTTAGCAAACACACCCTAAGATGCCTTCTGGCTCTAACATTGAATGGCTGAGTATAGAGCATGGATGGTGAAGTACAGAGATAACGTTCCAAAAAATCAAAATAATGCCCGCTATAAAAGGCCAGTTGAATTCTTTCACTAAGAAACTGCACTACAAGGAATTTAATCTTAAAACTAAATATTAACAGTGCTTTCCTCCCAAGAAAGGAGAGAAGGAGGAAAGGAAGGATAGAAAGAAGGAAGGCAGATGGGCAGGCAGGCAGGCAGAAAGAAGGATGCAAGGAAAGAACTACGTAAATGTGATTAAACTCTTTTCCCTCAGAGGAAAGAGGTGTAATGATTAATAATAATGCCCCAATAGATAGAAAGTTTCTCTTTATACTATCAAAACATGCAAAGCAGAATCTTTCTTCTTCTTCACTTATCAAAAGAGATATAATTTATTACCTTCAAAGTCCACATCTCCAACTAATTTTGTCTTTCCCGTCACGGGGTCGTGGACATAGTTGATCCCCACGTCAATTACAGCAGCACCTTCTTTCACCATATCAGAAGTAATCAACTTTGGAATACCTGAAAGTAAAACAGAGCTGTAAAACACTCTGGAAAATACACTTTGTCCTGGAGTAAAACAAAGGTTTATACATGTAATGTTTTTGTTGTCATGGCTTTAAAAAAATACACGAAATACACTGTTCCTAAGAAAGAGGCCAACAGCACTTGATGATTTCCGATCAAGCCAAAGAACACAGGGAGCACATGGGGGCTTCTGTGGAGAAAATCCTGCCAGGATTTGCCCTTTCACCTTAGCGATTGCTCACCAGACTTCTCCAAATGGAGACCTGCCTGAGCAGCATCCTTTTGGATTTCATGTACTGTAAAGAGCATGGGGAGATTATGGAGATGAAACAGCTCCTGCTGAAGTGAGGTGGAGTGGAGAGGAGTGAAAACAACTTAGAAATTGGAGGCAGAGAGAAGGAAGAGAGGGAAGGAGGGCAGAAAGATAAAAACAAAAAATTATGATAATAATTCATATTCCTCGGGGTTGTGGTTAACTTGTAAATTGCCTTACACAAAGTGGTATCTCATTAACTCCAAATATGAAGTGCTATCTTGAACTTTCTTTTTATTTCTTCCTGGTTTCTCTGATTCATTATGTCTGTATATGACTCAAAAAGGTGTAAGATATAGTAAGTTCTACTCACTATTTCTCCATTCCAGTTTGAAAGATAGCTCTACAGAGATTTTATGTCACCATCTATTTTCTATGACTATTTTCGATTTTTATTTCAAGTACAGCAGTACCAGCTAACAATGGCTAATGTTACAATTTTTTGTTAATAATTAATAAGCCATCCCCAAACTTAGTGTCTTAAAACAACTATTATTATATTCCATGGTTGTGGGTTGACTGAGCTCAGCTGGATGGATCTCCCTTGGAGTCTTTCATATAATTGGAGTCAAACAGTGGCTGAGGTTGAAGTCATCTAAAGATGCGACCAGGCCGATTGTCCGACGGCTCACTCACGTGGCTGCAGTTGATGTTCACGGTTGGCTGAGCTCAGCTGGGGCTGTCAACTGGAGCACAGAGGTATGGCTCCTCGATGTGGCTTGGGCTTCTCACAGCCTGGCAGCTTCCAAGAGCGAGAATTCCAAGAGCGAGAATTCCAAGAGATAGGAAGTAGAAGTTGTCAGTTGCTTAACACTGGAACCTGGAAACTGGCACAATATCACTTCTGTCATATTCTATTGGTCAAGCGGTGACAGAATCCACTTAGATTTAAGAGGAGGGATAGAGACTCCACTTCTAAGTGGGAGGAGAATCCAAGAATTTGTGGCCATCTCTACTCTATCACATGCCTCTGGTGGACATTGTGTCTGGTAGGTATTTACTCACTTTCACATCCTACATCCCTTGCAGGAAAAAGGCCACGTGTTGTGTTGTCAGAGGCTTTCTTCTAGCCTCTGAACTATCCATTTAAGCATTCAGTGTGGCTTAAACGTCACCTTGTGACACATGATTTTTATTGCTAGTAAGAATTTAAAGGCTATAAAGAAATGGTCAGTGCCAAAATAGATGTAGCTATCTGATAGGTTCCTCAGCCACATAATGATATAACAAACAAGGCATCAATGTTTGACATCTATTTTTTCTTTTGCTTTCCTATCCTGTCCCATAGAACTTCTTCCTTTTTATTGGTTCTAGCATAGTTATTGAGTATTGCTCTAAAGATAGTCATAAAATCCTGTTTCTTCTTGGCATCCAATAGAAAAAGAAAACCCACATTGATTATGGCTCCAGGGAATATTTTTAAGATGAAAATGTTGATGAAATAGTTATTAAAATCCAGCTACTATGCTTTTGAGAAAGATCCAACTCTCCCTCCTAATTGTAATTGTTCACTACAATTTCTCAGAGAAGATCAGATTGGCAATGGACAAATGTGTAAAATAGTGGGAAATGTGAGCTTGATTTTAATTCCCAGGACAATTACAAAATGGAAAAAACTTAAATCCATGTTTATTTTTTTCTGATGATGATGTTACATATGTCTGTGGTGGAAAATCTGGAAAATATCTAAAAGTTTAAGTTGAAAATAAAAATCACTATAATTTTGCCATCCAAAGATAATAAGTGTATTTTTTATTGTATTCCTCTCTAAGATTTCAAAATATTTATATACTAAATATAAAGTATGATGCCTGTAATTTTGTTTATATTGTGTTTCACTATATACCTTACCACTTTGCCATTAAAATTGTGAGCATTTTCTCATTTCACCAATTATTTGAAATTTAAAAATCATATGAAATAATTTATTATATGGATTACAATAAGCTATTTATTCTGCACTCTTTCCAATATTTTGCTATTATAGATAATGCAGTGATGATCATTTATGTTTAGAAAACAACAGATGATTTCTTAATTGCAGCATCAAATTTGACAGAATTTTTCAATGAACCTTTATTAACATGATGGAAAAACGTGGGTTGCATCAAAGTTCCTATTCGTACAGTCATGGCTGGTTAGATAACATTCCAAAACAGTTGATCAGTGCAACTGTAAAAAGGTCTATTGAGGTCTTCCATGAAAAGTATTTGTCAGTGCCATTTTCAAATTTTTTATAAAAAATTTGGAAGAACACATTGGCATTGTGATGATTATTTTATGTTTGTCCTTCTCCAGGTCCATTTTCCACCTTTCTCCGCTCTTCCCTATGCCAGGGGTGGGGCTGATCCTCACAGAGGTCTTGTCTGCTTCCTATCTCTCTTAGAACCCTGTCATAGCCATGAGAACAAGTTCAAACTAGTCTACTGGAAGATACAAATCCTGTGGAGGAGAGCTGAGTCATTTCAGCTGAGGCCATCCTAGACCAGTCAGCCTCCAGCCAACCACCAGCTGAAGGCAGCAGACGCTTGAGCAAGCCCAGTGAAGATCAGAAGAAACAAGCTATGGTCACCATAACTGACCAGCTGAACCACAGACTCATGAGAAATTAAAAAAAAAAGTAGTTGTTTAACGTGACTGAGTTTTGGGGTATTTTTTTTTTTCCACAGCAATAGCTGCATAATCTATATTTCCAAATGATGCAAAATTGGATAGCATAGCTAGTAGGTAGCCACTTTGGAATGATAGACTATAAGTAGCAAGAAGAATTTGAAAGGGGATAAATGTATAATTCTGACCAGGTGCTATACTTGATTAAAAACTCATTAAAATAACTATTAAGCTACACTGAGACAAACAGTGTCCAGATACAAGGATGTAATGTTTTCCACTATATTTTTAGCAGACTATCTCTGGAAATGTTGGTTGCATTGCAGAGGCTAGTCTAGAGAAGAATGATTAGAACAGATCAAGAAATTATGTCATATGGAGCAAGTGCTATCAGACTAGTTGGTGTAACTGTTTACAATCAGTTTGCGACAAGACAAAAAACAAGTTTATGCCACAAGGTAGGCAACTCTATCACTAAACACACTGTTTAACTCAGCTAGCTTTACTTTTTCATAGCAAGACTTTTTCAGTGAAGGAAGCAGCTCCTTATCTTGCTGTGGACCTATAACATATGGTTCCCAGAGGGTAAGAAACAGTCATGGACCAGGACCAGTCCACACATTCAACACCTCTGAAATAGGGGAATTTTTGAATACCCTCAGGCTGCCTAGCACAGGAAATTAAAAAAACCTAACAGCAAAAGCAAAACCCAGTAATCGTGGTAGTATCTTTAATATGTTAAAACTGAATAGTTAGTAGATTTACTCTGCATGTTTTCAGAAGGAAGAATGAAGGAAGGAGGGAACAAAAGAACGGAAAAGATTTTAGCTCAATATAGAGAATATTTTAAGAATAATAAAATATGCCACAAAGAGAAATGTTATACTGTCCTTATTCCTCATTAGAAATATTCACAATAGGGTAAAGGAAGGATTGAATTGGGAAGGTTAGTGATGACTTCCAATTCTATGATTTAAACATTCTCTTTTGTTAGTCAAATTTTAAAAAAAATGTTTTCTTTTTTCTCTCAACTAATTCATTTCTGAACCTTTGCAGACTTCTAACCCTATCATTCTACTAAAGAAAAGAAAGAAATAATACAAATGGTACTTAATGGTTGAAATTATAACAAGCAGACATACAAAATCTATTTCAGATGTTAAATACTCTAAGTCGTCTACTTACATTGTTGTCTTGTAGAGGCAAATGATTGGAAGTGTAAACTTGTCATTAATTGTATTTTTAAAGACACAGAAAAATTTCTTAGACATGATGTATTTAGTTCCCAGAACATACAAATGCAATATATTTAAATTCTTATCACTTGACAACAGTGAAATAGCAGTAAAAGTTATTTAAATATTTGGTAGAGATAAGACCATTAGAATGTGGAGTCAGAAAATTTTTTTTTTTTTAATTTTTGTTAAAGTTAAAAATGAACAGTGATTTCACCCGAACATTTCCCACGAGATTTATTTATTTATTTTTTGCTGTGATAATTCCATGCAAATATATCCTTAATTCTTATATAATTTGAAGGCTCAAGGATTATATGTGAGAACGGAAACCATCCACACCCAAATAGCTTACTGTATACATTAACATGACTTTACTATTCCACTGTCTTCATCAACATGACTTTATTATTCCAGGAAACTTACCCAGAAAGATATAGTTGCAAGTAATTTCACTGTCTCAGGAACTTACTGAAAAACTCATTTTAATTAACATCAAACTGTTTGACTTTTCAGTACAGTGTCAAATGACTGTTTATTCTCCAAGACTCTTGGAAACTCTTGCTTCAAAACCCTCTCCTTGTGCGTCCACCAATCCTAACCTTTTATAGTATGATTCTTACCCAGTCCTATCAAACCTCTGTATTAAAAGATTTGCCTTGAAATAAACTTCAACATCTCCTAAATAGCTCAACTTTGCTTCCATACCCCAAGACGCTACTAAGGTAAAGCAGCTCTCCAGGGGAAAAAAAAATCCCTGATTTGTGAAATTTGATGATTTCTGTGGTATAAATATTCCTACCATGGCTGACTTCAAGCTGCCAAGATGATATCACTGAACATGGAATTGGGAAGAGATACTCAGAGTCAATCTTCTCAGGCTGATGGGAGCTAGCTCCAGGCACCACTGCTTCTAAGGGACTGTCAAGATTGTGTTCTCCCATGCTTTTGTAACCATAAACTCAGATCTGTCTTATCGCTGGATTGTTTGGGCGATATCTGGGGAGTGTCAGTATTCAATAATATTGGGGATCCATGAAGATCTAATCAAGAACTCTTGGCCATGATCCAAGACATCAACTCAGAAACGACTGGTGCCTCTGCGGCTTCTTGAACCTCTTGCTGGGACAGGGAGCTGTTGGTCTCTCTGACTGGGATGATGAGGTAAGTCTTGCATTGAATCAGAACTTTGATTTCTTTTCATTAAAGCTCCCCAAATGCTGAGTTTATTTGATCTTCTATGAATAAGGAACCCTTTTTAGGAATTCTTTGATTATCCAATCACTTAAAGAACTTTTATCCTTGGTGGAAATCAGTCTTATTACTTGTAACACAGTTTGTCCCTGTCTCTGCCATTTTTTGTTGTATATCTATAAGGGAAAAGTTCACAGGAAGGGGATGAGGGTAAATCAGATAAATCCAGTCCTCAAACTGACCCTGAGGACTAAGAAATTCAGACAGTGGCTTTTGAACTTTGGAAAATCCTATGGAAAAACTTTGCCTCAGGTCACTTAGCAACATTTTATGAGAACTGTCCTCAATCTTGTTTTGTTTTGTCTGTGAAATCTCTCCAAACCTTTCTGTCTGCAGGGAACTGCAAATTAGTCAGGTTTGCAGCTGGAGATTGGCCAGCCACTAGGCCACGGGGGCGCTGAGGCACAAGGTACAGCACTTTCAACTGACCAGTCCTAGAGTCTCCTGGATTTGCCTCAGTCGAAACCTAAAACCATTCCCCCTTGGATGTAGACTTCTGCTTCTTACATGTATTTACATCATATCGCAAATTCTTATACTTACCTCTCTAAAAGGCATCAATTCACCAAGGACAATTTAGATTAGAATCGCCATTCTGAGGAACTTTGATGTGAATAAAAGAGTTCATTTGAGAAATGCCTTAGAACTAAAGGAATAAAATTCCAAACATCCAATGGCCTGTATTTTTTAATGTTTTTGAAGAAGTATCCAAAGATATTCAGATTCCAAAATTGTTCCCTTAAAAGATTTCTTGGCCAAGGCAAACAAAAGGTGATAAATTAAAAATGGTCTCTTTAGATTCCTCCAAATCTCAGCACAAATCTAATAGCCTTTTTCCTATTATTCTCTTCCCCCAGCCTATGTTTCTCCATTTCCTTCTGACTTGTTCCTTTTTCCTCCTGGCTGGCCAGAAACCCCCAAAGTGCAATTACTTCAAAAAGTTCAATGCCCCTCAGAACAGGAAAACCACTTTGTTTTTAAGATCTAGTCTCATCTTGAACTGAAAGCCAGTGTTAAAAATTTTCCAAAGCCTAAAAAGTTAAAATTTGCAGAAGAATTAGTAATAGTTTTAGGAACGTATAATCCAGAACTCCCAAATATATGTGTTTAGATGCAAAAGAACTAGATGGAAAGGTAGAATTCAAAGACCCCAAATTGCATAAGGAATCAGACGGATTTAGAAAAGCTGTATATATTGGACAAGGTCTTTTGGAAACTATCCCCCAAATCATTCCTGTGAACATAGGCTAGACTCTGATTCAGTCCTATAAGGAAACAAAGGATCCATCCATTGGGAAATTCAGAGACAAGCTCTTTAATACCTTTGCACAGCATTCAGAAGTAACTCCTGATGCAGAAGTAGTGAGTTCTCTGCTAACTTCTTGTGAATAACTTTAAGCCTGAAATAGAAGACTTAATATACAGGAAAAACTAGCATGGGAAATAGCCCCATTGCCAGATCTCCAGCACTTTGATGAACATTTTGAAAGAGCCTAAGAACAAAAACAGAGTAAGACTCAGAATAAATTTATGGCTTTACATATAAAACAATTAGATGCTCCCAATCATTAAACAAAAGAGGAAGTCACTTGGTGAAGACATTTGTAGATACTGTAAACAGAAAGAACGTTAGCCAAAAAAACCCACCAAAAAAAAAACCTAAAGGAAGTGAACAATGCACTTTGTTCTTGGAGGAAGACAAGGAGGAGGAGGAATCAAATGCTCAATCTCCCATTTTACCCTTAAATTCACAACAGAAATTTTTCACAATGTTAAAGGACAACCTTTTGCTTGATCTGGGCACCACTTTATTAGTTTTATTAGTTTTAAACCTTTATTAGTCTTATTCAACATCTCCCTTGGAGTAAACCAACTACTCAGGTGCTGGGTGTCTAATAATCCTCACACATTCCCCACATGTCCTGGCCCAGGGCAGAGGTACAGTCTTTCCTCCTCTCTGACACCACACCTGCTAAGTGGACAGGGAGAGATGTACTCTGAAAATGGAATTGCCGACATATGAAATGATGTCATGATGGTTTTTTTCCTAAAGTCCCTGAGGACTCCCCATTTATAATGAGGTCACGGCTATTTGAATATTGACTTAGACTTACTGGTACCTGTGTGTCTAAATCAAGCCCAAACTGAAGATCTCAAAGAGGTGCCAGAGTTTTTGTGGGTAACACTTCTATGATGTTAGCAGGCTGAACCCATCGAAGTTCAGATTGACCTCTATCTAAATTTACATAATGCTCTCTTAAAGCACAAGCCAAATAAAGACAAAAACTGATAGTGAATGGACTGATTCTTAGAACATTCATCCTCCTCATTAAAAAACCCAATGGGTGAGGATATAGATTCATTCAGAATTTTAGATCCATAAATAGAATAGTCATTTCCTGGTTTCCTGTAGCAGCAAACTCAAATTCTATTTTATCTTTGTGCCTTCTGAGGCTATACATTTTAGTTTTGGATCCATATTTTGTTTTCTTTAGTGTCCCTTTGGATTATAATAATCAGTACTTACTTGTCTTCTTCTGGAAATACCAACAATATACCTACTGGGTTGTTATGCCCCGTTTACTAAGGCACCCTCACACTTTTCATAAGCCCTCAACCAGGACCTAAAAAATGTGAAATTTTCTTGTAATTTTACTCCTATCATTCAGATGAAGATTTGGGGCAGAACATATATTTCAGAAGACATGAATCAGAAGCTCAGTTTGAAGTTTCTAACAGTTCAAAGTACTTTTATGTTATGCTGGTCCATCAGCAGATATATTCCTGAAGTACATAGGTAATAAGAAACATTACAAGTAATAATAAACTAGCTATTAGATTTTTCAGAAATATTTGCTGTTGCAAACTCCCACCTTCATATGTAGGAGTTTTCAGAACTCTCACATCAGTTATCTAAGTTCCTAATAAAACATATCAACTGTATATTATGGGATATTCAGAAAAA
This sequence comes from Ceratotherium simum simum, assembly GCF_057802395.1. Lineage (NCBI taxonomy): Eukaryota > Metazoa > Chordata > Mammalia > Perissodactyla > Rhinocerotidae > Ceratotherium > Ceratotherium simum. The sequence goes on along the minus strand of NC_141907.1, from coordinate 60,193,816 downwards.
TATGAAATTTAATTGTTATGTACTTATAATATCATCATTAAAAAAGTCTAGCTTACAAATATAATTATACACTAAAGCCCAAGGCAGGTTTATGGAGGTAAGCTTGTGTTTTTTTCCCCAAGCCAATTAATCCATCTATGAATTTATTTCTTGCAGAAGAAAAAGGCCTATTATTAATGCAGATTTTCTAAAATAATTGGGATAATTATTTTAGGGTGAACTATTCTCATCAGGAAATTTAATAAGATTTCCGATTCATCTAAGATTCTCTGTTGTGGGTGAAAATCTCTTGGATCGATAAGTAAACTAACCAATGGATGATCTACACAGAATTATACTACCTCAAAGATTATGACTTTCTTATTAGGTGATTGCAATCTGTTATTTTGTGATTCCTTATATGACAAATATGAAATAAATCACCAATGTTGTCTTAGCAAAATACACTGAATAAATACAATGTTTTAAAACAATACCAGTACCTAAAGCACACATAGGGCAAAATTCTACACCCAGGAGCTAAGTTTACCCTGACATGAAGGTATAACTGTTACCCTTTGAGCAAGTGTGAGGCTATTATCCTTATTCTCATCAATTAGAACCCCAACTGGGTATTTTCATATGCCTATTTGACAATCTCAGAATTGAGTTCACATGAATTAAAAAAAAATTAATCCTTTCCCTGTGAATCCTCCTATCATAGTCATCTTTAAGTGTTTATGAAATGGCTCAGTCAAGGCATCCTGATAAAAGGAAGCATCGTATTTACACATCAATTTAATTAGTAGAGTTCAAAGGGCTGTGCAAACATTATCTAATTAAACTTCACAATAATTCAGTGAAGCAAGAGAAGGTTTACCCATTATCCTCATTCACAGAAGAGAGATTCTGAGGTGCTGAGAGGCTAAATGATTTCTTACTTTCACAGTGATGAGTCAGAGGTGAGGCTGGGAACAAAACCAGAACTCTTGTTCAGATATAAAAGTAACACCATGGAAATGCTTATTCAGGAGGATCACTCCTTTAGCCAGAAGTTGTCCTACAACCTAAATAACAAGAGTAATTGCAATGGAATTTGTATGAATGTATATGTTTCTTTCTAGATTAGAAAAACTTTCTTCAGCATTATTTGCTTTGGAGACACTCATATGATGGCTAAATGCATCCTAGTTAAATTGAACCCACATTAGTAGTAAGAGTACCTCAGTGTTTTCCCCCAAGGGTCCTCTTGTTATTTCTAGAAATCCTCAAAAAAAAGTGTTTATAAACTGATGCGTCAGTGGCAATGACCACAGACCATATCCTATTTTTCCTTTTTTCCCTGGTTTCTTTGGTTCCTATCTGAGACCTGTTCGGCTATGATGCCCGTCATGAGAATAATGCCCATACCAAGGACAATCTCTGGATGCTTCCAAAGCGTCTAATCCTTGGAGTGCTAGAACAGTGCCAGGTACCTTACAGAGCTGAGGGCCACCAGAGCCCTGCTCTGTGCCATAGTTGATCATCAAGGGATATGGAATCCCATTATTCTCAGAAATTCATAGGATTACTCTTGAGGAGTAATTAGTTACTAGTAATCATTAGCTTCTGCCTTAAACGACTTCTCTGCAAAGGCCAATGGACCTGTAGGCGCCAGACGCATGCTTCTCTTTTCTTCCTCCTATCAACCAAATCTCGTTCCCTTCAAATAGACACTGGTGCATTTGGGGGCACGGGTAGAGGTGAGAAGCCAGTGAGGGCAATAGGCAAAGGTCTATATTATCAACCACCATGTTTTAAAGTCAAATGGAATGGGGTTTCAAACACTTTTTAACCCTTTCTTTAGAGGAAAAATGTTTACCAAGCTCAGTGTGTAAAATGATCAAGGCAAAGAGACATATACTAGTTGAAAAGAGGTGAGATTGGGGGAGCCCTACAGCCAGCCAACAGCCCCTTAGGTTCCCCAGAGACCAGTTTGAAAACCAGTGAGTCCAATTCCTTTGCTTTAAAGACGCAGCTCTTGAAAGCCAGATAGTCTAGATAATGTACACAAACGAGGCCTGATATTTAGGAAACACAAACTATTTTTTCATAATCCCAGTATTTCCTTTGTTATTATTGTATCTAGCAACCTTGCCAAACTTTCTCATTAGGTATAGTATTTTATTAGTTGATTATCTTGAGTTTTATAGGTAAACAATCATATCTGCAAATAGACATCATCTTGTCTCTTCTTTCAAGTCTTGATCTTCTAATTTATTTCTCTCAACTTATTGAATTAGCCAGGAACATGAATACAATGCTGAAGAATAGAAGAAATAGTGTTTTCCTTGTTTCATCCTTAAATGAATGGGAATAATTCTAGTATTTCACAATTGAGTATATTTTTTTCTATTTATTTTCAGTTGATACCTTTCATTAGATTAATAAAATTTCCATTTATTCCTAGCTTGGAATGAAATTTTTTTTTATTTGCTTCTTTGTTTGTTGTTGTTTTATTAAATCACGAATGGGTGTCAACTATTACTAATTATTTTTTCAGCGTCTATTGAGATTCTAAGAGTGATGGTAATATATTTTTAAAATTTTGAATTCTTGTCTTGTATTCTTTTAACACACTGTTGTGTTTAACTTACTAATATTTGTAGGTAAGACTAGACTGAAGGCTTTTTATTCCCCTGTCATCTCTGTCTCATTTTGATATCATGATTATCCTACTTTTATTTATTTATTTATTTTTTATTTTTATTTTTTGTGAGGAAGATCAGCCCTGAGCTAACATCCATGCCAATCCTCCTCTTTTTGCCGAGGAAGACTGGCCCTGGGCTAACATCTGTGCCCATCTTCCTCTACTTTATATGGGATGCTGCCACAGCATGGCCTGACAAAGCAGTGCGTCGATGCATGCCCAGGATCCGACCCTGGGTCACCAGCAGTGGAGCGCACGCACTTAACTGCTACGTCACGGGCCAGCCCCCTGATTATCCTACTTTTATAAACTGAATTGGGTAATGTTTCTTCTCCACCCCTCCACACCTCCTTGTCTCCCTTTCTTCCCTTCCCATAAATCAGTTTGTATAAGACATAATTATTTGTTCTTTAAAGAACAGAAATGATCTCAAAACCATCTAGTACTTACGTTTTTTAATATGAAGAACTCTGCTGACTGCTTCAATTTATTTTATAGTTAGTAACTTAATCAGATTTTCTACTTCTTGGGCCAATTCATGCCATTTTTCCCCCAGGTTTTAAAATTTAATGACATAAATTTGTTTATACAATTTTTTATTTTAAAATGTTCCACTGTCTCATAGTTATATGCAATTAAAAATTTTCTAGTGTGGGGCTGGCCCGTGACCTAGTGGTTAAGTTCAGTACACTCTGCTTCGGTAGCCCGGGTTCATGGGTTTGGATCCAGGGCACAGACCTACACCCCTTGTCAGCCATGTGGGCAGCGACCCACACATAAAATAGAGGAAGACTGGCACAGATATTAGCTCAGGACTAATCTTCCTCAGCAAAAAAAAAAAAAAAAATCTAATGTTACTTTTTTGCCATCTCTCTTTCCTTTTTCCCCTAATTTTGTTCCTAATGACTATTTTACATATATCCATGAAAATTCTGGTATATTCTAATAAGATTATGAATTTTTCTATTAAAAACATGAGCTCCATCAAAAGATTCATCCCATTAGTTGAGATATTCCAAAGTTCAATTATAGAATTTAAAAATTAGATCTCTATATAGCTTTTGATATTTCGCATTTAACTTTTACTATTTATTCTTTGATTCACAAAGCTATATTTCATTAAATTAAGGTTTTTAATAAGTGCCACAAAACCTGCAGAATTTTGGTGTTTCATTCATTGAATACTGAGATTTGAAATTTCCAATTGATTCTGAATAAAATGCAAACAAAATTTAGATGATTCATTTATAAAATTCCAACTCCACTCTAGTACATTTAGTTTGACTGACAAAAAATTATTTAAAGGTTCAAAATTTCTATAACATTGATGATGAGCAGGAAAGAAATACATACATATATAGGTATACATATGTGTGTGCATATATAAAAAATTGTAAATGTTGACATCTACTGCTTCTGTTTCAATTGGTAGAAAATCTCATCTCATTTGGAAGAAATTCTGAATTATGTGTGTACAACAATTAATCCCAAGTCATTTCGTCCATAAGTTTTTTTTTTTTAATTTTTTAATTAATTTATTTTTTTCCCCCAAAGCCTCAGTAGATATTTGTATGTCATAGATGTACATCCTTCTAGTTGCCGTACGTGGGACGCGGCCTCAGCATGGCTGGAGAAGCGGTGCATCGGTGCGCGCCCGGGATGCGAACCTGGACTGCCAGCAGCGGAGCTCGAGCACTTAACCGCTAAGCCACGGGGCCACCCCCATAAGATTTTTTTCTTAGCAGATTTATATATATATATATATATATATATATATTATATATATTTTTTTTTCTTAGCAGATTTATATATATATATATAATATATATATAATATATATTATATATATATTATATATATATATAATTCACCCATTTAAAATGTACAATTCAATGGTTTTTAGTATACTCACAGAGTTGTGCATTCATCACCAGAATCAATTTTTGACCATTTTCATCACCCTCAAAAGAAACCTCTTACCTGTCTGCAGTCACACCCCATTCCTCTCTCCTCCTAGTCCCAGTCAACCACTAATCTACTTTCTACTTCTCTGGATTTGCCTATTCTGGGCATTTCATATAAATGGAATCATACTATATGTGGTCTTTTGTGGCTACTTTTACTTAGCATAATGTTTTCAAGATTCATTCATGTTGCAGCATGAATGTAGTTCAGTACTTTTTTCTTTCTATTGTCAAACAGTATTCCTTGATGTGGTTATGCCATATTTTAATTATCCATTCATCAATTGATGGACATCTGGGTTGTTTCTACTTTGGGTTTATTATAGATAATGATGCTATAAACATTTGTGCACTAGTTTTTGTGTGGGGGTATGTGTTCTTTCTCTTGGGTATACACCTAGAAGTGGAACTTCTGAGTCATATGTCAACTTCATGTTTAACATTTTGAAGAACTGCAAATAATCTTCTGAAGAAGCTGCCCATTTTATATTTTCACTAGCAAAGTATGAAGGTTCCATTTTTTCCACATCCTTGCCAACATTTGATATTATCTGCCATTGTGATTATAGCCATCCTACTGGGTGTGAAGTGGTATCTCATTTGGTTTTGGTTTCCATCTCCCTAATGGTTAATGACGGTAAGCATCTTTTCATCTGCTTTTATTGACTATTTGTATAACTTCTTGGAGGAATCTCTGTTCAGATCGTTTGCCCAGGTTTTAATTAGATTATTTGTCTTTTCATTGTTGAGTTGTAAGAGTTCTTTGTATATTCTGGATACAAATCCCTTAACAGATATTTGATTTGCAAATATTTTCTCATTCTTTGGGTTGTCTTTTTACTTTCTTGATGGTGTCCTTTGAAGCACAAAGCTTTTAAAAAATTTCTTATGAAGTTCAATTTATCTATTTTTTTGTTATTGTTGAATTGTTTTGTTATTGTCGATTTGGTGTCATAGTTAAGAAGTCTTTGTGTAACCCAAGGTCATGAAAATTTACTGCTATGTTTTCTTCAATGAATTTTATAACTTTAGCTCTTATATTTGGTCTATGATCCATCTTAAGTTAAATTTTGTGTATGGTATAAGGAAGCAGCCCAACTTCATTATTTTGCATATGTGGATATCTAGTTGTTCCAGAAGTATTGGTTGAAAAAGACTTAATATCATTAAGATGGCAATACTCCCCAAATGATCTACAGATTCAGTGAAATTCCTATCAAAATCCTAGCAGACTTTTTTGCTGAAATTGACAGTCTAATCCTAAAAATCATATGGAAATTCATGAACATGGGACGAATATGGGGCATCTTTCCTTTTATTTAGGTCAGGTCTTCTTTAATTTTCTTCAAAAATGTTTTATTTTCAGGGTAGAAGTTTTAACTTCTTTTTGTTAAATTTATTCCTGAGTATTTTATTTTTTTGGAATTGTTTTCTTAATTTCATTTTCAGATTATTGCTAATGTATAGAAATACAATTGATTTTTATATACTGATCTTGTATCCTGAGACATTGTTATACTCATTTTTAGTTCTAATAATTTTTAATGGATTCTTTAAGATTTTACATATACAAGATGAAGTTATATGCAAATAGAGATAGTTTTACTTCTTCCTTTTCAATCTAAATGTGTTTTCTCACTTTTGCTTGCCCTGGCTAGAACCTTCAGTACAATATTGCATAAAAATGGTGAGAACAGACATTCTTGTCTTGTTTTTGATCTTAGGGAGAAAACATTCAGTTTTTCACCAATAAGTATGATTTTAGCCATGGGCTTTTCAAAGATGCCTATTATTAAATTGAGAAATTTCCTTCTATTCCTAGTTTGTTGAGTGCTTTTATCTTGGAAGAATGTCACATTTTGTTGAATGCTTCTTCTATGTCTAATGAGATGATCATGTAGCTTTTGCCCTTTATTCTGTTGATGTGGTAGATTACATTAATTGATTTTATATGTAAAAGCAACCCTATATTCCCAGTATAAATCCTACTTGGTCATGGTATATTATCCTTTTTACTTATAGTTAAATTTAGCTTGCTAGTATTTATTGAGGATTTTGGGGTCTATATTTATCAGGGATATTTGTCTGTAGTTTTTTTTCTTGTGATATTTTGGTCTGTTTTGGTATCAGGGTAATATTGGCCTCATAGAATGAGCAGAGAAAGGTCACCATCTCTTCTATTTTTAGAAAAGTTTCTGAGGCAGTGGCATTAATTTGCTTCTAAATATTTGGTAGAATTCACTAGTGAAGTCATTTAGGCCTGGGCTTTTCTTTGTGAGAAGTTTTTAAATTATTTATTCAATCTCTTTACTTGTTAAAAGTCTACTCAGATTTTCTATTACGCCTTGTGCCAGTTTGGGTAGTTTGTATCTTTCTCGGAATTTGTCCATTACAGTTTTTCATAGTATTCCTTTATAATTCTTTTTATTTCTGTAAGGTTGGTAGGACATCATCTCTTTCATTCCTGATTTTAGTAATTTGATGCCTCCCTTTTTTTCTCTTTGTCAATCTAGGTAAAGTACTGTCAATTTTGTTGATATTCTCATAAAACCAATTTTTGGTGTTGTTTATAATCTCTATTGTTTTTCTATTCTCTGTTTATTTAGCTATAATCTTTATTTCCTTCCTTCTGCTTCCCTTGATTTTAGTATAGTTTCTAGTGTTTCAAGTTGGAAGGTTAGGTTATTGATTTGATACGTTTCATCTTATTTATTTATTTATTATTATTTTGTTTTTGTAAGGAAGATTGACCCTGAGCTAACATCTGTTGCCAATCTTCCTCTTTTTGCTTGAGGAAGGTTGTCCCTGAGCTAACATCTGCGCCAATCTTCCTCTATTTTTTGTACGTGGGACACTGCCAAAACATGGATTGGCGAGTGGTGTGTAGGTCTGCACTTGGGATCCGAACCCGTGAACCACAGGCCGCCGAAGTGGAGCGCGCAAACTTAAGCACTACATCACCCGGCCAGCCCCTCATCTTTTTTTATTTTTTTGTCAGGAGGTCAGCCCTGTGCTAACATCTGCCAATCCTCCTCTTTTTTTTGCTGAGGAAGACTGGCCTTGGGCTAACATTCGTGCCCATCTTCCTCCACTTTAATGGGATGCTGCCACAGCATGGCTTGCCAAGCAGTGCGTTGGTGCGCGCCCGGGATCCGAACCGGCGAAGCCTGGGCTGCCGCAAGGGAGCACACGCACTTAACTGCTTGCCACCAGGCCGGGCCCCCCCATCTTTTTTTTTAATACAGATATTAACAGCTATAAATTTCCCTCTAAAAGCACTGCCTTAACTGCATTCCATAAGTTTTGTTATGTTTTCATTTTCATTCAGTTTAAAGTATTTCCTAATTTCCCTTGTGATTTCTTTTTTCACTCCTTGGTTACTTAGGAGTGTGCTGCTTAATTTCCATACATTTGTGAATTTCCCAAATTTCTTTCTGATATTGCTTTCTAATTTCATTCCATTGTGATTGGAAAACATACTTTGTATAATATGAATCCTTTAAAATTTTTTGAGTCTTGTTCTACAGCCTAGCATATAGTTTATCCTGGAGAATTCTCCACGTGTGCTTGAGAAGAATGTGTATTCCATTGTTGTGTGGAGTGTTCTAGAGATGTCTGTTAAGTTTAGTTAGTTTGTAGTGTTGTTCAAGTCTTCTATTTTCTTGTTGATATTCTGCCTAATTCTTATATCCATTATTGAAAGTGTGGTATTGAAGTCTCCAACTATTATTGTGAATTGTCTATTTCTTACTACAATTCCATCTGTTTTTGCTTCATGCATGTTGGGGTTCTGTTTTTAAGTATACAAATGTTTGTTAACTGCTGTATCTTCTAGATGGGTCGATACTTTTATCATTATAAAATGTCCCTCTTTATCTCTAGTAACTTTTTTTTGTTTTAAAGTCTATTTTGTCTATTAGTATGGCCACTCTTGTTTCCTTATGGTTGCCATTTGCATGATGTATCTTTTTGCATCTTTTACTTTTTAACCTATTTGTATCTTTGAATCTGACGGTCTGTCTCCTGTAGACAACATATAGTTGAATCTTGCTTTTATACCAGTCTGACAATCTCTGCCTTTTGATTGGATTGCTTAATCCATGCATATGTAGCCTTATATTGATCAGGTTGGATTTATGTCTGTCATTTTACATATTTTTTATATATGCTTCACATATTTTTTCTTCTTCTGTTTCTCCTTTACTGCTTTCTTTAATTAAGGGAATGTTTTCTAGTGTAACATTTTAATTTCTCTAATTTTTTTCACTTTATTTTTGATTTGTTTTCTTAGTAGTTGCTCTAGAGTTTACAGTATACAACTTTAACTTATCAGAACTGACTCAGATTTATGTTAACTTAGTTCCAATGAGATACAGAAATATTAATCCCATACAGCTCTATTCCTTCCTCCCCTTTTTAGTTCTACTACTGTAATACATATTACATCTTATTGCATCTTTATATGTTACAAATACAACAATATATTGTCATAAATATTATTTTACATAATTTTATGTCTTTTAGAATATCTGAGAGATAAAATTAGAGGAAGTATTATATGTCATTTCTGTTTCTATTTATTTGTTCCTATGGATTCAATTTACCATCTGGAGTCATCTCCTTATAGCTTCGCTCCCATCTGCTTCCTTTGTATGCTGTTATCAAATATATTACATTTGAATATGTTATAGGCCATCAATACAATTATGTACATAAATTTGTATGTATTTGCTTTTTAAGTAAGTAAAGAAAGAAGAAATATAAATTACACTGTCTTTTATAATTACCTACATAATTACTTTTACTGGAACTCTTTGTTTTCTGTGTGTGCACATTTGAATTACTGTGTGGGGTACTTGCTTTCAACTTAAAGAGGTTCCTTTAGTATTTCTTGTAAGGCAGGTCTGATAGCAATAAATTCTCTTATTTTTTGTTGTTCTGGAAATGTCTTTTCTTCACCTTCATTTTTGAGAGAGAGTTTTACTAAATATGAGATTCTTGTTTGACAGTTTTTTCTTTCAGCATTTTAAATATGTCATCTCACTGTCTTCTGGCCCCCATTGTTTCTGATGATAAATAAGCTGTTAATTTTGTTAGGATTCCCTTATATGTGATGAGTGATTTTCCTCCTGCTGTTTTCAAGGTTTTCTCTTTGCTTCTCAACATTTTAAGTATGATATGCCTGGGAGTGGATGTCTTTGGGTTTACCCTAGTTGGAACTTGTTGAATTCCTTGCATGCGTACATTAATGTTTTTCATCAAATTTGGGAAGTTTTCAGCCATTATTTCTTCAAATATTTTTTCTGCTCATTTCTCTCTCTCCTCCCATTCTGGTAATCCATTACACATATGTTGGTGTGCTCAATAGTTTCTCACATTTCTGGTGTGCTTAATAGTTTCCCATATTTCTCTGAGGCTCTGTTCATTTTTCCTTATTCCTTTTACTCTTTGCTCTTCAGATGGCACAACCTCTATTGATCTGTTTTCAAGTTCACTAATTCTTGCTTCTAACAGCTCAAATCTACTATTGAGCCTCTCTAATGAAGTTTTTTCATTTACCTTATTTTACTTTTCAACTTCAGAATTTTCATTTGGTTCTTTTTGATAACTTCTATATCTTTATTAATAGTCTCTATTTAACAAGACATTGTCGTTATGCCTTCCTTTACTTCTGTAAGCGTGGTTTCCTTTACTTCTTTGAATATATTTATAGTAGCTGCTTTGGAGTCTGTATCTGCTAAATTTTATGTCTGGGCCCTCTCAAAGGCATTTTCTTTTGCCTGATGTTTTTCTCCCTGTGTATAATAAGTCTCACACTTTACTTTCTTTGCATGTCTCAATTTTTTTTGTTGAAAACTAGATACTTTAGATAACATAGCAACTCTGGATACTGATCCACCCTACTGGGACTTCTTGTTGTTGTTTACTTGTTTATTTGTTTAGTGACTTGGCTATATTATTTCAGTGAAATCTGTTTCACCTGTAGTGTGCAGCCTCTGATGTCATGACTCAGAGCATAGCCTTGGGCATACACGTAGTCACCATGGGATGACAGTGGTTTTAGCAGAGCTCTCTTTAACTCTATCTTTCCCTGATCTCTCTGGTGAGCTTTTAGGTAGTTTTCTTCTACTGGTATCACATCCAGCTTTTAGGCTCCACTAATTGTCAGTGGACAATTGTTTCAACTGTTTCAGCAATTGTTGAAACAGTAGAGCAATCTACTGTTTCAACAATAACTTAGGGAATAAATTGCTCTAACAGTCTGATCCAGTTAGATGCAAGCTTCTTTACAAGCGTAGTCTTTGAGGCCAGTCTTTTGCTCCAATACCAGGAGGTATTTTCTTAGCCTTATCTTTCCCTGTTTCTCTCTGTTAAATATATAGCTGATCTATGATTTAGCTTATTGCTTTCATGGGCTACCAACCTCTTAATTGTCCACCACCAAAATCTCCTTTGACTTTTGACAGGGCCTTTAGGCTTGAACTTTCTTACGCTCTCTCCAGATAAAGTCACCTCCCTTAGGAAGAGCTATGGAGCTCTCTGTTTTTGCAATCTGCCTGTCCCCCTATGCAAAAACTCTGAGCCAGTTCTTCAGACCTGAGGGTGGGGACAGTAGCCCCCTGCCAACAGAATGACACTCTTGCTTTATAAGCTGGTATTTGGGGGCAGGAATGGTGGTAGCCCCTGGTCTTCACAGTTTGCCTTTTCTGGCATGAAACCTCTACCCTACAAGTGTGCTGGAATGAGGGTAAATGAGACCCAGTATTCTTGACTTGCAACACCTGGGGTAGAGCTTCTGCCCAATGAATGGGAGCTGGGTGGAGGAAAGGAGACCCAGAGTTCTCAGCTGCTCCTGTTTTGAATAGAGCTTCTGCAACAACAAGCAGAGGGAGATGAGAAATTCTGGCAGCCTGCCTCACCTGGGAAGATACTAGACTGGGATCTAAGAAGAGGGAGCCCTGTGTTCTTGGATACACTTGCCCAAAATAGAACTTCTGTTGTACCGAGCTGGAGGAGGGGTGGGCAGCAGTGGGTCATGGCTCAAATGCCACAGGCTTGCACTTTTCTTAGAGAGATTTAGTAGACTTTCTTGAATGAATGTTTCCCCATTTGCTGTATGCCCTTTAAGAATTTTCAGAGATTTAAAATAACTTTTTAAAAAAAATATTTTTGACCAGTTATGGTTATTTCACTGGGGAAGGGGTCCATGGAGCTTCTCATGCCACCATTCCAGAAGTGTCTCCCTTACCATAGGTTTCTTAATAAGGATACTGTTCTGCACGGATATTTATATTCATATTATCACCACAAAAACTAATTATTTCATCTTCAATGATGAACTTTTAAACCAAATTTACTATAATATTCATAATAGTGTCAGATGTTTCATATTTTATAGAATAAAATTATAAAATTTTACATTGACTCTAAGAATTGGATGAAAATATCAAACATTATAATTGATTGAGTTTCTCTGAAGTGTCTGATGATGTTTTTGAGCACACTTTACTTTAATTAGCACAAATCCTGCATGCTGTCCAAAGGGAGGTGTCTTTGCATCAGGAAAGAAGAGGGAAAGAAAGATGGGTAATCTCTGTATTTCAAATTTAACCCTCTCTGTAGACTGACTTCACAGTTTCAGACTGTTCTGAACCTTATCGGTTTCCCACTGCTTTTTTCTTTTAGACGAATATTCTTATTCCAGTCTATAGAGATCTCTCTTTCTTGTTTTCTAGAACAACTATGTTTATTAACTTTAAAAATATTTTGCTCTAATGTCTGAGTTTGGAGCAGATGGGATGGAGTATGTTTCAGCATGTGCTCAATTCACCATTATTGACCAGAAGATCATACAAATAATTTATTTACATAAAATGTTCTCTGTAACAATATAATATATATAGTGTATATGACATATAATATATACCATAAAATAAGTATAAATATCATTTCCCTATATATATAGAAAAATCCTGTCTAATGGAGTAATAGGTTTTAATGTCCATGAAAACTGCTCTTGAAGGTACCAGGTTGGAGCACAACCCACTGCCTCTCAGGAAATCCAACATGGCTAGTTTTCTCTCCAGCACTTGATCAGATCAGTTCCTCTAGTTGATACCAGAGATGGTAGCTGGCTCAGGCTTAGGGGCTATGCTGAATGAAAAGCAAATCATACCTTTCATCTGTAGACTCACAAGCAATGCAGCACGACACTTCAACTCTAAGAGACATGTAGGAACTGAGACTGTCTGAAAGTTGAGCATATTCATCTTTCTATCTCATGTTCATTCTCAGGCATAATCTAATTAAGTAGAATTATTTAAATTACTTTTGCTTTAAAAATTTATTTAGCTTCAGTGCAAGTACTATGCAACTCACCTGACCATATGTTTTAATATATTAATGATCTCTGATGCATTTTAAAGGCACTATTTGAGTATTTACTATGGAATGGCAATGGGCCATGGTTTCAACCATTGGAGGAGATGGCATGAACTGTGGTAACTGAGCAGCTTAAGAATTTAGGCACTCTCCCCAAATTCTGACTTATATTCAGCAAAGTGCTTTCTCACATAGCAGTGCCTAAACCATTATTAATCAACCAAAATCAAAGCCAAGCAACATAACATCAACAAAAAACTCACAGCAAATTCTAAATAGCAAACGCACTGGACTGACAGTCAGGAATTCTTAGTTCTAGCACTAGGTACAGGGCAACTAGGAGTATGACCCAAGATGAATCATAAGACTGTCTGGACATCACACGTAAAATATAAGTTATGGATGTCTAACCCCTAAGGACACTTCAAATATAGAGATTTCATAAAATATTCACTAATTAACTTTTTCCAACATATAATACACTTATCCATCTGTCCACTCATCCATTTAACAGGCACTTACTGATGGTTTATTACACATTAGGCTCTGTCTGGATATCGATAATTCAGAAATTAAGAAATATACATGGTCTGTTTTTAGGAGTTCAGGATCAAACAAGAGAGTCAGAAAGGTATAATAGAGTGTGTCACCGTGATGTAGAAATGCCCAGGACGTGGAGGGAAATCAATCAGCGAAGGGACACCGAACCTAACCTATGGCAGTGAGGGCTTGTTTTCCAGAGGACTGTGTTGATTTTGAGACATGTCTTGAAGTGAGTGAGTTAAAAAGGATGAGAAAAGCTGTTCTAAACAGAGGAACCTGACTATAAAAAACAAACAAACAAACAAACATGAACTTCCAGTAAACTTTGAGGTTTAAGGAAACTGAAAAGAGTTTGAGATGGTTAGAGTCTAGGATGGGTGTTGAGGGCAATGCCTGGAGATGAAGCTGGAGTCTGAATAAAACCACCAAACGATAGACAAAACATTTTACTTCCCACTATGCATTTAGGAGAAGAGAAAGGCTGATTCACTTTCAACTGATCACATTCCAGTTCAAGTGTATCCTGTATTTATAAGAGACTTGGTTTCTCCATTGAAAATATCAGAAATAGCTAGTTTTACATTACATTCAACTCTTGGAAAAACTATGGCTGGGTATACCCAGTGATCTGGAGGGATGTGCGTGACAGAAGTCCCTATGGGGAGGCCTGAGGAGCAATTCACCCAGCTCTGCACATTAGGATCATCTGGGGAGCTTTGAATACTTTCAATAACCAGGATCCCTCCCAGATCAACTACATCAGAATTTCTGTGGGTGGGACCAAGGCAACAGCACTTTTGAAGCTTCTCAGTTGATTCAAATGTGTAGCCAAGGTTGAGATCCTGCTCTAAAGAAAGAGAGAGTCAGGAGTATGTGATGGGTTTAAGCCAGCATAATATTTATTGTTAGGGGACAGATGAGTCTAAGTGATCTTAACATTCATAACTCACATTGGCCTCGATTCCAGACTCCCATGGAGTCCATGCAGGGTTGTAGAGAGGAAGAAGCCATAAATAAAAATTGGCAAGGGCTCTTTCCTTAAAGATTCTGTAGTATGTTTTGTGCCCCTCTAAGAGAGAATACCATGAGAGAGAGGCATTCTTTCCCATTTTGCAACAGAACTCCGTGCAGTTCTACCTTGAGGGCTCCAGCACATCTAGGATGGAGTATGCAGTTAAGAGACTGTGTCTAGCCATGGTGGAAGCTGTTCTTGGCAGGGAAAAATGGAACCCCATCTCTATATGAAAGTGTTTTGTGAGGAGAGGATGATGAGGGGGTTGAAGCAGAAGAGAACACCACATGAAAACTGACTGGATCCACTAGGAAGTATAAAAATCCATGAGAGACTCAAAAATAATAGCAAAGGTGTGAGGCATAATTAAAAAGAATTACACACAGAATCTCTGAAGTTTTAGCACTTTAGGGAAAATATCCAGATAGGAAATATTCTCATTATTTCAACAGATATTTGCTAAATAGCTTTTATGTGCCAGATACTATAGTAGATGATGGGGATAAGGCAATGGACAAGATAGACAAAAGTCCCTTCCCTAATAGAGCCCACATTTTCACAGGGAAGACAGCTAGTAAGCAAATAAATAAATAGATGCATAATACAATGTCTGGTAATGAGAAATGCCAGAAAAAACATGAAAGGCTGCTATTTTTAGACAGTCCTCTATACACACACCATTTGAACAGAGACATGAAGGAAGAGTGTTATTATCCAAATTAGGGGTTCTTAAACTTTTTGGTTTCAAGACTACTTCACATTCTTAAAAATTACTGAAGACACAAAAAAGCTTTGTTCATGGGGCTTATATCCATTGATTTTACCATATAAGCAATTAAAACTGATAAATTGTTTAAATATTTACCTAATTCTTTGGAAAAAAACAATAATAAACCTATCACATGTTAAATAACACATTTTAAGTAAAATAACTATATCCCCCCTTCAAAAAAAAAAAAAGACTAGTGAGAAGAGAGGCACTGTTTTACAACTTTGATAATTTTTCAATGTCCAACTTAATAGAAGACAGCTAGATTCTCAAATCTGGTTCTGCATCCAGAGTCACACACATATGTAGTTGGAAAAAGGAGAAGTGTTGTAATAGTCTTTTAAGATAATTATTTCTTTCTGGTTATCTTTCTTTGAATCTACACCAAAACTTCACAAGTAATAGTTTCTTAAAGGTTAGTTGCATTGTGGAATTTGAAGCCATTTCAATGAGCTTTCCATACTTTGTAATATTAAAATCGAATATTGGTCTATCTTACATTTGTAATGCATTTAGTGTCATCATGCATTGCTTATTTGGAAAATATCACTTCATTGAGTTACGCAGATCTTCCAAATATTGTCACATACAATATAAAAAAATCTTATTTGTTAATATCACCACTAATCTCATGAGAAAAAAAGTTAAGTATTGAAAAAAAGTTAAGGGGGAGCTGTTAAGCTCACAGTGGGAACATTGCTTTCGCAGAATTCTAAATTTGCTTGAAATCAAACTATAGTCTAGCCCAGAGGGCAACTTCAAGTCCACCACAACTCTCCTGGGTGCCTTTTGTACCCACTACCAGTCTTTCTTTGATATCTTCCTTCCCACTGACAAAAGCAGACTATTGGGTACTCCAACCCATTTCTTTCAGCCAAAAAGAGATGTATCAATCTCTACACCAAGCAAAGACCTCCTCATCCCATCCATCTTTCTGGTCTAAGGATCATACCACTCCTTGCAGATTGGAAAGACTGTGGTGATGAATATAATGAATGATCTCACTCTTCACTTGAGACGCACTCCCTACAAACAGGGAGTGGCCCGACCTTAAACATATAATAACGTGACAACTGTTGGAACAAATAGTAACAAGAGGATTGTACTGTCACACCTATCAACAAGCTGAATGGTGTTATTTCTAATTGTGGTCCTCCATAAAGCACAAAAACAATATATTAAACAATGTTTGGGACCAAACCTCACAGAGTCTACTGCCATAGAGGAGGTCAGCGTGCACCCTGAAGTCAAGAAAGAATGGGCACTTTGAGAGAATGAGAAAAGCTCTGTCCTCTTAGGGATTTAATGTGTGGCCCTGTTACCTTGCCTACAAGCTTTGTTTTGGGGGAATTGCTAGTTGCTTATAACAAGCTTTGCGATGCAAGGAGCAAACAAAAAATAAAGGCAACACATTCATATCCGTTTGGAAACACTAAAATATGCAGAGCATGGAACTCTGGAGAGGCCTGAGATGAAAGCAGGCAAATCAAGGAAATAACTTTTTGAGGTAAAAAAACAAAATGCTTGTTAAAAACAAAACAATAAAACTAAATATCAAAAAAGGTCAATGCTTGTTCTAAAAAAATGAACAAAATCCACAAAAGTGGATTTGAGAAAGCTTCAAGACTTCGTGGGACCATAACAACCCCTTCCCATGTAGCCCAAGAGGAGTGTAATGAGATTAGGCTGAGACTGGGAGTGTAAGGATAACCGACAGAGCCCCTGTCCCCAGGGAACTCAAATATGTGGTGTGGAAGGTGACTGGTAAAACTGAAGTGCACTAGAATAAAAATACAGCAGAAGTACGCTAGCTGCCTAGTTAAAACTGGTAAAAGGAAAGAAACTGCGAAGGTCTTTCTTGCTTATTATTAATAAGTTCTTGAAAAGTGTATGCCAGCCACTTCCTCCGGGAGGCCTTCTGTGGCCTTCTGTGGCCACACCAATCCTGATACTAGACTAAGCCCCCCTCTATATTTGCACCCATAGCCTTTGAACTTTCCTCTCTCACCAATTTTCAAACCTCGCCATTATATTTGCATGTTGTTATTTGACTAATGTCTGTTTAGAGCAGACTTCAAACTCCGTGAGGGCAGAAACTCAGTAAGTTTTGTTGTACGCACAGCACTTAACACAGTACCTGGCACTACTAAGTGCTCAATAAATGTGTTGAGTACACAAAGGGAGGGAGGGAGAGCGTAGCTTTAGACTAGCTTAGTATGTCAGTCCTCGGAAAGCGGCACATTAATCTAATTAGGAGAAAGACATGAGAATAGAATCCCAGGGAAAAACAGGAAAGTCACCAAGGTTCTTGTCCTATACACTTTAACTTGGTGAAAAGGAGTTAATGTGAGGAAGCAATTGAATACAGTTCAGTAAGCACCTAGTAGACATCTGAAGATAACAGAGAAATCCTCAGAATTTTGACCAATAAACTCAAAGTATTCTTTGTGAGATGTTTCTTTTTTCTTGGTGGTGAGGAGGAAAGAACTTCCAAGAAGAGAGAGAACATTATTTGAGTAGTTTCTTCCATTCGTGCCTTATAATTTAATTGGCTTGGCTGGCACTGCAGGGCTATGGAGAAGGAACAAGAAAGTGAAACAGCTGTCAGAGTCTCTGCAGGTCTTGGGAGGGTCTTACCTGGCAGTGGTAAGCAAGGATGGCAGGAGGGGAAAGAGAAGTGAGCAGCTAATGCAGGAGTTCCAAATCACAAATCTCAGGGGGAAATGTAGATGTATACCAGTTATTCTGCACAATGTGGCCCAATAGGACAAAGTACGGTCTGAGTAATTCTTCATGTGGGAAATTGGAATGACACTGACAGCTCTGCACTAGGAACTAGCAGTTACCCAGGAGGGTAATCAGGTTTGCCATTTGGTCTGCACAAGCATGCAATCTTGTCATCAGAAAGAACTTGGGCTTTGCAGGCAAACAGATCCCCACCTTGACAATTATAAATGGTGTGATCTTACTCTAATGGTAAGATTATATTCCACATTTATAAAAATAAACAGAATAACACTTCCCACCCCTTGCCCTAGGTTTGCTGTAAAAATAAAATTAAGTAGATGAAAGCACAGAGCATGACAACTGATGAATGCTAACTGCCTTTGGCTTCTTAGTCTCCTAATTGAAATCTCAAACACAATATGCATATTACGTTGTATACAGTTTTACTGATATTAAGTTACTGTAAGTGACCTTCTTTCTAAGTAACTAAAATGTCTTTTTTTATAAGTTGCTTCAAATTTTTTTTCTCAAAAAAGTCAAGGTATAATTAAATTTCCATAAATAAATTTCCTTGTTAATCTCCTTTTGGCAATTTTAGCAAATTTATTTTGTGAATATCCCCAGTTATTTCTTTAGAGTAAAAAACAAGTATGGCTTAAAGGACTACATATAAATGCACTAAATTTCCCCTTATGTTACCTGTTTTAGTTGCTATTGTTACATGACTATGATCTCTAGCTGATTCCAGGAAACCAAAGTGATAATTAGCAAGTCATTATTTTTGTCTTTTTGGCAGGGAAGGAGGGGGGAGCCTTTCCTTTACCTAATTATTCTAGGATTAGTGGTGTACCAACTAGTTTCCATCTAGAGTTACAGGCCAGAATCTCTAATGAGGCACATTTGATGGTGAGAAACCGTTTAATGAATATGCAAGAATAAACAAGAGGTAAAAAAGATTTTGATTTGATTTATAAATTAATTCCTTGGCCATAAAAGTCATATAAAAAAGAGACCAGGAGCTTAAGTTTTTCCAGTTGAAATATATATTTTGCCAGAAACAAATATAAGTCTATGACAAAAAGGAATGGAGATGAAGGGATAATTTTTTGCCCTTTCAACAGGTTATTAATTCCTAAAGGATGTCAGCATCACTCTGTGAGAGCATGCTGTTCATCATCACCACACATTATGAAAGGGACACGTATGGCAGACTGTGTTTTGTAAAAGCAGAACTGGAATAAAGATGTAGTAATACTCTACTCAGCTAAGGAAAATGCCAAGTTTTTCACTATTTGAACATATGAACGTGAAATGTTATTTACTGGCAGAGAGTTATAGAATTATAGTCACAATTTTGCAACCTTTGCAAATTTAAATGCATGCTAGTTTTTTCTCTTCCTTAAATATGTCCATTTTGGTCTATTAAAAAGTGTTACTAATAAAATGTGGAGTGTGATCAACATAACTATAAATTCTTGAGAAATAGTTATACATGCCTGATGCCTGCTTCTTCAATTATTATAACATTTTCACTTAACATAAAGCAAATAACAAGGAAAATAAAGGCACATCCCACTTTCCAAAATCATGGCAGCAAAACCCAAAAGTAGAATGAAGAATCAAGATTAGGGGCTTTAGAGTGAGATGTGGTTCCCAGTCCTGTTTCAGCCACTTCATTATATGACCATGGGCAAATAAATTCACTTTAAGCCTCAACTTTTTGCATCTATAATACAAGTATAATAACCTTACTGACCTCATAAGGGTGTTGTGAAGTTTAAATAAGATGATGTTTCAGAAATGCTCGATAAATATTAGTCATTATTATTATAATAAACATTATGAACACTGATATTTAAATAAAATTATGAAAAGTCTATACTGAAACTCTCTATTCAAAGATTACTTTAAAATCTGTTTTACAAGAACCACCACATTTTCAAAAATAATATTCCATGATACTCAGAAATATGAGAATGTGTTATTTAATCATATAGGGGAAAAATGTAATCTCTCTATATATTTTTAGATATATCAATGGACTAGCTAGTGCTGGAGATGAACCAGATAAATTTGAAATTAAATAGGTTTTTCTAAGGTTTAAAATACTGATATAGGGGCAAAGAAATGGATGTGCCCCTATTTACTACAAAGCTTGCTTCAGTTAAAATCTAGATTTGCCCTCGGCTGACTATAGTAGAACAAGGTATTAATGACATCTGGATAGTTCTAGGGGCTTGAGGCAAGAGGAAAGAGCTTCAGCTGCAAAGGATGTTCAAGATAGAATGGCAAAGGTAGGAGTCAGGAACGCAAATGAGAGCAGGTACAGGTTTTCCTTGCCTACCTGTTGCCCTCATATTCTTGCCCCCCTCCTTCCTCTTGGTGCTAATTGAAAACTAGATGACTTCTTTCTACTATATATTTGGAAGTGAATTTAAAAGCAAAATTACCTCAATTTAAGTATCCCTTGGTCTTTCAGTCTCCAACATCATTTTTTTTTTTTTGGTAAGTTTTATGGAGATATAGCCAGCCCTGGTGGTCTAGTGGTTAAGATTTAGCAGTCTCACCGCCGCGGCCCGGGTTCATTTCTCGGTCAGGGAACCACACCACCCCTCTGTTGGTTGTCTTACTGTTGTGGTTGCCTGTTGCTGTGATGCTGAAAGCTCTGCCACCGGTATTTGAAATACCAGAAGGCTCACCCACGGTGGACAGGCTTCAGTGGAGCTTTCAGAATAGGAAGAAGGACCTGGCCACTTCCAAAAGAATCGGCCATGAAAACCCTATGAATGGCAGCAGAGCACGGTCTGATATAGTGCCAGGAAGTGAGAGGAGGAAGCACAAAGACTGGGCAGGGTTTTGCTCCGCTGTACACAGGTTCGCTAGGAGTCGGAATTGACTCCATGGCACTAACAATGACAAATTGAGATATAATTTACATCTCATACAATTCATCCATTTAATTCACATCTCTTTTCATTTCTTCTTTTCTTCCAAGAAAAGCTGTTTAATTAACACATTTGGTATTTTGTAGGAGACGAGCTATCTCAGTATAGTACACCACTCCCACATTCCTCTGGAGTAAAAGGTTAACAGCCTCAGAAGATGACATGGACAGTAGGCAGAATCTTGCCACAGATTGGGAATGGAGCATCTGAATATTTTAAAATTTAATTTTATAATTATGAAATTTTATAATTATGAAATTCATTTTAAAATTATGAAACAAATTTCATTTTATAATTATAATTATGGAGAATTCAGAGAAAGACAAAAAAGGGATCAATATTTATCTATCACCTATTACCCATTAGCCAGAGGTATCCACTCTTCTCAAGTTGTATTTTTCTCTTCCTTCTTTGTTTTTCTGTCTGTCAGAGTGTGTGTGGAGTATGTGTGTGGTATGCAGTGTGTGTGTCTGTGTGTGGTCATATTTGGATTTTTATCATGGATGTAATCTAATCTAATTATTTTTCAAAATATAATTGGCTGTAGGAATTCATTTCTATAGCTACACCATCATTCATTAACTGCTCCCTTGTTGTTGGGTGTTTAGGCTGTTTCCAACTTTTTGCTATCATAAATAAACCTGTGGTGACTATCCCTGAATATTATCTCTGCAAGCCTCCTTACAATTCTCTTTAGGATAAATTCCTAAGTGTAGTATTTTGGGAACTGAGATAATGTCTGTTCAAAAGCTTATATCCAAAACCAGTTTTAAAATCTATTTATTTGTATTTGAGGAAATGTATTTAAGTTTACTCTCTAATCTAGTGCCCATGGTAAACTAACTCCATTTTCTGAGTTCTTTCCAAGCCATTCAGTACTCCTTTGCAGAGCTTCCACTATAAAGTCAGAGAATTTATCATAAAGCAAAGGAAGGAGGAACTCCTTCAAATAGTTTTTTATCCAAAAAAGTAAATTTGGGGTGATATCTTAGCGACCTAAAAAAACTTATGTTACTCAATATACAAGGAGGGATTCTCATTCATTCTGACATGGTGTACCACATTATTTTTAGGAATATCCTGACCAACTATCCCGGAAAGAATGTCTATTATAATGTGTCCTTTGTTGTGTGTGTGCATGTGTGTGTGTGTGTATTTTACAGAGATAAAGAATCTTCCTGGTTATCTTTAAAATAAGCTTTAAAATGAATTATGAAACACACACAACAGAAACGCAATAGAATAGTATTGAACTGCATCTGCCTGTTTTTGCAATGGAATATCTGATCCCTGATATTGATTACTATCTTGATTTAAAGGGCGTATATTAGTAAGACACTAAGAGTGAATTGCCTGCAATCTGCACACTCAGAGAAGAACTATGACTTATTTGAATTTGTTCCAATCATAGTCATAAAGCCCACACTCGTGCATAGTACTTATTAATCCTCAGGTTTTGTAACAAAGGTAAGTCATTCTAAGATAAGCAATTATTAATTAACTAAATCAGAAATAAATTTGGAGGAAATGTGCTTAGGTGAAAGATGAAAAGACGGAGCCAGAAACCTTTCTCTAACTATATAAATGAGTAAAAAGAAGGGACTTTCACAGAAAGCTGCCTGAGGAGATCTATGCCAACACAGTGGTTCCTTCCTTCCCATTGCTGTCCCTCAGAACCAAAGCCACACCCAAAGCAGGTAGCCAGGTGCACAGTCAGATTCTCCACAGCCCATTTCAAACACCGCCTCTCTTCAGATTATTACACAAGTGTTGATGTGTTACATTTTGATCCCTGAATTTTTTTTAATTTTCAATTTTCCTGGATTTTAATTAGATATGTGGATGTTACTGCAAAGCCACAACTAATTATGACTGACTATACATCTAATGAAACCATTTGACTTTCTGCCAGTCAACACATGTTTGGAAGACACATCCAGCAATACCACACAATCTGAATATACTACAGGAATGATGACTTCACCAAAGAAGGGCACATATTCCTACCCATACTAGAAAGGAAAGCAAGAGTATTTTCTCGTTCTTTCATTGAAGACAGTCGTCATTTCTCAGCTGTTTCTCTGCCTCCTCCTACCTTACCTTTGAATGCTGCAGGTGCAAGCTCTGAGGCAATGGTGCTGATGCAATGCCATATTAAGCCTTCAAGAAGTGGAACAGCCCCAAACAAGACAAAAGGAGAATCTAAGGTTGAATGGATCCTGAAGAGACCATCTGCCCCTATGAAGGCCCTCCTCAACTTCTAGGAAGAAAGCTTAAACCAAGATAAACACTTGACTTCTAAAGAAGGAAGTTTACTCATTCAACAGCGAGTCTTCTAGTCCCCAGTGCAAGGTTCTTCACTAGGTACAAGAAATACGAAGATAAATAAGACATGGTTTTGGCTATTGGAGGTCACAATACAGTGGAAGTCATTTCAATGCTGTCCCCTCTATGTGGTCACTGTGAGTGTTGTCCCATTATAATTCTTATTATTCTTTGCTCATCACATACTGTACCACATCTAAGTTCTCCATGTTTCCATTCTCCGTCTCTTTTATTATTTTGTTACACAGCAAAATTCAAAATGTGATGCCTGAGAGAGGACTTTTCTACTTTAAATAAAGGCACCCAATGTCATCCTATGTTAACATGATGTACTTAAATTTTACATAATATTAAGGCATATTTTATGCCTTACATAGGTGTTGTTAAACAGCTTTTTTACAACTATAAATTATGACTTGATACAGCCTCATATAAAGTAAAGTCCATTGAAAAATTAATAAATTAGAAAGAGGTAAGCCCACTGAAGGTATGGTAGAAAACAATGCCTAAAACCTTCTCTTCAGTGTGTTCTAGATAGCATTTATTGGAGTCATTTGTTGAAGTGAGTGATAATATTCAAAGGACATACTCAAAAAGGGCACAGAAGCCTTACAGTAGATTTTAAATCATCTCCTGATACACCAGGGAAAATATCATGGCTTTAGACACCACCCTTTGATAGCTAGGGATTAGATACCCTAGACCTATCCTGCTTTTTTTTTTTAGAGAAGAGATCTCTTTGATCCGTGTTTTTTTTCCCCCCTGAGGAAGATTTGCCCTGAGCTAACATCTGTTGCCAATCTTCCTCTTTTTTTTTTAATGTGAGCCGGCATCATCACAGCATGGTCACTGAGAGACAAGTGGTGTGGTTCTGTGCCCGGGAACCGGGCCCAGGCCGCCGAAGCGGAGGGCGCCGAACTTTAACCACTAGGCCATCAGGGCTGGCCTGAACCTATCCTGTTTTTAATGCAGAGATAATCATTTGCTACCAGAGGGATAGAGGGCTTTTAATCCCTATTAGCATGTAGACCCTGAATGTCATGACCATGTCTGCCTTGACCAGAGCGTCAGGAGAGTTGAATGCACAGCATAGGGATGGAAGAATAAATAGAAAAAAATAGACTGGATGACCAGAAAAATAGACTGGTCAGAAATAGATGGCCAGGAAGAACTATGAGCACATCCAAAGTATGTAGAACCTTCGTTTTCAGGTCCTAGATTTTAAAGAATAAGAATGAATTTAAGTCAATACATATTTCAGCAAAAATCAGGTAACCCAGGCTCAGAAATCAGATAATCAGACCATAAAGGATTGAGAAAACAATTTCTTTCTGTTTTATAAAGTATTAAAATAATTAAATAATAGGCATGGGAAATACATGGTTACTGAAACCAGGCTCTCTGTGGAAAAAATACTATGAAGATAAAATAGGCTGTGAGAATTAAGGCTGGGAAGAGCAGATCAAGTGGGTAACCTGGCTAAGCCATATAATGGGAATCAAATACATTAGATGGTAAAGCATTGGACGGTCAGGCCAAATCCACATGCACTGACCAGAAATGCAAGCATGAAGAGAAAATACAGGCTGTGAGAAATATTTATTAATGAAGCTTAAATTTATGCATGTAAAAAATTCAACATTTGTGAAGTTAAGTCAATCATTCTATTTTTAAAATATAATTTTGTCTCTACCATATGGTGTATTTTGGCTTATTAAAGACATTTTCTCATGTTACTCAAAAACTGCTTTCACAGATGATAAAGGGTGGAGTTACAAGAGAACAACAGGTATAAAACAGCAAAGTTTCAGAAAAAAAGTTTTTTCTTACACAATTTGTCAAAGTGAATGCTGCAGCAAGAATAGGTCATTTTTCACTGGCACTGGTTATACAGAGGCAAGAAGGCAATGTTATGTAACTTACATCAACTAACATGCTTCAGACATGTCAGAATAGGACTGTTCAATCCACACAGTACAAACAAACTCTTTCTAGATGGTATGATCCATACCTCAGTGTCCTGTACCATTGATGCTAACGACTTCCAAATCTGTCACTCCACATAAGAGCTCTCTCCCAAACCCCAAATACACATATCTCAATCCTCTTCTGGACTTTTCCACCTGAATATACCATGAGTGTCTCAAACTCAACAAGCTCAAATGGAATTCATCATCTCCTCCCACTCACTCATCTTCTACCCCTCCCAAACCTTGCTTCCTTTCTATATGCTTTTCCTTGCTAATGGTAACACCATATAGCTGGGATCCAAAGCCAGAAAGTCCTTCTGTTTCTCCGTCTCACTTTCAACTACTCCTGTATTAGTTTAGAACCACATCAATGCTACTTCCAGCCTCATCTCTCATCTGGTAACCTAGCGGCTACCAGAGTAACCCTTCTAAAATTTAAATATGATCATGTGATTCCAATGCTCACAACTATTTAGTAGTTGCCCATGATCTACAGGAGAAAATCCCAATCTCCTCATTCATTTTGCTGTCTGGCCCTTCTTAAATGCTCAGCTTCACCATTTACCACTCACAGACAGGCATCTACCATTTTGAAATAGTTAACTTTTTTTTTGATATACGCATAGTCTTTTACAGCTCTAAGCTGCCAGAAGTCCCCTTCCCTTTCATTCTGCTGGGTGAATTTCTGTTCATTCTGTGGGATGGGACCCAGCTCAATCACTCCATCTTCAGAGTCAGTGAAACACAGCTGTCACTCCCTCTTCAGTGGTGCTCTCTCTCTGTCTCTCTTGGTCTCTGTCTCTCTTTCCGTCTTTCTAGATGATAGCAGGAAATATATAGACATATATATATCTATACACACACACACCTCTAATACTGTATTAGCAAACTATATTACACTGATTTGTACATCTTTCTCCTCTGCTAGACTCTGAATTTTTCAAGAGCTGGAACTATATTTTATGTATCTTTGTGTTCCAGCACCTGATGTAGGGCCTGGTATAAGTAGTGGCAAAATTAATAACTGTTGAAAGAGTGAACGAATCCAAGGTACAGACTTATACACTACGGCACTGTTTATAAAAGCAATAAATTGAAAATAACATACTACATACTCACCAACAGAAAGTGGATACTCAGTCAATTGAGTATTATATGACTAATGCTACACATATTTGCACGGGCAAATCTTCACAATACAATGTTCATTAGAATAAAACAAGTTCTAGAAATGTATAGCATGTAGAAATTGAAAACATGCATAACAATATTTAGATCTGACAAATCTAGTTGGTGGTTGTTTGGTGTTAACATTGTTCTTTTGCTTATTTTTACGCATATTTTAAATATTTCATAATATAAATTCTTTGAAGACCATAAAAACATAACAAAATGATAATGCCAGTGGCTAGAAACATACCTTGAAAGGGCCCTTTGCCCCTGTGATATACACCTGTGTAACCAAATAGAATTAAGTATAAACATCATATCATTTAGCAATTTAAAATACATTTCAGGATAGAGTAGTCAAGATGGGGGCGTAGGCAGACTCTGAACTCACCTCCTCCCGCGGACACAGCCAATTTACAACTACTCATGGAAAAATTACCCCTGAGACAGAACTGAAAATTGGATAAGAGGAACTCCTGCAACAACGGACAATCCTAACTGAGGTAGAAGAGGCAGAAACTCCCTTCTGGAGAGAAAAACGCCGCCTTCACAAGCCGCAGCGCCTCACAGCCGCCTGGGAGCAGCCCACAGGTACGCAGCCCTCCCCGGAGGAGTGCGGCCCTGAGCCAGGGAGCGCCCCCGCTGGGGGCATTTTGTGGACCCAGCACAATCCAGACGAGTGGCATAATATCTGACTGTGCCTGCTACTAAAACATTGGGGAGTACCCCCAGAAAAGCTGGTTCACAAAGACATTAAAACCGGCTCTTAAAGGGCCCACACGCAAACTCACCCGTTTCAGAAAGCATCCTAAAATCACCAGAAAGAAAGGTGCACAGTGCTTTGGTGAAAAGAGACTCACCTAATAGGCCCTGTGTGCATCTCGGTGAGAGGTGAGACCTCTCCAGGGACTGAGAAATTGGCGGCAGCCATTGTTGTAGCCTGGTGTGGGCATGCTGACACAGACGCCATTGGAGTTCTCCCTGGGGCCTGCTAGCCCAGGTCTGCCACACCCGCTAGAGCACCGATTTAATCCAGCTCAGCCAGGGCAGGCAGCCCACCCTAGAGACTGGCCCCACCCAACAACAAGCCCTCAGGCAACTTGTGGGCCTGCACAGATTGGTGACTAGATTCTCTACAGCCTGGCAACTGAGCCAACATCAGTGGGGCAGAGCCTGCACAAGGAGCGGGTGGAGAGTGTGGGGCAGCAGTGGAGTGTGTGGGGCTCCCACCGTGGAGAGACTGGGTCTGCTTCGGGAGGTCGGGGCGTCCACTTGGGGCAGGACTGTGTTGACTGTGTGTGTGGACCTTTGGGTGGCATGGCTTGTCAGCTGCAGAAGACTTGTGCTTCTCAAAGACCCACATAGGGGGTTTGCCCCACCTTCCAAAGTCTGAAACAATTGGGTGCTCTCGTGCCTGAGACCAGCCCCACCCAGCTGCAATCCTCAGAGAACTGACAAGAGACCTAAAGGCTGGAGGCTTACAGCAATTGTAAGGCCCTGAGCCTAACAACCTGCCACGCTGGGGGCCTACTCACTTAAAAGAAATACTGCAACACAAATGTGGTATTAGAACTTGCAGCCAACTGTGCTGGGGCTCCACACACCTGATAAAGAGACTAAAGGGACCACAACAACTACAAGCAGCTGAGCATTACAACAGCTGGCCAGGAGCATAACTTGGCCTCCCTGGGCGCCTACAGGGAGAGCAAACAGGCTACAACAGAAGGACACATGTAGCCCACATAGGGGTCACCCCTGGAACACTGAGAACTGAGGGAAGCACACGGCAGGCCTCCTAAGCCATCACTTACATAAGGTCACCTATCCAAGACCAGGAGACGTAGCTGACCTACCTAATACGTAGTCACAAGCACAGGGAAATAGGCAAAAGGAGGAGGCAAAGGAATACATTCCAAGTAAGGGAACAGGACAAAAGCCCAGAAAAAGAACTAAGTGAAACAGATATGAGCAACCTAACTGACAGAGAGTTCAAACAAAGAGTGTTAAGGATGCTCACTGATGTGGGGAGAAGAATAGATGAACTCAGTGAGAATGTCAACAAAGAAATGGAAGATATAAAAAAGAACCAATCAGAAATGAAGAATATGATACTGGAAATGAAAAATTCACTAGAGGGACTCAAAAGCAGAGTAGAGGACACAGAAGAACGGATCTGTGAGCTGGAAGAAAGACTAGAAGAAATTACCCAAGGTGAACAGGTAAAAGAGAAAAGAATTAAAAAGAGGGAGGACTGTCTAAGGGACCTCTGGGACAACATCAAGCGCACTAACATCCGTGTTATAGGTGTCCCGGAAGGAGAAGAGCAAGACAAAGGGGCAGAGAATCTATTTCAAGAAATAATAGATGAAAACTTCCCTAACCTGAGGAAGGAAACAGACATCCAGGTACAGGAAGCACAGAGAGCCCCAAACAAGATAAACCCAAAGAGGCCCACACCAAGACACATCATAATCAAAATGTCCAGAATTAAAGATAAAGAGAGAATCCTAAAAGCCGCAAGAGAAAGTCAAGTTACATACAAAGGAAACCCCATAAGGCTATCAGCTGACTTCTCAGCAGAAACCTTACAGGCTAGAAGAGAGTGGCACGATATATTTAAAGTGCTAAAAGGAAAAAACTTACAGCCAAGAATACTCTACCCAGCAAGGTTATCATTCAAAATGGAAGGAGAGATCAAAAATTTCCCAGACAAGCAAAAATTAAAGGAGTTTGTCACCAAGAAACCAGTGCTACAAGAAATGTTAAAGGGACTGATTTAAGGGGAAAAGAGAAGACCACAAATAGGAAAAATTATCTATTTCCATGATAAGAGGGTAATGGATACAAATGCACAAAAAAGAGGTTAGATATGATATCAAAAACATAAAAGGAGGGAAGAGGAAAGTTAAAGAGTAGAGCTTTCAGACAGAGGTCAAACTAAAGAGACCATCAATTCTCTATAGAAGAAGGAAGGAACAGAGAAGGACTACTAAAACACTGAGGGGAAAAAAAGTTAAAAAATGGCCGTAAGTACATACTTATCAATAGCTACTTTAAACGTCAATGGACTAAATGCTCCAATTAAAAGGCATAGGGTGGCTGATTGGATAAAAAAACAAGACACATATATATGCTGCATACAAGAGACACGCTTCAAACCTAAAGACACTCACAAACTGAAAGTTAAGGGATGGAAAAAGATACTCCATGTAAATGGCAATGAAAAGAAAGCTGGGGTAGCAGTACTCATATCAGACAAAATTGACTTTAAAACAAAAACTGTAAAAAGAGACAAAGAAGGTCATTACATAATGACCAAGGGAGCAATCCAACAAGAGGATATAACACTTATAAATATCTACACACTCAATGTAGGTGCACCTAAATATGTAAAGCAATTATTAACAGACATAAAAACAGAAATAGACAGTAACATAATAATAGTAGGGGACTTTAACACTCCACTTACACCAACGGATAGATCATCCAAACAGAAGATCAATAAGGAAACATTGGCCTTAAATGATACACTGGAACAGATGGACCTAGTAGATATATACAGAGCATTCCATCCAAAAACTGAAGAATACACGTTCTTTTCAAATGCACATGGAACATTCTCCAGGATTGATCACATATTAGGCCACAAAACAAGTCTCCATAAATTTAAGAAGATTGAAATAATACCAAGCATCTTTTCTGACCACAACGGTATGAAACTAGAAATCAACTATAGGAAGAAAATCAGAAAAGCCACAAATACGTGGAGATTAAACAAAATGCTACTGAACAATGACTGGGTCAATGAAGAAATCAAAGAAGAAATCAAAAAATACCTGGAGACAAATGAAAATGAAAATATGACATGCCAGAATTTATGGGATACAGCAAAAGCGGTTCTAAGAGGGAAGTTTATAGCGATACAGGCCTATCTCAACAAACAAGAAAAATCTCAAATAAACAATCTAACAATGCACCTAAAGGAACTGGAAAAAGAAGAACAAACAAAGCCCAAAATCAGTAGAGGAAGGGAAATAATAAAAATCAGAGCAGAAATAAATGAAATAGAGACCAAAAAAACAATAGAAAAAATGAAGAAAACCAAGAGCTGGTTCTTTGAAAAGATCAACAAAATTGACAAACCTTTAGCTAGAATCACCAAGAAAAAAAGAGAGAAGGCACAAATAAGTAAAATCAGAAATGAAAGAGGAGAAATTACAACAGACACCTCAGAAATACAAAAGATTATAAGAGAATACTATGAAAAGATATATGCCAACCAATTCGACAATCTGGAAGAAATGGATAAATTCTTAGAATCATACAACCTTCCAAAACTGGATCAAGAAGAAGTAGAGAATTTGAATAGACCAATCACCAGTAAGGAGATTGAAACAGTAATCAAAAACCTCCCCAAAAAACCTCCCCAAAAATAAAAGTCCAGAACCAGACGGTTTCCCTGGTGAATTCTACCAAACATTCAAAGAAGACTTAATACCTATCCTTCTCAAACTTTTCCAAAAAATTGAGGAGGGGGGGAAGCTCCCTAACTCATTCTACAAAGCCGACATTACCCTGAGACCAAAACCAGACAAGGACAACACAGAAAAAGAAAACTACAGGCCAATATCACTGATGAACATTGATGCAAAAATCCTCAACAAAATACTAGCAAATCGCATACAACAATACATTAAAAAGATTATACACCATGATCAAGTGGGATTTATTCCATGTATGCAGGGATGGTTTAACATTCGCAAATCAATCAACGTAATACACCACATTAATAAAATGAAGAATAAAAATCACATGATCATCTCAATAGATGCAGAGAAAGCATTTGACAAGATACAGCATCCATTTATGATAAAAACTCTGAATAAAATGGGTATAGAAGGAAAGTACATCAACATAATAAAGACCATATATGAGAAATCCACAGCTAATATCACCCTCAATGGTGAAAAACTGAAAGCTATCCCTCTAAGAACAGGAACCAGACAAGGATGCCCACTGTCACCACTCCTATTTAACATAGTACTGGAAGTCCTAGCCAGAGCGATCAGGCAAGAGAAAGAAATAAAAGGGATCCAAATTGGAAAGGAAGAAGTGAAGCTGTTACTATTTGCAGATGACATGATTTTATATATAGAAAACCCTAAAGAATCCACCAGAAAACTTTTAGAAGTAATAAACGAATATGGTAAAGTTGCAGGATACAAAATCAACATACAAAAATCAGTTGCATTTCTATACACTAACAATGAAGTAGCAGAAAGAGAAATTAAGAATACCATCCCATTTACAATTGCAACAAAAAGAATAAAATACCTAGGAATAAACTTAACCAAAGAGGTGAAAGAGCTGTACATGGAAAACTATAAAACATTGCTGGAAGAAATTGAAGAAGACACAAAGAAATGGAAAGATATTCCGTGCTCTTGGATTGGAAGAATTAACATAGTTAAGATGTCCATACTTCCTAAAGCAATCTATAGATTCAATGCAATCCCTATCAAAGTTCCAACAACATTTTTCACAGAAATAGAACGAAGAATCCTAAAATTTATTTGGAACAACAAAAGACCCCGAATAAGTAAAGGAATCCTGAGAAAAAAGAACAAAGCTGGAGGTATCATACTCCCTGATTTCAAAATATACTACAAAGCTATAGTAACCAAAACAGCATGGTAGTGGCACAAAAACAGACACACAGATCAATGGAATAGAATCGAAAGCCCAGAAATAAACCCACACATCTATGGACAGCTAATCTTTGACAAAGGAGCCAAGAACATACAATGGAGAAAAGAAAGTCTCTTCAACAAATGGTGTTGGGAAAACTGCATAGCCACATGCAAAAAAATGAAAGTAGACCCTTACCTTACACCATACACAAAAATTAACTCCAAATGGATTAAAGACTTGAATGTAAGACCTGAAACTATGAAACTTCTAGAAGAAAACATAGGCAGTACGCTCTTCGACATCAGTCTTAGCAACATATTTTCAAGCACCATGTCTGACCGGGCAAGAGAAACAATAGAAAAAATAAACCAATGGGACTACATCAAACTAAAAAGCTTCTGCACAGCAAAGGAAACCATCAACAAAACGAAAAGACAATCTAACAATTGGGAGAAGATATTTGCAAACCATACATCTGATAAGGGCTTAATCTCCAAAATATACAAAGAACTGATGTATCTCAACAACAAAAAAACTAATAACCCAATTAAAAAATGGGCCAAAGACCTGAACAGACATTTCTCCAACGAAGATATACACGTGGCCAACAGGCACATGAAAAGATGTTCAAAATCATTAACTATCAGGGAAATGCAAATCAAAACTACAATGAGATATCACCTCACGCCCGTCAGAATGGCTATAATTAACAAGACAGGAAACAACAAGTGTTGGAGAGGATGTGGAGAGAAGGGAACTCTCATACACTGCTGGTGGGAGTGCAAACTGTGCAGCCACTATGGAAAACAGTATGGAGATTCCTCAAAAAATCAAGGATAGAACTACCATATGATCCAGCTATTCCACTGCTGGGTATTTATCCAAAGAACTTGAAAACACCAATGTGTAAAGATACATGCACCCCTGTGTTCATGGCAGCGTTATTCACAATAGCCAAGACTTGGAAGCAACCTAAGTGCCCACCAAGCTACGAATGGATAAAGAAGATGTGGTATATATACACAACGGAATACTACTCAGCCATAAGAAACGATGAAATCCAGCCATTTGTGACAACATGGATGGACGTTGAGGGTATTATGCCAAGTGAAATAAGTCAGAGGGAGAAGGTCAAATACCGTATGATTTCCTTCATTAAGTAGTAGATAACAACAACAATAAACAAACACATAGAGACAGAGATTGGATTGGTGGTTACCAGAGGGGAAGGGGGGGGGGAGGGCGAAAAGGATAATTCGGCACAGGTGTGTGGTGATGGGTTGTAATTAGTATTTGGGTGGTGAACATGATGTAATCTATGCAGAAATAGAAGTATAATGATGTACACCTGAAATTTATACAATGTTATAAACCTGTGTTACTGCAATAAACAAAAAATAAATAAAAGGAAAAAAAATAAAATAAAATACATTTCAAAGGAAATCTGTATTTCTCCATGATAAAGAAAGATCTTTGATCTATTTGCTCTTTACTGAAGAAGTTTTTGGGATATTGCTGTTGACGCTTGTTTTACCCATGGAAATTAGGTAGTGTCTATATATGCAGAGAGAAGAACCTCCAAAGAAAAAATCAGTCCCTGCTTACCATGTATTGATACGATTAAGTGCAAACACGGGAGATGAAAAGATTGTAACCCTTTTGTCACAAGACCATGTAATTATAACAGTTGAGAAAACAATATAAGGATCCTAGGCAAATGAAGAAAAAGAAACACAGCCTCAGGAGGCTTCTCAGGTGCTTGATTTCGAGAAGAATGTTTTCACTTCTTTGAAGATAACATGGGCCAAGGAAAAATGTAAGAGTAACAGTTTATATACACCTTTTACAGTCTATATATCAAAGTAGCAGCAACTTAATGAAGTCTTTTGGTGCAAGATGATAAATTTTCATATATTTTCATTTGAAGCATACTGTAATTTTAGTCATAGGGTCACATAACAATATCAGTCTGAAGGAAGGAAAATGACATTCATTTAGTACCAATTATGTGCTAGGCACTCAATTCTTATAGCAGCCTGTACCACTAGTACTATTACCTCATTTTACAATAGTTGAAAATGAAGCCCAGAGTTAAACATGATTTTTAAAGTTAAAACTGAAATCGAACCCAGATCCTCCTTACTTTAAAGGCCATGCTTCTTCTAACAACACCCTGCCTCATGTTCTTGTCTCTTTCCCCTTACACCACAGACTGCCTGCCATCTTCTTGTGTGTATCCTTAAAGCCTCAGGGTGCACTGATTTGTAATGATAACAGGCCTACAGAATGGGTTACAAATGATACACATATACTACCTTTGTATATGTTAAAGTTATTTAACAATACACATGTAAGGCACAAAATATGTCTTAATATTATATACACATATATAACCTTTGGTATACACAAACGTTTAAATATTAATTTTGTTTTTGAGAATACAAGTAACCATAAGCAAATGAAGAACTTAAGACCAATATAATAAATATTATAGGTCCCTTGTGCAAATAATCTTACGTGTTTACAAAGATGTTCACAGTTGTTTACTGCAATATTCATAATACTAAAAAACTGGGAATAATTTAAATGTCCAAAAATCAAGAATTGAATAAATAAATTATAGTATACCCATAGCACAGAATACTATGGAGTCATTAGAAATCATGTTTAGAAGAATTCAGTTTATGAGGAAATGTACACAGTGTGGAGCTGTTAAATACAAATAGTATGTACAGGGTGAAAGAATTGTGTAAATATTTGGATTTACATATAAATATAAAATAGTGGGAGACTAAACATCAAATTGTTAACTGTGGTTGGCTTTGGCTGAGTATGGGTTCTTTCCCCCTCTTATTGTCCAGTTTTCTAGGTTTTAACAGTAGGAAAAGAATCAATAGTCTAGTGCCCTCTTATATGTGGATGAGGCTTGCTTGTTGTGGATCAGGGAGCCTTGGCCTACTTGGTAACTAGGCTCTGGGATGGGTTGTGGGGGCTGAAATGGGGAGGGGAGTAGAGGCAGAAAGAGAGAGAAGGAGAATGGGAGGGTGGGTCAAGGCCTGAGAGAACAAACCCCTTCACCTTAGTGCCTCTACCTTCCCTAACCCCTCACAAAGCCAGATTGTTCCAAAAGAGAGAGAAAGAGAGAGGACCCATCCAAGGACCACCGAATCTGCAGCTATGAGCCAAGGTTGGTGTTATCTTGAGAAGCCACAAATCTTAAGTGAAAATAAAGCTTTTATGAAGGTGGTCTCTTACATTAAGTCACTTAGATTAATTTATTTCTGTTTATGACAATCAGTCAACTTTGATATTATGTTAGTATCAAAAGTAAACAAAAAGTATATTCCTTTAGTTATATCGAAGTTGTAGCTTAATAATCAATTGATTTCTTATTTCTAAATTATTGTTTAAATATTCATATGCAATGGCCTAATAAGGACTAACATATAACATACTAGCCTGTAACATTTATTGAGTCTTTGCAAATGCTAGCCACTGATTAATGCTCTTTACATGGATTGACCAGCTTAACAACACTATGTTAGAGGTTATTACTATTCTTCACACCACAGAGACTGAGGCTGCGAGAGAGATGGGATGACTTGACCAAGGTTACACAATTAGCAAGTGGAAGAGTTGGGATTTAAATTCTGGAATTCTTATTCTAGCAAGGCCTGTGCATTTACACTACTCTATACTATTGAAAATAATTGACAAAATTGAGATAAATGACAAATTTGGGAAGGCGGGAAGGAATTCTAAGTGAGAAGCAGAGGCTAAAGGGGACAAGATGGAGAATGATAAACAGGAAACAGGAAGAACAACAGCACTAGTGCAACCATGAAATGCGCTGGCGCACTCAGGAAGCACCCGGGGCTGGAAGCAAGCAGGTTCCACTCCCGAGTTGCATGAGCTGCGGATGGTGGAATAGACTATTTCCATGCCCCACCCCTTGGAACTTCTCAGTATCCTGGCATCCTGAAAATTACTAATCCTGCTCCAAGGAGGAGGAAATCCACCAGAGGGAAAACTCTATTGAGAACCTAGGATGATGTTTGATGGGAGTGTATCTAAAACTTGATAATATGATGGGAGAAGTGGTGAAAAGAAGGTGGTTGGTCACCTTGTATTTTATGACGAGTAAGTATGAATATTCCAAATTACTCCACTGAATTGCCCATTTATCCTGTTTTATATTACAGTGTCTATCATTAAAAGTGTTGCAATAGAGACGCTAGAGTTATGACTGTGAGGTTCATTCATCACGCTGGAGGGGACGGCTTAGTGGACAAAACACCAGCTTTCACCAACTATGACACTCTGCATCCAGAGGTTAACATGCAAGTGGCATTGCCTCAGCAGCTCATCTTCTGAATGAAGCTAGTTCCACAGAGTTTACTCAGAAGGGTGGAGGGTCCTTTGGATAACATCAGGAAAAAACTTGTCTATGCTGCCTGGATAATGAAGATTTCTAGAACTTTTACAAACTTAGGATTTCCCCCAGCTTCCTGGAAGCATGAGATATGAGAGAACCGAAGGATCTTCTAAAACGCTCTTAGAATTGGTGTCCTATTCTGGCTAGCTCTCCCTTCATAATCAGCCTTATACAAGCCAATTTAGCCTTCCCCTAAACTACTTCTTTCCATTCAACTGTTTAATACTCTACCTACATTTTAGACGCCTATAATAGTCTCTTTACTTTCTCTACCCTTCTCAAAATATCTTAATCTTAACATTTATACTCAAATCAGTCCATTCATCCACTTCATGACATGAACCGCTCTTTCATGAAAAAAATCCTTCACTTTTATGGCTGCATCAATTACTTGACAATGACAAACTAGGAATGTTTAGTAGTTCACAAAAATAATGCTACCACTATACAAATCAACCAATAACTAGACTAATGATTCCATCCTTATAAAATTTTACTTTTAAAAATTTATCAGCTAAATTTGTATCAGTTTAAAGAAGTCTTTGTTTCAGTTGTAATCTCAAAATCAATGCAGCATACATTTATTGACTATCCACTAAGCACTTGGCTACCAAGCTAAAAAAATAAAAAAAAAAACAGTCCTTTCCCTGCTGTAGTCTAGTGAAGACGGCAGACAACTATAAAAAGGTGTTAAGTGCTATAACCACAGTACATTAAAGTGCCAGAAACAGACTGATTCTCTCTGTGAATTCAGAGAGGTGGCTTTGAATAGGAAGTTGAAACCTCTTATTTCTAAATGCATAGTTTGACAGGATGCGATTTTCAGATTTGAGCTTCTAAATTAGTCTAAATCTCAACTTTTGTGGGGAAATGTTTAAAAGGTAAGTGATATATTTACTTAAAGCTATAAGGTTAGGATTACGGGAATTTGAGAACCTGGAGGGGTGAGATTAATATGAACCTAAGATAATCATTTTCATGCCCAGGATCTTCACACAATGATTTTCTCTTTTACCTTTTTCTTCTGCAAGCTCAGTCCGAGATTTCATCACCACATTCTTCACTGTCATCCTCAGACATTATTAATCTTTCTGATACATCACACACTCCTCCTCCTTCTACTCCTCCTGACTTCTAGATGGGACTGCTTCCATATACGCTGACATTCTGGTTATGACAACGATCAAACCCTCCCTGTTCCAGCTACCTCTGCCATTAGATCGTTATCTCCTTCTTTGATACCTACTGCTAATTGTACTTGTTTATTTCCCACACATAATGCATGAGGTGGTCATTTTAGTAATATTTCATTCCTATTGTCTGGTTACATGGAATTTCTTTTTATATTAATTCATGCCTTCTCTATAATTTACCAACATCTACACATTTTATCCTTAAAATCTCCAAGTGAATATTAAGGAAGTGGAAATGTAGCAATCTTTAGTTATTTCTTATAAATTCTCAATTTTCTTCCCCCAAATTTCCCATTATCCAAATATTTATTTCTTCAAGATGACTGCAGGGTTATATACAGGGCTGCCTTCCAGCATTTAGCATACCCTTGTATCTAGAGGCATTAGAGCTAGCATACAAGACAGGGAACGAGAGCTGTTTGCACTGCCTTCACTCAAAATATCTTCCGGCCAGGATTAGGACCCTGTGTGGCCAACTGGCTGTCTACATTAGCTGTGCGCCTGACTGGTGCCCTCTGGTGGTAAGAGGATAACAAGTAGAATGGCTGCAGTAGAGCGCCTAAAATC
Source organism: Ceratotherium simum simum (assembly GCF_057802395.1). Classification (NCBI taxonomy): domain Eukaryota; kingdom Metazoa; phylum Chordata; class Mammalia; order Perissodactyla; family Rhinocerotidae; genus Ceratotherium; species Ceratotherium simum. The sequence continues at coordinate 60,155,455 of NC_141907.1, read as the reverse complement.
TGTCTCCACACCTAGGGTCCTGAGTTCCTTCTGGCTCCCATTTTCTTAATTTTATATAAATTTGATCCTTCCTTTCCCTTCTCTTCCTTTACTGTCCTTTTTTATTTTCCTGTCTTATTTTTTAACACCCTGTACTCTAGGAGAAACTCACTGATGATGACAGTGTTGGCAGAATGGCTTGTGACATAAAGTTTGATTTAGTCACAACAGAATGTCAGTTGTTCTTGAAAGAGGATTGTGATCACCCATTTGCCATTTCTCATGACAAGAAAAACATGAGCATGAATGCATTCCGAGATATTGTGCTTTACTAGAAGAAAATATACACTCAATATTATAATTGATAAATGGGAACTAAAATCATGGTAAAATATTCTTTTCAAGTTGTTAACGTTAGAGTCAAGTAGCATCTTTTAAAGATAATGTAAATTTCATTCTTTCTAAAGTTAGTGATGGACAAAGATGACCACTCCAATTCCTCTCTACTCACCAAATTCTGAGTCTTGTGTATGAATCCAAGTGTTTTTATAAAGAAGTCAATGTAACATTTGTCTTCCATGAATATATCAGTCGCTGCAGCAGTATGTCACTTAATATTGATGTGTGGTTTGAAAAAGTTTATTGCCTTGCTAAACATCTGTCTTATTTCTGTCAATCCAGTTCAAAAATTTGCATTTGATATCATCTGAATATAATTTCTCAGAAAAACAGGAATGTGGGTAGCTGGGACTTCTAGAAACGAGAGTATTTCTATTTTTACTCTATAAAGAGGCAAATTATTCCACCTGGTGTTATCACATACATATTTTGAGTTCCAGAAAAGGGTCTCTATTAGAATAAGAAAGTGAATTAAATTTGATTGAAATTAATTTAAACTATCATTATTCTCTTCATCAAATGCAATTTCTTTTGGAACTTTTACTCTCCCTTCATAGTTTGTAAATACTCATAAATTCAAACGTAAAGTCTAGGAATTACCACTAACATCTAATTGATAAACAAAATGAAAAAGGCTCTCATTCAAGCCTTGGATAAAGCAAGAAGAGTCACAATTGTCTGTCACATAGAAATCCTATGTGGCAAGAGTAAAGGTCGAAGTAAAGAGTAGAATTATTTTGTATGTTTGAATGTAAAACAAATTACGAAAAAACTCTAGATATATTAAATAAAAGTGTAATAACTGTTCTCTCTGTGTCTACTCTTGTCTCTCTAGAGTCAATTCTCCTTGACACAGTGTGAGTAATCTTTTAAAAACATAAGCCAGACCATGTTAATCCCCTGCTGTCAGCCATCCTTGGCTTATATAAAAGTCCTTACAATGGGCCTACAGGGTCCTGCATGAAGTAGCCCTGCTATCTTTTCAACAGCATTTCCTACCAGTCTCCACATTTTCATTAGGAAATGAGCTAACATTTCCTAGCTCATTCATGTTTAGAATCAATCATGTCTGTTAAACGAATTGGCAAAGTGCACATTTGTTCTTGTGCTTAATCTGTCATTCGAAAGGCTGTTTGGGTTTTCCATAACAAAGTGACAAATGCTAACGTAGGTACAATGGACCAATATGATGACTGCCAAGAGACACAACACAGTTGATGGAAGTTAGTCATACATATACCTAACTCTCCCAAGAAGCTCTTCTTACAGACATATCAGCAATTAGAGTAGGAATTACTCTGCTGATCACATTCCACTAAGTAACAGCCATTAAAGACTTACCTGCAGCTACTACAATAACATCTGCCAGCTGAGTATGGATCTTCAGTTGTTCTTTGGGGGTATATCTGTGAGCTATCGTCACAGTTGCATCACCTGGAATGCAGAAGAAATTCCGTTAATGATTACCGCGCTTTGTCAAAATTTATGAATGCACCAATTCTAGAGGAGTTTCAGTTCCATCCTAAGAGCAGGAAAATTGCTTTGAAATGATTAAATCCCACTTTGAGAACAAAAGCTAGATAAGGAAATCTATATGACCCAAAATACTGTACCCTTCAACTGACCAGTGGAAAATCAAATGGGACCAAATGAGGGTATGTGGTGACCATCAGAGGAGAGCTATAAGCAGAGTCCTAGAAACCCAGCATTTGAATGAATTGACAGGTTAATATACAGATGCAGGGGATACTCATTAGCTTGATAATAAGATACATAAATACTGAAAACAGCAAGATAAGCACACTAAAAATGGGGCAACGTATTTTGCAAGCTCAGGTGAGAGATTAATTTTGCCTGAGCTGTAGCAGATGCCTCATCTTGAGGAGGTGTCAAGGAAGGATTCCTAAAGGAGGCAATATAGTTTTTAAGTCTTAAATTATGAGCAGGAGTATCCTAATAGGGGAAGGAAGAAAAGGGCATTCCAAGCCAAAAGAAGAGCAGGAAAAAATGGACCAACTTTCAAATTATGTGTTTAGGAAATGACTAAGAGGTCTAAGATATAACAGGAAGTATTCATACACGCTTTAATGAAGTGAGGAGTGAATAAGGGAGGTTAGCAGCCTGAGGGATTCCACTGTTTAAAATGTGAGTCAAGGAAGAGGAGTGAGAGAAAGGCAGTGATGAGGGCAGTCAAAGGAAGGATGTCCAGTAAGAAGATGGCTGTGTGAGACAGTATCTTCTCTCTTCTCCTCTCGGATAACGTACAAATGCTACATAGTTAACAACAACAAAAACTGCACAATCTCCATTTTTAGCAAAACTAGAAGACATATTTAACACAGACTCCAAAAACATTTAAGAGTTACCCAGGAGTAGCAAAGTTAGCAGATACCACACAGGGAGAAAGGCAGCAAAGAAATGCAGAGAATACCAAGGTGGCCAGCAGCCCAGATCTCTGAAAACGACTGCAGAAACATACTTCCCGAATGTGAAGGGTTCACGTCAAATGCAAAATGTATCTCTCTTATTTGTAGCAGAGAAAATAGGAACCACGGCAGAAGAAGCCCTCCTGGATCTGGTATAGTTCACAGCGGGTGGTAACACAAAGACACATGCAGAGGAGCCATTTCAACAGGAAGCAGTTTGACTCTGTGCAAGTGGTGAAGGAAGAATCTGAAGGCTGCCCAGCACCTCCTCCTCAACCCTAGCAGAAGTGTCCTGCCAATAGCAGATCCAAGAAATCCAACTCATTCAATGATAAGTAATTTAAGAAGCAGTTGACACAGCATTAAAAAAAGGATACTATATCAGGATCAGCCCAGGGGAGTTTTGGGGGTGATGGAACTGTTCCGATTCTAGTGGCAGTTACATGACTATATGCATTTGTCTAAATTTATGGAACTGTACACCAAAAAGAGTGAATTTTACTATATGCAAATTTTTAAGTAAATAAAAGGATACATTTAAAAGTGGCAGACTCAAGAAAAAAACAAAAGCAAAAAAATTTTTAAAAATTTACCAACCAATAAACTCAACAGAAAAATGTTGTCATGGAAAAGCTGAACATTATGACCAAACATTATGCCAAAAATTTAAAAAGTAAGAATTTAAAGTCACAAAAAATGGGGAAAAAAAGACTCAAATCCATACAAATTGACCTGTAATGGCCAACACTGAGACATATTTTAATAAAGTTGCTGGATTTTAAAGTTTAATCTTTTTTTTAATAAAAGAATCCTATGAGAATCAGGCAAAAATTCAGGTTTTTAATCAACTCCAGAAAACAGCAGAGCAATACCTACAAGAGACTTATATAAAGAAACCGGGAGTCAAAGATTTTATATCCAGTCAAATCATCCAAGATTAAAGGTTGCAAACAATTTTGAAATTGAAAGAACTCAGGGAATATCGTTCTCATGAGTTTTTCCAGAGGAATTTGCTAAAAGATGAACTTGAATGAATCAAAATATATTCGAGGAAACTTGCAAAATGACTATTGGAGAGTTTTGAATATATTTAATTACAAAACTAAGACTTAAAAAATGTGAGGATTGGGGTCACAGACCAAATGTAATGCTATTTGCTCTGATTATGTAGAAATGGTGCAACTAAGAAAATTAAAATGGGAAGGGCAAAGATGAGAAAGTTTGCTGACTGCCTAATATGTAATGACTGAAATCGACAGATATCATTTAAAGCTGACCAATCAAATAACAGAAGTATAAGAATATTTAAAAGTATAAGAAAACATACCACGAAGATAATTTTTATTGGCAAATATCAGGTAGAAGACAAAAGAAATGGAATCAGGGAAGAAAAAGGAAACATTTTGTCATTTCTTTTATTAGAGTATCAATAGATACCATATAAAGAAACAGAGAACTAAGAGTACTGTATAAAGTTATAATTAAGTTAACCACAAACCTTCCTAATTATAAGAAAAACCATACACCAAAAAAACTGTAAGAAATAAACAAAACCATAAAAACAACAAACAGAACAGAAACTAATATGACAATTCAGACTATATATATTTATCAAATTAATAAATACAAAATTTCCTGTTATCTATTTAAAAGAATAATATTTTCAAATTGGCTCACAAAGCAAAATCCAGTTCTAAACTTTATGTAAGACACATCTAAAACAAAGCTGTTTAGAAATGTTGAAAATAAAAGATGTATAGCAAATGTATAGCAGGAAAATGAAAAAAACAAGATGATGTTCCTACTGTCAAATAAGGAAAAATTCAGCATTAAATAGGACAAAGAAGTACACATTATAATACAAAGCGGTGATTCAAATGAAGACAGAGCAATGATAAATATATAAGTAACAAATAAAAGAAATATAATTCATACAGCAGAAATTACAAAAGATATAAATAGAAAAAGAAACACATTGTATTCATTAAATTTAATTCACCATTCTCAATCCATGACAGATCAAAGATATAGAAAATGTAAATAACATAATTAATGCTATAAGCCTGATTACAATATATCAAATTCTGAAAATAGATCATATATTTTCCTTTCATGTACCCAAAGAATATATTTCTAAATGTTACGATTTTGGCTACAAATAAAATTTTAATTAATACCCAAAGACAGTTACATAAACTATAGATATTTTTTTTGATCACACCTCTAAAATTATAATTATTGACAAAATCAGAAATTAAAAGTCCCTTCCACTGGAAAGTTTTTTAAAATCCTACTTTAAACAATCCTCAGGTCAAAAAAACCCCACAAAACCATATTGAAGAATTTCTAGAAACATTTATAATGAAAGTACTATATATTAGATGCTATAAAATAAAGATAAAGCAGGGGCCGGCCTGGTGGCATAGTGGTTAAGTTCACACACTCCACTTCTGTGGCCTGGGGTTTGCCAGTTCAGATCCCAGGTGTGGACCTACACACTGCTTATCAAAGCCATGCTGTGGCAGCATCCCATATAAAGTAGAGGAAGATGGGCATGGATGTTAGCCCAGGGCCAATCTTCCTCAGCAAAAAAGAGGAGGATTGGCAGCAGATGTTAGCTCAGGGCTAATCTTTCTCAAAAAAAATATATAAATAAAAAATAAAGATAAAGCAAAGCTTAGAGGAAAAGTCATAGACCTAAATTATTTTCTCAATAAAATAGAAATAAGAAAATAAGTGAATTAATCATTTAACTTAAAAATTTAGATAAAAAAATAAAATAAACAAAAGAAATTAGAAAAAGATCAATAAACATAAAAGTCAAAATGTTAACATTAAATAAATCTAAACACTGGAATATTATAAGCAATGAGAGAATTTAAGAAGTTAGCCAAGTAAAAAATGAATATACACTAATAAATAGGTTTCATATATAACAGCATGTTAGAAGATATAACGAAAGAAAAGACCCCATTATGAGAGCAATACAAAAGATAAAATACTAAGAAATAGACTTAAGTTTATGTGCAAAATCTCTATGGTAAAAGAAAATCTCTAGAACACCACCAAAAGACATAAGTAAGACTGAAGAACTAGAAAGATGAAACATCTTCTTGGATAGAAAGACTCAATATCATAGAGATAACAATTCTCCCTGTGTTCATTACAAATTTAATACAACTCCAATAAAAAATGGTATTTTTACCTTTTTTTTTGGAAGAATATAATATGACCCTAAAGATAATACAGAAAAATAAAAGACAATAGCCAGGAAAGCTTTGAAAAGGAAGAACAGAGAGGAACTAGTACTAATAGTAGTCTTTCTCATCTCAGTTAATGGGACCACCGTGTGCCCAGTTACTTAGGGTAAAAGTCTATGGGTCTCTCTTGTTTATTCTCTTCCTTTCACTTGCTATGAACCATCAACTCTAAGCGTAGAGTATACGTTTAGAAGCATCCCAAGGCACCAAAATTATGAAGCATTCTCCTATCTCTATCTTAGTCTCTCTCCTATAGGGAGAAAGGTCACCTTACACATTAGCAACCCACTCAAGCGTTCTCTGGTTCCAAATGAGAGCCCCCCAAATCCCCACAAAAACCAAAACCAAAACCAAAACCAAACCAAAACCTTCCACTTCAGCAGTATTGATGATTTCAGCAAGGTATTGAAAAACACATAATAATCCAGGGAATTGTATATACATATAATTAACAATCTGTAAAGTTTTAAGCAAAAGAAAAAATATTGAGATGAATTTCAACAGCATGGAAAGATCTTTTAGGTAACTCCACTCTCTCTTCAATAATATCTAGTTAACTTGTTATTAGTCCTAAGTAAGTTTGGCTAGCGATACTCGTGGTAAATATCAAAGTCATATTTAGACTTGATTGATCAGTTTCTGACCATGGGGATATCAAACCATGGAAAGGCTTTCAGCCTGCTGTTCGGTAGACCACATGATGATAGCAAAAGAGGTGAACCAAGAGAGTTAAAAGCAAATGTGTTCAAATAATGCCTCAGACCCTTCTGCCTTTGCCCCTTGCTGATGAGCAACTTGATACCTGTTCCTGCTCCTGAGAGCTAGCTATTCTGCTCACTATATTCTTATTTAATCTGTGAAAATTCTTGTCATTCCTATTTTCAATTCTAGTGCCCCATTATTTTTCTTCAAGGAATCCTCTGGCTTGCTGCACCTAATCTTTTCTATCTCCTCAACTTTTTCCTAGGGCAACCAGTACTAACTAGGTGCAGCGGCTATTCCATAGACTGACCCTCAGATGACTTTTTCCCACACTCAGTTTTATCCTCTTACTGTGCATATGATAACACCCTGGGCGAGGGCCTAGTTTTTTTTTTAACTATCACACAGATCCAGATAAAAATTTTTTATTAGCAGAGTCTTAAGCAACTCCATTTTGCCTAGGGCTTTCCATCACGTTTCTAGGATATGGCAACAATAAAAGACAGAACCTATATCCTAGAATCACAGGGTTCTGTTAGAACTTAACAATTAACTGCTGGGCAAGATCTGCTTCTCACTGTGTAAAAGTCCACAGTCAATCAAGGATTGTCTACCGGGAGGCACCTGAGCAGTTTTCTAGGCTATTATTCCCTCTGTAATTTATGCAAAATTGCAAATTGTAGCAAAGAGTTGTTGGCAACTAACGCAGAGTACCAATTTGAAGAAAATAATATTTGCTATTTAAAAAAAGCTAGAAAAAACAACACAATTTGCCTCATTTTAGAGTACCATTATTTTTTTTTCAGTTACTTACATGGGGAGTTTACTTTTGTTGGACATTTCCAGGCCATTCCCTATCTTCATTTATTCAATAATCAAGAAATAATCCCAGTACCATGCTAAGCAATGGAGATACACAATTCTCTACTCTCATATGGAAAACAGATATGTAAATGAGAATTATAACATAGTGTGATAAGTTCCATATTAAAAGGAGGTATAACTTACAGTGTTGGCACAGAGCATCATTATCTACGCCAGCTGAGACTAGTGTAGGAGATGACAGACTCTTGATGCGAGTAGGAATTTGTTTTGCTTCTGCTTCAAGCCTCCTTTAACTATGCTTTTTGCATCGATAAATTATTTCCCATAAAAACATGAGGAAGGCATATTATTTAGCCCAGACTGTTAGAAACTTCTTCCTTATAAGAGCTAAAGTCTAACTTTTTGCAACTTTTACCATCATTCTGGATCTATCTTTGACAGCAACATGGAACAAGTCTCAACTTCCTTTTCCACGAGGCAAATCTTCAAATACCTGCTTGTACCTGCGTCAGCAGATGAAGCAAAATGGCGAAGCCAACAGGAGCTAGAATCTCACATGTAGGGTTTTGCTTTGTCATTTTCTCTGGATAAGGGAAAACTGAGTCATTCCCGATACATTAATTCATATCATGGTCTGGTTTAAAGGAAAAGTCACTGAGGAAATCACAGGAAGGAAAACTCGGTACTCATCAACAGAACAGCACCCGATGGAGAAAAGAAGCCTGAGTTCTGTTTTCGGACAAATGCCTCCAGAGGCCTAAAGATTCTGGATTTGAATATGTATTTCCTTCTCTCTCCACAAGTTGCTATTGCATCTTTAAGCATAAAAACAAACAAAAAATTTTTCTACAGAGAAATTCTCCGTAGAGAATTGGGCAGAGCCAAAACGCATGTGATTAAAATAACCCTCGTATAAGTACTTACTAGACGTCTAGCACTGTGCTAGTACTTTACACATATTAACTCATACAATCTTCACAGAACACTGTGAGAGTATTTCTTATGAGGTAGAAACTAATATTATTTGCATTTTACAAAAGAGGAAACATAAGTCCAGTAATTTGTCCAAGGTGATACAAACTATAATAAGAGCCAGAATTCAAACTCATTCGGTGTACTCTAGTGCCCAAGCTCTCAATCATCTCACTGTATAGACTCCACGATGGGCAGAAAGAAAAAGAACTGTTGGGGTTCATAGTCGTCAAATCAGAGCTGGCAAACACTCTGTTCTCACTTCTGTCAGCAGACAAGCATTTCTGGGATGATCATCCTGACTCTTTCAGGAAGCCAGCGTGGGATCTTTGATGACGCTTCTTTTTCCTGAGGGCGAAATTCTGCTTTCAGATCCCACCTGGAACACATTGGTAGTACTGATAACAGAGCATCTAATGACAGAAAGCACATGTGCCTCCAACGCAAAAAGGATGTTTTTAGCTTTAATTTTTACAACTTGTAAAATGATCAAGAGGCCCATTTCCCAGATCTTAAAATAATACTGCACTCTCTTGACTCCTCAAATCCAATTACTCTAAGTTTTATATTTCAACTTCAGCTGCTTTTTCTGGATTAAATTGTTTAAATAATTTTAGGTATAGTTACAGAGCACTCAGATCTAAGCCTTCTTTTCATGCTTAAAATGGGCCAGGCTTTAATGTCTTTGTATCTGGCCAAGACCCAGCTGGTTTGATTTGCTGTTTATCATCCCTCAGTTACCTTCCAGACACCTTGGGCCACTGGGTGGATGATAACTAAGGCATACAGTTTCACTTTTAGTTAGTCAAATACTCTTTCAAGCTCACTCCTTTTCAATATCTATCTCCAAGTTCCTTTGAGAGAAAGAGTATTAGGGAGGACTGACTGAATCCTGACCACCAGTGTCTCTAGATATTTCAAAACTCTGCCCCTGGACTTGGCCAAAAATTACTAAATTGAAATCATGGATTCATATATTCAACAAAGACGATATACAAATGGGCAAACACATATATAATAAAATTTTACATAGTAATTGTGCTATGAAAAAAAGAGTGCAGAGTAAGTGAGTAGAGAGCCGGGGTGCTGTTTTGATATGGTGGTCAGAGACAGCCTAAGGAGGTAACATTTGAGCAGAAACCAGAAGGAAATAAATTAAGTAAATAACTTCAAAAAGAGAATTCCAGGCAGAAGGAAAATCAAGGGCAAAGACCTGACACATGAGCATGTACAACCTGTTCTAGGAAAGCAAAAGGCAGGGTGTCTGGAGGGCAGTGATGGAGGGTGAGAAGGTAGGAAATGAGTAAGGAGACGCAGCCCAGGTCAGATCATGAAAGGTCTTGTAAGGAATTTGGATTTTATTCTCGTGTTATGTTGTTCAGAGTGTTACAGGAAGCCATGGATGATTGAGAGGCACCGTGTAGAAAACAGACTGCATATGGGAGATGGGACAAGGGCAGATGCAGGGAAACTAAATTTGTTGTTTGTTGTTTGTTGTTTGTAAATTTTAGTGTTCCAAGTGAGAGATAATGGCTGCCTGGACTAGGATCTTATTAGTGGAGGTGGTGAGGTCATGGGTGTATTTACACAGATTGCTAATGGATAAGACATTAGATGTGGGAGAGAGGTCAAGGATGGCTTGAGCAACTGGGTGAAGTGATGGTGCCACTTCCTAAGATGCGGAAAACCAAGCGAGGTAAAACTAGGAGTGAAGGTTTGTATGTGGTAAGTTTGAAATACCTGTTGGCCATCCAAGTGGAGCTGTCAAGTGGACAGTGGTTACATGGGTCTAGAGGACAGGGGAATACAGATGGTATTTAGAGCTATGGGGCTGGAAAAGGTCACCTAGGGAATGGTTTTGGAATAAGAAGTGAAGCCCTAGGCTCGTTCTAGTGTTTTGAGCAGTCGTCCTCAACCCTGACCGCATTAGAATCTTCTACGGAGATTTCTGAAAAATACTGATTCTCAGGTCCAACTCGTAAAGATTCTGATTTAATTGTTCTGTGTTGGGCTCGGGCAGCTATATTTTCAAAGGCCCCCAGATGATCCTAGTGGGCAGCTGAGGTTGAGAACCACTGGTTCAGAAGTTGGGAAGAAGAGAATGACCCAGAAACAGAGAATGAGAAAAAATATCTAGTGAGATAAGAGAAACGCATGCCAGTGGTAGCTTTAATCTGAGCTTAAACAATAAAAGAAGTAGCCTTATAAAATGTGGTCATTTCGTTAAATTAAAAAGCATGTTATGAATATTACTCAGTCTATTACATAGTTTCCCATTTATAAGAACCCTCAGGGGAAATTACTTTTTGGTCTTAATATCAGAAAATGTTTTATTTATCCTGAGCACGTGTTATTTTTAATCCTAATGATACTTAATTGGGTAACCAGTCATTTTTTTTCCTGCTAAAAAGCTCTCAGGGTGAAATTAGTGACCTAATCATAGAAAGTATAGTTTAGACTCAACTAAATAAATTCACCAAACATATATTCAGCTCCAGTACATAAAAAGCAGGGTGCTTGGCAGTGGGAATATATCCATGAAGATTTAATGATATGCTTATTTCTAATAATAGCCTTATTCTTGGCTCCATTTTAATTCCAGGCCTTGCTTCTCCTTTTTCTTAACTATTTCTCTTTTGCATTGTGTTTTATTTCTGTGGCCCACCTTAAATACTTTTTAGAATAAGTATACTGTAAAAGCTAATATGTATTGAGTACTTACCATGTATGGACACTAAATTCTTTATATGTATTTGATCCCTTAATTCTCCCAACAACCTCACGTCTGCTTATCTCACAGGAACAGGAACAGAATGTGCACTCAGGCAAGATAATTAGAGAGCCTATGCTCATTAACACCAGGCTCTCCTGCTCCAGGAGGCAATCTTCACCAATCAAGACTGCAACTATAGTGTGAACAACCTGGCAGGTATAAATGAAGATATTGGGCAAAGAATTCAAGATGGCGGCGTAGGCAGACTCTGAACTCACCTCCTCCCGCGGACACAGCCAATTTACAACTACTCATGGAAAAATTACCCCTGAGACAGAACTGAAAACTGGATAAGAGGAACTCCTGCAACAAAGGACAATCCTAATTGAGGTGGAAGAGGCAGAAATTCCCTTCTGGAGAGGAAAAATGCCGCCTTCACAAGCCGCCAGCTTCACGGCCGCTGGGGATCAGCCCACAGGTACGCAGCCTCCCTGGAGGCGCGGGGCCCTGAGCGGGGAGCGCCCCCGCTGTGGGCATTTTGTGGACCCAGCACAATTGAGACGAGTGGCATAATATCTGACTTTGCCTGCTACTAGAACATTGGGGAGCACCCCCAGAAAACCTGGTTCACAAAACAAGTAAAACCGGCTCTTAAAGGGCCCGCACGCAAACTTACCCGTTTCAGAAAGCATCCTAAAATCACCAGAAAGAAAGGTGCACAGTGCTTTGGTGAAAAGAGACTTATCTGATAGGCCCTGAGTGCATCTCGGTGAGAGGTGAGACCTCTCCAGGGACTGGGACATTGGCGGCAGCCATTGTTGTGGCCTGGTGTGGGCGTGCTGACACAGATGCCATTGGAGTTCTTCGTGGGGCCTGCTAGCCCAGGTCTGCCACACCCGCTAGAGCACCGATTTAATCCAGCTCAGCCAGGGCAGGCAGCCCACCCTAGAGACTGGCCCCACCCAACAACAAGCCCTCAGGCAACTTGTGGGCCTGCATAGATTGGTGACTGGATTCTCTGCAGCCTGGCAACTGAGCCAACTTCAGTGTGGCAGGGCATGCACAAGGAGTGGGTGGAGAGTGTGGGGCAGTGGTGGAGTGTGTGGGGCTCCTGTCATGGAGAGACTGGGTCCACTTCGGGAGGTGGGGGGGTGCACACAGGGGGCAGGACTGTGTTGACTGTGTGTGTGGACCTGTGGGCGGCAGGGCTTGTCAGCTGCAGAAGACTTGTGCTTCTCAAAGACCCACATAGGGGGTTTGCCCCACCTTCCAAAGTCTGAAACAATTGGGTGCTCCTGTGCCTGAGGCCAGCCCCACCCAGCTGCAATCCTCAGAGAACTGACTAAGAGACCTAAAGGCTAGAGGCTAATAGCAATTGTAAGGCCCTGAGCCTAACAACCTGCCACGCTGGGGGCCTACTCACTTAAAAGAAATACTGCAACACAAATGTGGTATTAGAACTTGCAGCCAACTGTGCTGGGGCTCCCCACACCTGATAAAGAGACTGAAGGGCCCACAACAACTACAAGCAGCTGAGCATTACAACAGCTGGCCAGGAGCATAACTCAGCCTCCCTGGGTGCCTACAGGGAGAGCAAACAGGCCACAACAGAAGGACACACATAGCCCACATAGGGGTCACCCCTGGAACATTGAGAACTGAGGGAAGCACACTGCAGGACTCCTAAGTCATCACTTGTATAAAGTCACCTATCCAAGAGCAGGAGACGTAGCTGACCTACCTAATACGTAGACACAAGCACAGGGAAAGAGGCAAAATGAGGAGGCAAAGGAATACATTCCAAGTAAGGGAACAGGACAAAACCCCGGAAAAGGTACTAAGTGAAACAGAAATGTGCAACCTACCCAACAGAGAGTTCAAACTAAGAGTGTTAAGGAAGCTCACTGATGTGGGGAGAAGAATAGATGAACTCAGTGAGAATGTCAACAAAGAAATGGAAGATATATAAAAGAACCAATCAGAAATGAAGAATACGATACTGGAAATGAAAAATTCATCAATAAAAATCAGAGCAGAAATAAATGAAATAGAGACTAAAAAAACAATAGAAAAAATTAATAAAACCAAGAGCTGGTTCTTTGAAAAGATCAACAAAATTGACAAACCTTTAGCTAGACTCACCAAGAAAAAAAGAGAGAAGGCACAAATAAGTAAAATCAGAAATGAAAGAGGAGAAATTACAACAGACACCTCAGAAGTACAAAAAAAGAAAATTACAGGCCAATATCACTGCATGAACATTGATGCAAAAATCCTCAACAAAATACCAGCAAATCGCATACAACAATATGTTAAAAAGATTATACACCATGATCAAGTGGGATTTATTCCAGGTATGCAGGGATGGTTCAACATTCGCAAATCAATCAACATAATACACCACATTAATAAAATGAAGAATAAAAAATCACATGATCATCTCAATAGATGCAGAGAAAGCATTTGACAAGATACAGCATCCATTTATGATAAAAACTCTGAATAAAATGGGTATAGAAGGAAAGTACCTCAACATAATAAAGGCCATATATGACAAACCCACAGCAAATATCACCCTCAATGGTGAAAAATTGAAACCTATCCCTCTAAGAACAGGAACCAGACAAGGATGCCCACTGTCACCACTCTTATTTAACATAGTACTGGAAGTCCTAGCCAGAGCAATCAGGCAACAGAGAGAAATAAAAGGGATCCAAATTGGAAAGGAAGAAGTGAAGCTGTCACTATTTGCAGATGACATGATTTTATATATAGAAAACCCTAAAGAAACCAGAAAACTTTTGGAAGTAATAAACGAATACGATAAAGTTGCAGGATACAAAATCAACATACAAAAATCAGTTGCATTTCTATACACTAACAACGAAGTAGCAGAAAGAGAAATTAAGAATACCATCCCATTTACAATTGCAACGAAAAGAATAAAATACCTAGGAATAAACTTAACCAAAGAGGTAAAAGGTCTGTACACCAAAAACTATAAAACATTGCTAAAGAAATTGAAGAAGACACAAAGAAATGGAAAGATATTCAGTGCTCTTGGATTGGAAGAATTAACATAGTTAAGATGTCCATACTTCCTAAAGCAATCTATAGATTCAATGCAATCCCTATCAAAGTTCCAACAACATTTTTCACAGAAATAGAACAAAGAATCCTAAAATTTATGTGGAACAACAAAAGACCCCGAATAGCTAAAGGAATCTTGAGAAAAAAGAACAAAGGTGGAGGTATCACACTCCCTGATTTCAAAATATACTACAAAGCTATAGTAACCAAAACAGCATGGTAGTGGCACAAAAACAGACACACAGATCAATGGAATAGAATAGAAAGCCCAGAAATAAACCCACACATCTATGGACAGCTAATCTTTGACAAAGGAGCCAAGAACATACAATGGAGAAAAGAAAGTCTCTTCAACAAATGGTGTTGGGAAAACTGGACAGCCACATGCAAAAAAATGAAAGTAGACCCTTACCTTACACCATACACAAAAAATTAACTCCAAATGGGTTAAAGACTTGAATGTAAGACCTGAAACTATGAAACTTCTAGAAGAAAACATAGGCAGTACGCTCTTCGACATTGGTCACAGCAACATATTTTCAAGCACCATGTCTGACCAGGCAAGAGAAATAATAGAAAAAATAAACCAATAGGACTACATCAAACTAAAAAGCTTCTGCACAGCAAGGAAACCATCAACAAAACGAAAAGACAACCTAACAATTGGGAGAAGATATTTGCAAACCTGATATTTGCAAATCTGATAAGGGCTTAATCTCCAAAATATATAAAGAACTCATGCATCTCAACAACAAAAACACTACCAACCCAATTAAAACATGGGCAAAAGACCTGAACAGACATTTCTCCACGAAGATATACACGTGGCCAACAGGCACATGAAAAGATGTTCAAAATCATTAACTATCAGGGAAATGCAAATCAAAACTACAATGAGATATCACCTCACGCCTGTCAGAATGGCTATAATTAACAAGACAGGAAACAACAAGTGTTGGAGAGGATGTGGAGAGAAGGGAACTCTCATACACTGTTGGTGGGAGTGCAAACTGGTGCAGCCACTATGGAAAACAGTATGGAGATTCCTCAAAAAATCAAGGATAGAACTACCATGTGATCCAGCTATTCCACTGCTGGGTATTTATCCAAAGAACTTGAAAACACCAATGTGTAAAGATACAGGCACCGCTGTGTTCATGGCAGCGTTATTCACAATAGCCAAGACTTGGAAGCAACCTGAGTGCCAAAATATATAAAGAACTCATCAAGGGATGAATGGATAAAGAAGATGTGGTATATATACACAACGGAATACTACTCAGCCATAAGAAATGATGAAATCCAGCCATTTGTGACAACATGGATGGACATTGAGGGTATTATGCCAAGTGAAATAAGTCAGAGGGAGAAGGTCAAATACCGTATGATTTCCTTCATTAAGTAGTAGATAACAACAACAATAAACAAACACATAGAGACAGAGATTGGATTGGTGGTTACCAGAGGGGACGGGGGAAGGGAGGAGGACGAAAGGGATAATTCGGCACATGTGTGTGGTGATGGGTTGTAAGTAGTATTTGGGTGGTGAACATGATGTAATCTATGCAGAAATAAAGTATAATGATGTACACCTGAAATTTATACAATGTTATAAACCAATGTTACTGCAATAAACAAAAAATTAAAAAAAATAAAGATATTGGCTTGGAAGCCTTATATTTCTAGGATTGTTTTCCTACTAATAGGGATAAAATGTGCTGAATCATCCACGTGAATCAATTCCCAGGTAACCAAATTCTTCATAGCACGAAATTGCCAGGTCAGGGTTGATGGTAGTATTCCTGATTGTGAAACAGATTTCAAGCTATAAAAAAATAACTAAATTTTAAAGCAATTAGACCCTCCTAAAACCTAGCCAAAATGAGCTAGCTAGCTCAGCCATGGGACAAGGGGCAAGTGTTAGCATGAGCCAAAGTTCTGCCCTTTCCTTTCTAGTTGTTTTGGCTAAAAGGTGTGTGTATAGGGTCTGTTTGTTAAAGCTTTATATAATTTTTGCATTTATTTTATGCTTTCCAAGATTAACAGATGAAAATAAACCCAGCAATCTTACCACAATGTCTGATTTTGCAAATATGCTTACAAGATCATAGACTAATGCTAAGTAAGTATTCTCAAGGTTCCTGCATATGAAAGTGAAAAATGCAGACATCTTGAAGAACAATGTGCTGTTTATTGCCCTACTATTCATTCTTTCTGTGGAAAAAGACCAGACTTCTGGGGTATACTAGTACAAATACAGCAAATATAGAGATAAATATATAGCCAATATAAATACAAATATATATATTGTGTCAGGATAAAAAAAAAACTTCCAGAGTCAAATACTGAATACCATTACTCTCTCAGAGACTCACAGTGCTTACTATATTAAAGGCTATACTATGTTACTATATTAAAAACTTTCAGAGTCAAATACTGAATACTATTACTCTCTCAGAGATTCACAGTGCTTACTATACTAAAGGGTATACTATGTTGTTATATTAAAGCCTGGGAGAGATATCACAGCCACGTTATATGTTTGATTTCATTTAACCCAGATTTCCCAAACTTATTTGATCAACTCTTTTCTCTTTTCTAAAAAAATTAAACCCATTTTAGATCTTGTGGCACATCAGTGGTCCAAAGAATACAGCTTATGAATAGCTGTATTAAAACTTTCATGATACTCTTGGTCTGCAAATAAAGGATTCATTCGTTTATTGAACAAAGACTTTTTGGACAGCTATTGTGCTAGGTGCTAGAGATAAACTGGGAAAATAAACTAATCTGGTCTTTGCTTTTGTGGAGTTAACAGTTCAGTGAGTGTGATGAACATTAATCAAAGAATGATACAAATAAACGATAATCGCAAACTGATAAATATCATGAAGGAAAAGTTCTTCAGTGTGTCTATGGAGGTGTGAGAGGGGTGGGAGGGGTTCTCAGAGAAGCCTGCTTGAGGAAGTTACGCCTGAGCTGAGATATAATGGATGAGTCGGAGGGAACACTGACTATTTGGGACGCTGAAGGATGATAGGTAAGAAGTTAAATCAGAACAATGATGAGGGAGGGGGCAAATAGGAGCAATGCTGGAAAGTCCTGAAAGTCTGCAGAAATATTCACCAAGTGAAGTAGAAAAAGACCTCAGAATAAGAAGAGTAACATATAAGCACACAAAAACAGAGGAAACTTCAGAAATATTTATTGATCAAACAGAATAGGGCCCACACTCTTTTAAGCGTTTAGTACCTTTATATAAATTTCAGAGCTACAAAAATCCTAAGCTAAAATATTTGTCGTTGAGAAGTTCACATTTACTATGTGTGTGTAGGAAAGGGGAACAGGTAGGCAACCAATGTGCAATGGGATTAGTATTGTGATGGCAGCATACACAACATGCAAAAGTTAGAAGATGTGGGCCTCATCTTGAAAGATGAGTGGGAGGTGAGAGGACAGCAGGTGAGGATGGAAAGAGCATTCCATGCAGAGGGAACAGGGTGTATAATGGCAAGGAGGCATGGAAGAGACGGTGTGTTTGGGGAACAGTGTGTAGTTCCGCGGAGCTTCAGCATAAGGTACCAGACAGAAAGAGAACAACCAGGCTTACAGACATTAGAAAAGGGATGCTTTGTGCTGGTAGTAAAACAAATGCCTAGTACTCTGAGGTCATGGGGAAAGAGAGAAAATGAAAGGGAAAGAGAAAGATTTGGACTTCATCATACATTTTATATAATGTTTAATGTTAGTTTCAACAGTGCACTAGTCCCAGCTGTCTGATGTAAGAAAACATATTTTACAAGTACAGTGCTTTCCAGATATTAGCTGGCTGAATTTAGGAGACACCGAAAATGAAACTGTACTCATTATTTATTCAGCTTAGAAAATGAGACTAGAATAAGCATTGGTTCTTTTCTATTGCTTTCTACTATGCAAACTCGAAATTGTAATTCAGTAAAGTCTAATCAACACAGAGGCATCAGAAATACAATATCCCCAACATCTTACCATGAGTTTCTCTAACTTAGAGGGAGTGGGAGGGGAGGGGCAGAGACTAAATGCCTCCCTGCCCCAGTTTGACAATGGTTCATTCCACAGAGGCAGCAAACATCCCACTCCACTCAGCGCCAACAAGACTAAGAGTCTCAGCCCGATCCTTTGTGTGACTCCTGCATTGCTAGGTGTTCCTATTTGGCTCCTCTTTTTGAAACCCGAGAACGCCTGGCCCAACCTGGCACTGGGTGGAGCTTAATCACACATACCACCCATTTCACGCTGCACTGCCTCGAACATCCACTGCTGTATTACTGCCTGAAGGTACCTCCTGTAGGTGGGAGATAAAGCTCCCAGGCTGGCAAAATGTTCATTTTCACTACTGGAGCCAATTTTCACAAAGCAAAGGCATTCCATTGGCAAAATTTCTTGTGGTTTTCCATTTAGATAGGATGCCCCTTGAATAAAAAATAGCTGATATACAGAAAGTTGCAGCAAAACGGCAGCTTGAGTGCAAAGCTGAACACCAGTGCAGAAGCAGTGCTTTGAGAAAACACAGTGTCCAAAGATGAACTCTGAAGGTGCAGACTGTCATCTTCTGGAAATAGAGGACTAAGTCTTTTTCACCACTGTACCCCACAGTGTTTCATAGGGAACAAGTACTGAATGCATATTGGCTGCGTGAAATTAAGAACATCTCTGGGCCCATAGGACTCTCAGCAAAATCAGCTGGTTGCTAATCCTTTCAAAATACTCTTTAAAAAAGTCCCAGCATCAATGCTACTGCAATGATACCACAACCTTTTAGTTAAAGGAGGAGCATGTAACCCCATGTTGTGGCTGTTTAGGGGGATCTATTTAGATGAAATGTTCTACATAAGAATATAAGATATGCAGAAAGGAACTTACTTTAAAAGAATTTAAAATAAAATCAGATTCTGTATTCCTTTGGTGACAATTAATAATCATAAGGCCTTGGTCATTATGGCACTTTGTTATCTTGAAGGAAAAAAATTGTTTTAGAGAATTTGAAGAACTTCTCTCTTGCTTCCTCACAGTAAAGCTAAAAATAAATACATTGTGCTAAAGCCAATGGTATTCAGTTTTCATTCTGAAAGAAGGTGAAACTGGGTAGGTTACTACATACAAAGAAGTAAAAAGAATACACAGTGATCTATAGGTGGTCACAATGGTACTCAAACATCCTAATAAGTAGTGGGGCTCATGAGAAGAGACTCTCCACTGTCAATCTCTTTATGCCCGTCAGTTAATCACGGGCTTCCCTAAGCAAATGGAATGTTTGCTTAGGGCTGCCAAATTTTATTTTGTGCCACTCAATATTTGTAATTTAAATCACCCATACTTGTATATCATGCCTCCTCTGTACCATCCTGTCCACCATCACCACCAAGACTATAAGCTCTTGGAGGACAGGAACCATGTCTCACTACTCTCTCTAAACTACACAGTGGCTCAAATGCCACATCCTCTACAAAGCCTTCTGTGATGACAGGTCCTCTGCAGAAGGTAATCTCCCTGCAGCGTCCTGCTGTGTTGAGTATCAGCACTATCCTTTTACCTCAAGATTTTAACACCTTCTCAGTCCTCTAAATATTTCAAGCCCTTGAGGAATTAAAAGAAGCTCTTTCTCACAAAACAGCTGAGATTCATGTCCTAAATAATCAAGACTAAAAGCTAGCCAAGAGTAGACACATATTAATAAAGGTAAATTACAGTATGACCATTTTTCTTCTAGTGCAATTATCTTTGGCTTTAAGACACAAATGAATCATGAGGGTTCTGAATCTCTTCTGGCAAAGAAATATAGTGGGAGCTGAACGCTCAACACTGTGAGTGTCATCAGAACAAACTATATAGATATGAATTTGCCGAGTTAATCCTCCTTCATTATTTCCATTAGCTAACAATGCACAAGTAATCTCTGCACATAATTACTACTCTAACAAACATAGACGTTTGAAATATTAACTTTCCCATAGATGCCAAATCTTCAGTAAGCGGCTCTCAACAATTCATTATAGTAAGCATGTATGTCACCATACAACTATTAAATATGTATGAGAATAAACACCACCCATGTTGCAAACTGTCCAACATCATTTTTAATATAATTTATTACCTTTTAGATACTGTAATTAGATACTGTAATTTAGATACTGTAATAACGGCACCTAGATGCTGCTATAATAAATGTAAATTTAACTACCTGACTTGTAAATAACCAATATTATAACTAATTCCACTTTTATCCAATTTTTAACATGCATTCAAGTGAGATATTTTATAATACAAAGTATATATTATTTATAAAGTTAATATGTTTTATGACATAGGAATGTCTAATTTAAAATTGCATAAAGAGGGGCCGGCCTGGTGGCATAGTGGTTAAGTTCACGTACTCCGCTCTGGCAGCCTGGGTTCACAGGTTCAGATCCCGGGCATGGACCTATGCACCACTTATCAAGCCATGCTATGGCAGGTGTCCTACATATAAAATAGACAAAGATGGGCATGGATGTTAGCCCAGGGCCAAACTTCCTCAGCAAAAAGAGGAAGATTGGCAACCGATGTTAGCTCAGAGCTAATCTTCCTCACACACACAAAATAAATAAATAAATAAATAAATATTGCATAAAGAAGGGGTAAGTTAATTTTCTTACACTTTTATTTTATTGTATTTTATAGACAAATAATTCAAAATTTAAATTTATCAAGAAATTAGCATACAATATATTGATATCTACAAAAAAAGTGCAATGTAAAGTATGATTTGAAGCATTATGATGTCCTATTTCTAATAAAATAGTTAATAGACTTTATAAATTCTACATGTAAGCAAATTATTATAAAAAAGACTAGATTTGATCCAAAAAAGAGCAAACATAAAATTCACCAGACAAAGAAAATAAAATTTCAAATGAAGGTGAAAAAATACATCATTAACCTTGGGTCATGTTATTCTAAACACTATGGTTAGTATCGCCACAGATTTAATCTAAGCATAATAATGAAAATAACAGTAATAGCCACAGTTCACATGTACCAAGGGTTTACCTCACTTACTGTGTCAGGTGGTGTAATCAGTGTTTTACATTCATGTCTCATTTAGTTTTCACAATAACCTATTGAAGGAGATATTAATATTATCTGCACTTCACAGATGAGGGAAGTGGAGGCTTACACAGATTAAATGACTTGTCCAAGGACACAGGGCTTGGCAGGAGAGGAGTCTGACTCCAAGTCTAGCCTCCTAACCACACAGTCAGCACCCAGTTCCCAGCTCTGTAGCCAACAGTTCCACCTGAAGTCTCTAAAGCTCATTTCCTTTAACCGCAAAATGCGAATAATATTAATATATGCTAGAATTATCGAGAAATAAATAAGACAGTTTATGAGACAGTACTGTGCAAGTCATGGAGCTACATAATGCTGCCTGTTATTGATGAGATAAGAAAATAAAATGTTGAAAACGAAGAAAAAACTGCTTACTGGCTCTTGGTCAAAATTTTCCAACAAAAATGGTATACCTAGGTAAACTTTCCTGGCTGTTTTACCTTGCTTAACATAGAAACTATTATATAAAGGCAAATAAATCAATACCTTTATTACACCCTAAGAGATATAAATAAGCACTAACAGATTAAGTTAGAAGTGAACAGTAAAACTGGAAATACAACTTTGTAGATGGTTACCATGAAAACTGTGTTCATACCATCAGATTTAGCCTTTTAAAGAGCTCTTCAAAACTAAGGCTTTTTAAAGTTACCTGGGGTCACTATCAGGCCTTAATTTACTAGGATCCACATATACATTCTGATTTCTGGCAATATTTAAATCCTTAGGGCCAGGAAGGAAAAATAATATTCAAAAGTCTCACTATTCATCATTTTAGATACATGATATGCTATCATTGGGCTTATTTTCCACACAGCTTTGTGGCTTAAAAAATTATTTCATATGCATTATGTCACTCAAGATCCTGAAAGTTAAAAGAGGTATTTGAAAATTTGAGATCAGGAACTGGAATTCACCAAAGTTAATAATGATAAAAAATCTATATAGCTATACATTGGTGTTGTGTGTGCGTGTGCGTGTGTGTGTGTGTGTGTGTATGAGCAGGCAGATGTCTATCAACATGTGACTTTTATGTATCTACTGGCTTTCTACGTTTCTTAGTGTCTCTATTATTAATGATGTTAAAAAAGTATGTATAGCCAAAAGAAAAAACGGGGCCACATATTTCCAGTAATTCCTTTATTCACTTTCAAGGTGCTCATGTCATTAAGTGAGGAATAAGGGAAACCATTATTTGCATAAACCCACAAATGTGCTAAGTCACATTTTCAGACATCTTTACTTGATGATTTTAAGAAGTAAGAAAATTGTAGGAGCATATAGAATCTCCAAGGTCCCACCTACCTCCTGGCCGTTCGTGCTCTCCATCAGTGTGTAAAAGCATGGCAATGGGCATCCCTACATTCTTGGATCTTCCAGCCACAACCACATTTTTTCCAAATGTTTCAATTCCTTAAAACGCAGAGTTTGATTTAAATGAAAAATCAACAGCAAGAAGCAAATTAAACATTTGAATGGCCAACTGAAACTTCTTTAAAAACTTCTAATTAAATTTGGATATTTGTGTGGCTTGTCTATAATGTGCCCACATTCGTTATTTACAAATATTTCTTTTTACACTTCTTGGATTTGTCACTTCCTCTCTGATTATGTCCTCATTAAAAAACCACAAACAAGGGCTGGCCCGATTGCGCAAACAGTTAAATGCGCACGCTCCACTGCAGCGGCCCAGGGTTCACTGGTTCGGATCCCGGGCGCGCACCGATGCACAGCTTGGCAGGCCATGCTGTGGTGGCGTCTCATATAAAGTGGAGGAAGATGGGCACGGATGTCAGCCCAGGGCCAGTCTTCCTCAGCAAAAAAAGAGGAGGATTGGCAGATGTTAGCACAGGGCTGATCTCCTCACACACACACACAAAAAAACCACAAACATTTTCAAGTTGCCATTAAATTACTTTTAAACATTGAGATTCACATGAAGAGTTAGAAGTGCAGAGAATTAAAATATATTAACTACTAATTATAAAGCAACGTACAACAATGTCAAGCTTAATTGGCAATCAAACTTTGAGCAAATCTGGGGCAAAATGAAGCAGGGAAATAAGGATTTTTCACAAAGCTCATGCACTTTACTCCAGAGGAGAGTGCTTTAGAGAAGCACTATACTTATGGACGTAGAAAAGTATGAAAGATAAAACTTGCAGATTTAACACACTTTACCTCTTTGGGGTATAGTTTCTTCATAAGTAAAATGAAGAAGTTAGAATTAAGGTTTTTCCAAGTACTAATAGTCTAATAGGATGATTCTAGGATCTGCCCTCCCTTGGAAGTTTTCTCTCTCAGTTAGAAAACAGTAGATTAGAAAGGAGAAGATGCTGCTAGAAATGGAAGAGACAGTGATAGAGGCTGAAGAGTCATACATATAAAAGACAATATGGGGTCAATTAATGTAGAGAGAAACATCTCTACACACCGCAAGGGTCTGTGAGAGCACCACTATATTCAGAACACAGTTCAAGGATAAATGTTTATAACGAAATCCTAGGTTACTGGAGATGGTTCAAACATGTTCTTCACATTTTGTTTTTAAAGGTAAGAAAAAATATAATACATTTTAGAAAATGTACATCAAAATATATTAAGTTTATAGTTTAAAAGTAGAGAGACAAACCTACTATTTGGAAAATTCATTCTTTATATGGTGCAACAGTAGTTGCCTGTAACCTGGCATATGTTCCTAATTTTATTTTATTTTGGATTATTATTTGATTTCTATAACTTTACATCTTTCTACAGATTGAAGTTTTATGGCTTATCATTTTCTTTCACCCAACAGCACTGAGACGGTTCCACCAAGGCAATGCCCAAATGCGCAGTTTGGCTCTGAGCGCGCCTGTCCTGTAGACCGAGAGTTACCAACCTGCTCTTTTGATTATTTCCCAAACAGCACTGGCAGTGGCGGGTATGAGAGAATGCTGATCAAGGCACAGTCTTCCAATATTGATAATATGAAATCCATCTACATCTTTTTCGGGAGCAATTCCATTGCATACTGTTCGCTCATCCACATGGTCTGAAAAGTAAATAATATTGGTCTAATTTCACAATTGTTATTTATTTGGAAGTCTGGAAAATGAAATGTGAAGACCTACAGCCAGATCACTTAAGATTCAGCTTCAGTAAAGGCGTAAAATAGTGACTCTTTTCCTTTTCTTGCCAATGGCTGTAATTAACTGCTGTAAGAGTATATGTAAGTAGAGGGCCAGAAGTGGCTGGCCTGCTGAAAGGGAAAAATCTGTGAAATAAGACAACACCAGTGAGATCTAGAAACAGTCAAGAGATAAGTCTTTGCCTCAATAAGTCTGCATATCTAAATCTATGTTTTTCCTATACAAGACATTTCCACAAATAGGCTTCTATTAAATATTTCTAGCTTTACAGATTAAAAGGGCCTTGTTGGTGTTAAAAATAGTCATGACACTATTAGTGTCTAGCTTCCTCCCAAATGACATAACAAAAAAGCGAATATAAAACACACAGACACACACACACCATTTCCCTGAAGCACTAGCACATTGAAATCCAAAATATCATTATGGTTTCCTATATGAAAGGAAAAGAACAAAACTTGAGTAATGAACTAATCAAATGAGATGCCCATCACCTCATTTTGAAAAGTAGTAAGTATAGAAATATAAAATAGGCTGTTACTACTCTATGCAGAGTAGCTTAGGTTACCCTAAACCCAACAATTAACTCATGTGCCAAAAATATTAAAATAAAAGTATATTTGCTACATAAAAGTTTCTTGTCCATTACACAATGGATGTCATTTAGACATAATCTTTTAAAACATTTTCAAAGTCCAAGTTCAAATTGTTTTCAAAAAGCCAAGCCTTGTCTTAGATCTTTTGTAGTCTAAAAGTGACACTACCGCCATCTTACTTTAAATAGATCCAATTTGCCATCATTAGATTACCAAAGTCCTTTACATATATAAAAGCAGCAATTTGAATCATACTCAAACAGAAATTGGGTCTTTGGAATATCTCTCCAATCAATAGTTTTTCACTTTCAATAATTGTATTCATTCTATAATGTTCTAGCCGAGTAAGCCTTTATCTGTTTTCTCTGAAGTTAGAAGATGATTATATGGGTTCTAGTAAAACATTTTTAAAATTTTATGTTTAGTTTACTATTTGAGGACAAAAATAGTGGTTCCTTTTTAAATCTGGATGATGATGATGGTGATGGTGATGATGATGATGATTCCTTTTTAAGACACCTATCCACTCACGCAAAAGCTTCATGCCATGGACTTTTTTTTTTTTTAAACCAACCCCACACATTTTAAGTTTTTTTTTTTCTTTTTTTTTGCTGGGAAAGATTCACTCTGAGCTAACATCTGTTGCCAATCTTGCTCTTTTTTTTTTTTTCCTCCCCAATGCCCCAGTACATAGTTGTATGTTCTAGTTGTAACTCCTTCTAGTTGTTCTACATGAGCTGCCACCACAGTATGGCTACTGACAGACAAGTGGTGTGGTTCTGCACCCAGGAACAGAACCCAGACCGCTGAAGAGGAGTGTGCCAAAACTTTAAGTACTAGGCCATCAGGGCTGGCTCCCATGGATATTTTTTACAACAAAATGAAAAGCTTTGTAAATGAAAAGAAAAACAACTGTATTTTAAATCTCCATTATTGAGCTAGGGCTCAAATTAGTTCATTTCTAAGTTCAAAACTGGCTAATATATGTATGGGCTGGACATTGATTGAAAGAACTCAACAAGACCTCTTTTGTAGATTTTGACAGCTATCCTCTTACCAATAAGCCTGGGCTACACTGAATTTCATCATCTACTGGTCTGTGCTGTTTCTTTCACTGAAAATAACATTAAGTTGTAACAAATAATAATTGCTCTCACACAACAGCTGAAATACTCAGGAAGAAATCTAAGCATCTAAAAATTTGGAGGCAAGCACAAGAGACTGGCAATTACAGCCCTGTCCTCTTATGTACTTCTTAAACTGCAACTCAATTCATAACTCAGGTCACTATTTCAAAACAATTCTGTCTCAAGCTAATTAAGTAATAGTTGTTTAAAAGACAGAATGTGGACATACAAAAGGTGTGATATAGAGAACACATGAAAACTGATTATTCATGTACTGGTTATTTAGCCTAAAAGAGTCTATATGAGCAGATTAAAAATAGTAAGATCATAAAAATCTAGGAAACCAATTCATACACCATTTTTATATAACTCTATGTTATCTCAGCAGTGGGATTAAATCTCACGTGCACCCTTTGCCAGGAGAGATGTACCTTTTATTATATAATGTACAGTGTATGGCAATAATATGAATTAGTATGTCGTACATTTAGTGCTTTACAACATTCTATAACCATCATACAGCTTCCCTGTTGATCTTCACAGTTACTGGAGACTAAGGTAGAAAAGATATTATAATCTTTTTTTTTTTTGGTGAGGAAGATTCGCCCTGAGCTAATATCCATTGCCAATCTTCCTCCTTTTCTGCTTGAGGAAGATTGTCCCTGAGCTAACATCTGTGCCAATCTTCCTCTATTTTGTATGCGGGACGCTGCCACAACATGGCTTGATGAGCGGTGTGTAGGTCCGCGCCCAGGATCCAAACCAGCGAATCCTGGGCCGCTGAAGCAGAATGCTTGAACTTAACCACTACGCCACCGGGCCAGCCCCATAATCTTCATTTTAAAGATGAAATTCAAAGAGTGTGAGACTGAGCCTATCTCAAACCACTACTGAGAGGAGGATGTGGAATTCAAATCCACATCTTTTTGCCCTAAAAACCAGTTTTTCCTTCTGTATTACACAAAAGTCATAAATATTAATCATCTTAAATACCACTCAAAAATTAAAATCAGATAGGGTCCCCCATCTCTTTTAATAAAGACATTGGATAATCCTAAACTATCCCAAGGAATATACTGTTTCTTCTAGGCCTCCAAATACACTATTCCTAGATTAACTATATCTAATCCATATCTAAACACATGCAAAAAAAGCAACAAACATTTTACAACCAATACTACCTTTTGTTATATATGAGTAAGAGGAATAAATTCATTTTATACTTTTGACTGACTGCTACTGAAAGTCCCCTGATGTCTCACCCCTGGGGCCCATGACTTGAAGAGAAGAAACAATCATAAGACTCAATAGCATCAATTTTTTCATAATGGCTATAACACATTTTTGATTCATAGAATATGTTGGCAAACAACTAACCACTTAATATCCTACCCAAATGACTGGGGAAACTGGCATTATTCACTTTGTGTTTGTTTTTCTCCTGTATTTAAGATCATGAGAAGTCATTAAATCATGCCAGAAAAAAAAAAGTCATCAAATTAAATTCATAACTCTGCAATAGAACAGCTCAGGGAATGCCTGAAGGGACCACACTGCAGAACTACAACACTGAATATATATTTTTGCAATTTATCTATAATATGTTTAACTGCCTTTGGACAAGGAACAGAAAAAAAAGGAACAAACAAATTACTGGTTTATTTTCCACCCAAGGATTTTTACATTACTGTTTAAAAGTACCTCTTTCCACTTCCTCAATGCCTGTTGGATAAGTGCAAGTTCATTAGCCTAGTAAATAATATATTCTTTAGCTCTATTACATCTTTTTCCTATAGTTTCCTCTCTCCAAGTGCTCCAGCCCCTTTTCCAATCGTTGTCATCACACATCCTTAACTCTCGCACCAAACTGTGTCCCATTCCCAAGCCCTTAGCATTAATTTTTGCATTTCTGTGCTATTGCTCATAATTATTTTTCCATTACTAATTCCTTCCTTTCTGTTCTTTCACACCTTATTTATTCTTCAATACATTGATCCATTGCCACCTGTTCCCTCATCACAAATTGAAATGATACATTTTTCTCCTCTGTTCTTCTATAGAACTGCTATAAAAAGTACTTAATATATTAGTTCAGTTAGTTGATCACATTAGTTATTTAATTATCTCTCTCACTTATGAGTGTGAGCTTTTTAGGGCACAGACCTTGTCTTATTAAACTGATTCACCCAGAGCCTTCTCCATCTCAGTTAATGGCAATTCCATCCTTCTGTGCTACTTGCCAAAAAAACCCTGGAGTCATTTTGAACACCTCACTTTGTTTCACACGCAACATCCAGTCAATTGGAAAATTTGTTGGCTCTTCCTTCATAACAGATCTAGCACTTCACTAGTCTCATCATGTCCATTGACACTACTCTGGTATGAGTGGCCATTCTCTCTTCTATCAATTCTTGCAACAGCCTCCTAATTAATTCTCTACTTCTACACTGGCATCTATATAATCTATTCACAAAATAGTAGGGGTTGTATTGTTGAAATGCATGTCTGATCACACCACTGTTCTCTTCAAAACTCTGCTCTTTTTGCTGTTCCAACATATCAGGCATTTCCTACCTTGGCTATAGCTCTTCTGTCTGCCTGGAAGCTTTTCCAAAAAAATTGTCACTTTGGCTAAATCCTTCTGTTCTTTCAAATCTTCGCTTAAATTCCATATGCTCTGTAAGGACTATTCTGACCACATTATTTAAAAATGTAGGTTCCATGTCTGATAATGTTGAAGTTGTTTATATTGGACCAAACTTCTCACAGAAAACAATTATAATCATTGGGAAAATTATATTAAAAGACAACTATCTGAAAACACTGGAGAGTCACTGGAAGCAGACAGATTCGGAGAAGAGCGGACGTCTGAAAGAAAGGAATGTCACTGAAAGAGCTGCCATTTTGGAAGCTTTTCTAGACATGGAACAGCTAGAACTTGGATAGAAATCTGCAGTCTTACTTGCTTTAGGAATCAAAAGACAAAGTTTGGGGCTACTACGGCAGTTGGAAAGTGAAGGGATATATCCAGAAAAAGAGAAAGCCACAGAGGGGAGACTCAAATTGTGTCTATAAATTCTACCTAAATCTGTGACGGACCCCTGAACAACACACACAGGAGGCAAACTCCAAGAAGCCCAACTAAGGCTTAGAGAACTAAATAGATTGCAATTGTGGTTGACCAAGGGCAAAGCAAAGCTGGAAGTCCTCAATATGATAGGCATTTACATAAAAAATTACAGCTAACGTCATACTTAATAATGAAATACTGAACGTTTTCCCCCAACAACAGAAGGCAAGGATGTCCACACCCACCATTTCTATTCAGTGTTTTATTGGAGATCCTAGCTGGTTGAATAAGATAAGGAAAAGCAAAAAGAGGCCTAAAGATCAGAAAGGAAGAAGTAAAACTCTCTAGTTACAGATGGCATAGTGTTTTATTTATGCAGAATATCCTAAAGAGTTTACAAAACAACAAAACAAAAGTACTAATAAAGTGAATTTAGCAAGATCACAGAGTACAGTCAATACAAAAAAAATAATTTGTATTTCTGTATACAAGCAGCAACTACTAGAAAATGAAATTTTAAAAATTCTATTTACAATAGCTTACAGGCCATAAAATGCTTAAGAGTAAGTTTTAAAATTCTGAGGATGACTTCTATAATGAAAACTACAAATCATTGCTGACAGATGACCTAAATAAATGGAAGATGTGCCATATTCATGGATTGGAAGACTCAATAATGTTAAGATGTCAACTCTTCCAAATTGACCTATAGATTCAATGTAGTCTCAATCATAACGCTGAGGTTTTCTGGTAGAAGCTGACAAACTGATTCTAAAATTTATATGGCTATGCAAAGGACGTAGAATCTCCAAAGCAATCTCGAAAATGAACAAAGTTAGAGGACTTACAATACCTGACTTCAAGATTTGCTAGAAAGCTACAGTAATCAAGACAGTGTGGTACTGGTATAGGGACAAATAGATCAATGGAACAGAACAGAGAGCACAGCTTTAGACTCACATTTATATAGTCATTTGATTTTTTACAAAGGTGCCAAAAGCAATTCATGGGAAAAGGAAAGTCTTTTCAACAAATAATACTTGAACAACTTGATAGCCATATAGAAAAAAACAAAACAAAACAAAACAAAACTGAACCACAATTCGTGCTTCATACAAAAAAATTAATTGGAAATGGATTATAAACCCAAATATAAAAGCTAAAACTAAATAGTTTCTGAGTGAAAACTTTAATTTGCGTGCTGGGTATAGGCAAAGTTTTCTTAGAAAGAACAGAGAAAGCATAAAGTGTAATAGAAAAAATTTATCAATTAGACTTGAGAAAAATTAAAATCTTATGCTCCTGAAAAGACATCATTAAAAAAATGGATAGGCAAGCCAAAGACTGGGATAAAATATTTATAAAATGCGTATCTGACAAAAACTTGTATCTGGATACATAAAGAACTCTCAAAGCTCAATCATTAAAAGATAAAATATTCAGTTAGTTAAAATGAGCTTAATACTCAAACGGGCACTTTACAAAGGAAGGTATTCAAATGGGCAAGATGCATGTGAAAAAAATCAGAATAGTAGTTATTTGAGAGTGAGAATGAAACATAGGAACAGAGATTGACTGGGAAGGGACATGAGGAAATTCTCTCAGTTGATAAAAACATTCTATATTTTGATAAGATTTTAAGTTACATGGGAGTTTGCATTTTTCAAAACTTTAGTAACTTAAGATGTGTGCATTTCAATGCATCTAAGTTTCACATGAAAACATACATATTGAACTGTAATTAATGATATGCCCACTGAAGTTTTAGAGGTACATTGTGTTCTTTTTTAAATGGTTTAAAAATAAGGTGCATTAATGGATGAATAAATGGACAGATGTGACAAAGCAAATATAACAACATGTTAACAATGATAGAATCTAAGTTGGGAGCATACGGGTGTTCACTGTGCCATTCTGCTAACTTTTCTGTATGTTTGAGATTTTTCATGATAAAACATTGAGGAGAAAACAAAAACAAAACCTGTCCTCCAACATAGTGATCCTCTTTACCATGCTCTACTTCTTTTTCCCATAGCATATCAATCTAACAAAGATAATTGCTTATTCATTGTGCTTATATTTTACTGTCTGTCTCTCCTACTACCACAATGACAGAAATTTTTGTCTGCTTTTTTCACTGATGTATTCCTAGCACAAAGAACTGTGCCTGGAAATTTATTGAATAAATGACTACTATTACCCCAGATTTATAGATGAAGAAACTGAGACAAAATTAGTGGACAACTGAGAACAGTCAGAACAGATTACCATAAGGAAAAGATGTCTCATCCTTCTATAACCTCTGATGTCCATCTTCTAAAAATATAATGAAAAACCAAAGGTGGCTTTCCTTAAAATCCTGATTTTTCAATATCTTTGCATCTGCATTATTAGATATCTGGCACTTTTAAGTTCCCTGATGCAAATTTAATATAAAAGATTCATGTTTGTTTATCTTTCATTTATTCCTTCCTTTCAGGACTAAAAATCAGAAATTTCAGGCAAATCTTTATGCTAATAGGTTTAAGTCCACACTCTGAACATGAATATAAGGCCCTTAAAAATTCATTCATTTATTCACTCAAAAAATATTTGCTGAATATCTACCATGTACCCAGCACTGTTCTAAGGGTTTAGGATACATAAGTGAACCAAACAGGAACTTACTTATTCTAATGGAATAAATGTCTGCCTAATCAAATTATTTAGCTATAGCATCTTAATGAGTTAAGTATTTTCTAGGAGTAAATGAGAGAGAGATTTTTGGAAGCTGTGTTTACTGTTCTCAAGCCAATAAATAAGTTTAAGTTACACCCTCGAGGTTCTACATCAAGGTTTTGAGACAGAAAATACTTACCAGATGCTTACCACTTGCCCAATATCATTTAAGAGCTGTTACATCATCCAGGAGTACGGGGACAAAATAGGAATGGGAAGTGACTTTAATCTCACTGTGGTACTCCACCCCCAGATCTGAGAATACAGGAGAGCTTGGAGGTGGAGTGGGAGGTGTTCTCTGGGCCAGAGAGGGGTGGATCTGGCCCTCCACCCTTCCTTAGCCTCTTTCTCCTATAGCCACAGAAACTGCACAGGATGTTCCCAGGCAGGCTTACTTCACAGGCTATAAAAAATAATTAATGGAGTGGGAACCTACACATCATGCAAAATTTGCCCTTAATGATTTTCTTGGGTGCTCTGAAAAGTACATGGAGTTCCAAAAGTCACCTTACTCTTCAGAAGCAGTGTTGAAGACAGCCTGGGTTATTAAGCCCTTGGTTTCCTAGGCACTATACACAGTGACTTCTGTCAAATAGATAGCACTGCACTCGAAGCAGTGTATATTTTATAGAGGAAAACACTCAGATAAGTGAGCATGTCTACTCTAATGAGCTGCTTCTACACACAAGGGAAAAGAAGAGAGGCTGTGTTTTGGGGGTTTTGCTTGCAAACTTCTCAAGGACAGTCAGTTTCAAATTGTTTTCTAACTACCTCTTTCCTGTAGTGCCTGGCACACAGCTATATATAAATTGAATTCTAGGTCTATTTTTTTGAACTGGTAAATGAATGGAGAGGGTCAGAGAGCAGTCATATAAATAGATCTTTCAAAGACTTGCTACAAAGAAATATACAGATGTTTCAAAGGGCCTTTTAAAACAAAGGGTAAATTCTTTATCAAAGCTGAATGCACTCAAAAATAGAATGAGGATATCATGATAAAGGAAAAAGAAAAGGATGAAAAAGAAAAGAAGTAACTACTGTTATTCCAAGAAATTTTGGATTTTGAAGAAATTTTGGGAAGTAAATCATCTCAAGTTACGTGATATAGCCCATTTATGATAGTAATCGCTCAAAAAGATGTAATTCTGTAGATCTGAGGAACTAAAAAACTCTTGGGATGGTTTCCACCTGTGAATGAATAGAGAGAGGCATATGTGGCTACACGGACCAACCAATCCCATTAATATGTAAATCATATCAAAGTGATTTACCCAGTTTCCAGAATAAACCATTAACCTTCTTAAAAAAAAAAAAAAAAAAAAAAAATCACTGCTTGCTCAATGCTGCCATCATGTGGTTAACATAATCCACACACAGGAGAATCTTCCATTTTGTTCCTCTTGCATATAAATTTTTTGATAAAAATGTTATCTATGAGAAATTTTTTTTAAAAAGTGGATAAATTACATTGTGGGGATGGATTTGTTTCTATGTGCACACTCAAATCATGTCAGAAAGGATTTGAACAAAATATTATGTTGGAAATCTGGCCTTTTTTCTTTGAATAAACCTCAAATGCATAAATTGGTTGAATCATAATTCATGGCTTGTGACATAATCTCAACATTGGTCCAAGTACAATCCGATTTTAAATAATTAATTACTTACTTTTCATAATAAGCTAGGAATATGCAAATCCACCACCCAAAACAAAAGTTATGGTCTTGACAGTAATCTACATTTAACCATATAATCTACTCATTAACCCATCCCCTTTTCTGCTCCAACCTGACATCAACTTCATCCTGCATCCTGTGCTCATCATTCCCTTGACTTCCTTTCCATATAGTTTTATTGCATTTATTTGTATTCCTAATAGATTTGGTCTTTAAAAAAAAACAAAAACAGCTTTATTTAAGAATATTTGAATATGACAGAAATGCACATATTTAAAGTGTACAATTTGATAAGCTTTGACATATGTATATACCTGTGAAACCATCACTATGATCAAGCTAATGAACACATATACCATCCTGAAAAATTACCTCATGCCCCTTTTCCTCGTCCCTTCCTCCCTCCCACTCCTGTCCCCTCTCTTCCAACCACCTGTAACCACTTGCTATGGAATGAATTGTGTCCCTCGAAAATTCATATGTTGAAGCCCCAATCCCTAATGTAATGGTATTTGGAGATGGGGGCTTTGGGAAGTAATTACGTATAGACAAAGCCATCAGGATGGGGCCCTCATGATGGGATTAGTGTCTGTATAAGAAGAGACACCAGAGAGCTTGCTCTTTCTCTCCGCCATGTGAGGATACAGAAAGAAGGGCCATCTGACAGCCAGGAAGACCGCTCTCACCAAAACCTGACCATGGTAGCATCCTGATCTCAGACTTTCAGCCTCCAGAACTGTGAGAAAATAAATTTCTGTTGTTTAAGCCACTCAATCTATGGTATTTTGTTATGGCAGCCCCACCAGACTAATAACTACTGATCTGCTTTCTCTCACTACATATTAGATTGCATTACATAGAATTTTATACAAAAAGAATCACAGATTATGTACTATTATTAGCCTGGGTAATTTCACTCAGCATAATTATTTTGATATTCATCCATGCTGTAGTGTGCATCAATATTTCATTCCTTTTTATTGCTGAGTAATAGTCCATTGTATGGATATACCACAGTTTATATCAATTCACCTGTTGATGGACAGTTGAGTTGTTTCCAACTTTTGGTTATTACAAATAAAGCATCTATGAACGTGCACTATACAAGTCTTTAGATTGACATATGTTTCCTTTTCTTTTAGGTAAATACGTAGACATGGAACGGCTGGACCATATGTTAGATATATACACACGTAACTTTTCTCATTTTTATTTTTGCTTGAGGAAGATTCACCCTAAGCTAACATCTGTGCCAGTCTTCCCCTATTTTGTATATGGGTTCCCACCACAGCATGGCTGCTGACTAGTGGTGTAGGTTTGCACCTGGGAACTGAACCCAGGCCGTCGAAGCAGAGCACGGTGAACTTAACCACGAGGCCATGGGACAGCCCCATGCATGTAACTTTTCAAGACACTGCCAAACTATTTTTCAAAGTGTACCATTTTGCATTCCCACCAGCAACACATCCTCACCAATACATGGTATGGTCAGTTGTCTTTCTACTTTCAGCCATTCTAATAGGTGTGTAGTAGTATCTTACTACAGTTTCCATTTGAATTTCCCTAATGACTACTGATGTTGAGTATCTATCCATGTGTTTATTTACTATTTGTATTTCTTCTTTGGTGAAGTGTCTGTTCAAATCTTTTGACCATTTTTAATATTTATCCTTTTTGGTGTTCTCTATGGTTCAGTGTCTGTCATTAATTTTCAAAAGTTTCAGCCATTATTACTTCAAATATTTCTTCTGCCGTGTTCTCTCTTCTCCTGGTATTTCAATTATGTGTACGTTATACCTTTTGAAAATATCCTACCGATCTTGGATATTCTGTTCTGGGTTTTTTTTTCTTCTTTTTTCTCTTTGCATTTCAATTTGAGAAGTTTCTACGGGCATATTCTGAAGCTTACTGATTCTTCCCTTGGCCATGTCCAGTCTACAACTGAGCACATCAAAGCATTCTTCATGTATGTTCTAACATAAATGCTTTTGAATTCAAGTGTTTCTTTTTGATTCTCTTTTAGAGTTTCCATCTCTCTGCTTTCATTACCCATCTGTTCTTGCATGTTGTCTACTTTTTCCATTAGAGTCCTTAACATATTAATCACAGTTATTTTAAATTCCCTGTCTGATAACTTCAAAATCTGTGTCATACGTGAATCTGGTTCTGACGCTTGTTTTGTCTCTTTAGACTGCTTTTCTCTGCCTTTCGGCATGCCTTGTGATTTTTTTGTTGCAAGTCACACTCAAGACTACAGCCGCAGGAGTTTCTCACTCTTATGCTAGTACACACTCTGCCTCCAGAAATTCATCAAAATTACCATTTAAATGTTCCTATCAGTTTATGGCTCCAGTAGCTTCTGTTCCAGGTAAGTAGATCTTGGTTGTGACTCTTTGGATTTGCCTGTTTCTTCAGATTTTGGGATGGTGGTTTGCCCTGCAACCACAGTTCTCTGATGAGTCAAGAAAAAAGTATTGATTTTTTGGTTTGTTCAGCTTTTTCTTGTTGTAAAGACCAAAGGATTTATGTTATTCTGGCTAGGAGTTGGGCTTTGTTTAATTGGGTTGTTTTTACTTTCTTGATATTTATTTTTCAGAGTTCATATTTTGTACATACATATGTTACCAGATATATAAATATTTTCTACTAGGCTATATCTTATATTTTCATTCTTTTAACTGTATCTTTTGAAGAGCAGAAGTCCTACATTTTGATGAAGTTTAACTTATCAAGTTCTTATTTCATATCCATTTGCAACTCAATAGTTCCAGCATCATTTGTTGAAAAGCACATCCTTTCTGCACTAATTTATTCTTCTGCACTAACAGGTTTTTCACAGCTTTTGTCAAATTTATGTCTCAAGATTTCATATTTTTTATTTTGTTTTATTTAGGTCATAATAGTTTATAACATTGTGAAATTTCAGTTGTACACTATTATTTGTCATTCATCATATATATGTGCCCCTTTACCCCTTATGCCCACTCCCCAAACCTTTCCCATCTGGTAACCACTAAACTGTTCTCTTTGTCCATGTATTTGTTTATCTTCCATATACGAGTAAAATCATACGGTGTTTGTCTTTCTCTGTCTGGCTTATCTCACTTAACATAATACACTCAAGTTCCACCCATGTTGTTGCAAATGTGATGATTTTGTCTTTTTTTTTTATGGCTGAGTAGTATTCCATTGCATATATATACCACATCTTCTTTATCCATTCATCAGTCAATGGGCACTTGGGTTGCTTCCACATCTTGGCTATTGTGAACAATGCTTCAGTGAACATAGGGGTGCATAAGTCTCTTTGAATTGTTGATTAATACCCAGTAGTGGGATAGCTGGGTCGTATGGTATTTCTATTTTTAATTTTTTGAGAAATCTCCATACTGTTTTCCATAGTGGCTACACCAGTTTGCACTCCCACCAGTGTATGAGAGTTCTCTTTTCTCCTCATCCTCTCCAACATTTGTTGTTTTATGTCTTGATAATTATAGCCATTCTAACAAGTGTAAGGTGATATCTCATTGTAGTTTTGGTTTGCATTTCCCTGATGATTAGTGATGTTGAACATCTTTTCCTGTGCCTGTTGGCCATTTACATGTTTTCTTTGGAAAAATGTCTGTTCATATCCTCTGCCCATTTTTTTATCGGATTTTTGTTTTTTTGTTGTTGAGTTGTATGAGTTCTTTATGTATTTTGGAGATTAACCCCTGGTCAAATACATGATTTGCAAATATTTTCTCCCAGTTGGTGGGTTATCTTTTCATTTTGTTCATGGTTTCCTTTGCTTTGCGGAAGCTCTTTAGTCTGATGAAGTCCCATTTGTTTATTTTTTCTTTTGTTTCCCTTGCCCAAGTAGACATGGTATTCAGTCTAGGACTGATGTCAAAGATTGTACTGCCTATATTTTCTTCTAGGAGTTTTATGGTTTCATGTCTTACCTTTGAGTCTTTAATCCATTTTGAGTTAATTTTTGTGTACGGTGCAAGATAATGGTCTACTTTCATTCTTTTGCACGTGGCTGTCCAGTTTTCCCAACACCATTTATTGAAGAGAATTTCCTTTCTCCATTGTATGTTCTTAGCTCCTCTGTTGACAATTAGCTGTCTGTAGATGTGTGGTTTTAATTCTGGCCTTTCAATTCTGTTCTATTGATCTCTGTGTCTGCTTTTGTGCCAATACCATGCTGTTTTGATTACTACTGCTTTGCAGAATATTTTGAAGTCAGGGATTGTGATGCCTCCAGCTTTGTTCTTTGTTCTCAGGATTGCTTTAGTTATTTGGGGTCTTTTGTTGCCCCATATGAATTTTAGGATTCTTTGTTCCATTTCTGTGAAGAACATCATTGGGATTCTGATTGGCATTGCACTGAATCTGTAGATTGCTTTAGGTAGTATGGACATTTTAACTATGTTTATTCTTCTAATCCATGTGCATGGGCTATCTTTCCATTTCTTTATGTCATCATCGATTTCTTTCAATAATGTCTTATAGTTTTCATTGTAAAAGTCTTTCACCTCCTTGGTTAAGTTAATTCCCAGATATTTTAATCTTTTCGTTGTGATTATAAATGGGGTTGTGTTCTTGAGTTCTCTTTCTGTTAGTTCATCATCAAGGTATAGAAATGCAACCGACTTTTGTAAGTTGATTTTGTACCCTGCAACTTTGCTGTAGTTGTTGATTATTTCTAATACTTTGCCGATAGATTCTTTAGAGTTTTCTACACATAAAATTATGTCTTCTGCAAACAGTGAGAGTTTCACTTCTTTATTGCCAATTTGGATAACTTTTATTTCTTTTTCTTAATTGTTCTGGCCAAAACCTCCAGCACTATGTTGAATAAGAGTGGCAAGGGCACCCTTGTCTTGTTCCTGTTCTCAGAGGAATGGCTTTCAGTTTTTCCCCATTGAGTATGATGTTAGCTGTGGGTTTGTCATATATGGCCTTTATTACCTTGAGGCACTGTCCTACTATACCCGTTTTATTGAAAGTTTTTATCATAAATGGATGGTGGATCTTCTCAAATGCTTTCTCTGCATCTATTGAGATGATCATGTGGTTTTTATTCCTCATTTTGTTAATGTGGTGTATCACATTGATTGATTTGCGG
This sequence comes from Ceratotherium simum simum, assembly GCF_057802395.1. Taxonomy (NCBI): domain Eukaryota; kingdom Metazoa; phylum Chordata; class Mammalia; order Perissodactyla; family Rhinocerotidae; genus Ceratotherium; species Ceratotherium simum. The sequence goes on along the minus strand of NC_141907.1, from coordinate 60,116,530 downwards.
ATGTTGAACCATCCCTGCGTCCCTGGTATAAAACCCAATTGATCATGGTGTATGATCCTTTTAATGTATTGCTGTATTTGGTTTGCCAATATTTTGTTGAGGATTTTTGCATCTGTTCATCACTGATGTTAGCCTGTAATTTCCCTTCTTTGTGTTGTCCTTGTCTGGCTTTGGGATCAGGGTGATATTGGCCTTGTAGAATGTGTTAGGAAATGTTCCATCTTTTTCAATTTTTTGGAATAGTTTGAGAAGGATAGATACTAAATCTTCTTTGAATGTGTGGTAGAATTCTCCAGAGAAGACATCTGGTCCTGGACTTTTACTTTTGTGGAGGTTTTTGATTACCGTTTCAATCTCTTTACTTGTGATTGATCTATTCAGATTCTCTATTTCTTCTTGATTCAGTTTTGAGAGGTTGTATGAGTCTAAGAATTTATTCATTTCTTTTAGGTTGTCCAATTTGTTGGCATATGATTTTTCACAGTATTCTATTATAATCCTTTGTTTTTCTGTAGTATCCATTCTCCTCTTTCATTTCTAATTTTATTTATTTGAGCCTTCTCTCTTTTTTTCTTAGTGAGTCTGGCTAAGGGTTTATCAATTTTGTTTGTCTTCTCAAAGAACCAGCTCTTAGTTTCTTTGATCCTTTCTACTGTTTTTTTTTTCTGGCTTCAATTTCATTTATTTTTGCTCTAACTTTTATTATTTCCCTCCTTCTTCTGACTTGGAGCTTTGTTTGTTCTTCTTTTTCTAGTTCTGTTAGGTGTGGTTTAAGATTGTTTATTTGAGATTTTTCTTGTTTGTTAAGGTGGGCCTGTATTGCTATGAATTTCCGTCTTAGGACTGCTTTTGCTGTTTCTCATTTGAGTTGGTATGGTGTATTTTCATTTTCATTTGTCTCCAGATATTTTTTGATTTCTCCTTTACTTTCTTCATTGATCCATTGCTTGTTCAGTAGCATGTTGTTTAGTCTCCAATATTTGTCACTTTCCCAGCTTTTTTCTTGTAGTAGATTTCTAGTTTCATAGCATTATGGTTGGAAAAGTTGCTTGATATGATTTCAGTCTTCTTAAATTTATTAAGGCTTGCCTTGTTTCCCAACATATGGTCTATCTTTGAGAATGTTCCATGGGTACTTGAGAAGAATATGTATACTGCTGTTTTTGGATGGTGTGTTCTATATATCTAGTAAGTCCATCTGGTCTAGGTTTTTGTTTAATTCTGCTATTTCCTTGTTGACTTTCCGTCTGGATGATCTATCCATTGATGTAAGTGGAGTGTCAATGTCCCCTACTATTATTGTGTTGCTGTTAATTTCTCCTTTTGGGACTGTTAATAGTTGCTTTATGTACTTTGGTGCTCCTGTGTTAGGTGCATGTATATTTATAAGTGTTATGTCCTCTTGGTGAAGTGTCCCTTTTATCATCATATAATGCCCCTCTTTGTCTCTCATTGCCTTTTTTATCTTGAAGTCTACTTTGTCTGATAAAAGTATGGCAACATCTGTTTTCTTTTGTTTGCCATTAGCTTGGAGCATCGTCTTTCATCCCTTCACTCTATGCCTGTGTTTGTCTTTAGAGCTGAGATGTATTCCCTGGAGGCAGCATATTGTTGGGTCTTGCTTTTTAATCCATCCAGCCACTCTGTCTTTTGATTGTAGAATTCAATCCATTTACATTTAGAGTGATTACCGATATATGAGGGCTTAATGCTGCCATTTTATCACTTGTTTTCCAGTTGTTCTGTATTTCCCTTGTTTCTCATCCCATGTATTTTGGACTGCCAGTTCAGTTTGGTAGCTCTTTATGATGGTTTTCTCAGTTTTATCTTTATTTGTCATTTGTATCTCTGTTCTGATTTTTTGTTTAGTGGTTACTGTGAGGTTTGTATAAAAGATCTCATAGACGAGACAGTCCATTTTCTGATAGCCTCTTACTTCCTTTGTCTAAGCAGGTTCTATCCCTTTCCTTTTCCCCATCTAAGTTATTGTTGTCACAACTTATTCCATTTTGTGTTGTGAGTTTGTGGTTAATGTGAAGTGATTATATTTATTTTTGATATTTTCATTCCCTTTATCTTTAATGTTATAATTAAATCTTTGCTAATCTGTTCTGATAGAGAGTTGCAATTTTCTGATTTTTTTCTGCCTATTTATTGCCTTGCTCAAGGCTTTGTAAACCCTTTCTTTTTTTTCAGGTATGAGGGCCTTCTTGATCATGTCTTGGCGGGGGGAAGTTTTTATTTCCCCCATCATATCCGAAGGATATTTTTGCTGGATAGAGTATTATTGGCTGAAGGTTTCTGTCTTTCAGAATTTTGAATATATCATTCCACTCTCTCCTAGCCTGTAAGGTTTCTGCTGAGAAATCCACTTAAAGCCTGATAGTGGTTCCTTTGTAAGTTATTTTCTTCTGCATTGCTCCCCTTAATATTTTTTCTTTGTCATTGACTTTTGTTAGTTTTACTAATATATGCCTTGGAGAAGGTTTTTTACATTGATTTAATTAGGAGTTCTATTAGCTTCTTTTACTTGTAACTGCAGCTCGTTCCCCAGGTTTGGGAAGTTCTATTATTTCTTTGAACAAACTCTCTGCTCCTTTCTCCCTCCTTTCTCTCTCTGGAATACCTATAATCCTTATGTTGCATTTCTTAATTGAATAGGATATTTCTCAGAGAATTTCTTCATTTCTTTTTAGTCTTAGTTCTCTCTCCTCCTCCATCTGAAGCATCTCTATATTTCTATCCTCTAAATTGCTAATTCTGTCCTCCATAATATCAGCTCTATTTTTTAAGGACTCTACATTTTCCTTTATCTCATTAATTGTGTTTTTCATCTCCAACATTTCTAATTGGTTTTTCTTCATAGTGTCAATCTCTTTTGTGAAGAATATCCTCTGTTCATTTATTTTATTCCTGATTTCATTGAACTGTCTTTCTGAATTCTCTTACAACTTGTTGAGTTTTTCTATGATAGCTATTTTGAATTCTCTGTCATTTAGATTGTAAATTTCTATGCATTCAGGATTGATTTCTGGGTGTTTGTCTTCTGGTCTGGAGTATTAATATAGCTCTTCATACTATTTGATGGGGTGGGTTTGTGCCTTTGCATAGTGACAGTATCTGTCACAGATTCCACCTGCCACCACTGGAGCGGGGCGCGAGACAGGAGCTGTGTATTCTGAGCCCTCCATGATCCCTGTCAGCTGTGCCTGTCCGAGCCTGGGCCACTCCTTGGGACTGCAGTGACCCTGTGGGCTCTCCCACCAAATGGGAAAGTGATCACATGGCGGCTCAGGGCTGCCACCACCTGCTCCCACAGTCCTACCAAGATGCGCTCCCCACTTGGGGGCCACAGCAGTACTATGGGTGTTCGTGACAGCTGGGAACTCATTCACCCAAGAGCGCGGATCTGTGGCCATCACCTCCTTGCTTGTGCCAGCTGTTGTGTTTGCTGGGAAGGGCCTCTCCACTGGGTCCAAGCCTGGGCCACTCCCTGGGAACCACAGCAAAGTGATCACATAGGGGCTCAGGGCTGTCATCACCTGTTCTCTCAGTCATGCCAAGGCACACTCCCACCTTTGGGGCTGCAGTGGTGCTATGGGCGCTCCAGCCAGGAGAGCAGTTGCATGTGTGCACAGGGCTGTTGGGGAGCCAGAGAGTGCTCACCTATCCCTGCCACCTCCCTGGGGGTAGTCCATTGACTTCAGATGTATAGCTGTGCATGTCTCTCAGACATCCTGTTGTGCTGTGTGGGTATCCTCCATTGATCAATGAATGTCCATTTAGTTGTAGTTCAAAGGGGAAGAGATCAAAGGAATAGCTCCCTCCACCATGTTGCTGATGTCACTCTGAAGATTTCATATTTTTGAAGCTTTTAAATTTTAAATTTTCTTTTCATTTCAATACCTGATGTTTGATGCTAATATATAGAATGACAATTGATTTCTGCATATTAATCTTGTATCCTCCAACCTTGTTAAACTCACTTATTAGTATTGTAGCCCTTTTTTTCTCGATTCCATTAGATTTTCAAGACAGTCATGTTATCTGCTTTTTATTTTATTTTTCCTGCCTTATTGTGATTAGAATCTCCAATACCAGGTTAAATAGACATGGTAAGGGTAGACATCCTTGATGTATTCCTGATCCTAGGAGGAAAACATTCAGTCTTTCATAATCAACTATAATATTACCTGTAAATTTTTCATACATGCCCTTTATGAGCTTGAGGAAGTTCCCTTTTTTTTTTTTTTTTTTTTGGTGAGGAATATCGGCCCTGAGCTAATGTCTGTTGCCAGTCTTCCTCTTTTTGCTGAGGAAGATTAGCCCTGAGCTATCATCTGTACCCATCTTCCTCCACTTTATATATGGGATGCCACCACAACATGGCTTGATGAGTGGTGCATAGGTCCACACCCAGGATCTGAAACCACAAACCCAGGGCCACCGAAGCAGAGCACACAAACTTAACCACTACGCCACAGGACCAGCCCCAAGGAAGTTCCCTTTTTATTATTAGTTATATGACAGCTTTTTATCAGGAATAAATGATGGATTTTATCAAACATTTTATCTGTATCTATTGAGATAGCCATATTTCATTTTTAGTTTGTTTATGTGGTGAAATATATTGTTTGATTTTCTAATGTTAAACCAATGTTGCATTCCTGGAATAAAACCCATTTGATCATGATGAATGATCCCTTTTATATATTGTTGGATTTTATTTGTTATATTTTTTGAATATCTTTTGCATTTATGTTCATGAAGGATACTGGTCTGTAGTTTTACTTTCTTGTAAGGTCTTTGCCTGATTTTTGGTATCAGGGTAGTGATGGCCTCATATATTGCGTTAAGAAGTATTCCTTCCTCTTTAGTATTATTATTTTCTACATATTTGATAGAATTCACCAGTAAAGCCATCTGAACATGGAGCTTTCTTTGTGGAATGGATTTTAACCACAAAGTCAATTTTTAAAGAGTTATTCAGGTTATATATTTCTTCTTCAGTGGGTTTTGGCAGTTTGTGTCTTTCAAGAAAGTTGTCCATTTCTTCTAACTTGTGAAATTAATTGTCATAAAATTGTTCAAAATATTCCCTTTTATCCTTTTAATATCTATAGAATCTGTAGTGATGTTATTTCTCTCATTCTTGATATTGGCAATTTGAATCTTCTTTTTATCCTGATCAGTCTAGCTTTGTTTCATTGATTTACTTCATCATTTTTCTGTTTTCTATTTCATTAATTTCTGCTCTGATAGATGTTTAGTGCTATATATTTCCCCCTAAGTACTGCTTTAGCAGCATACCACAAATTTTGATATGTTGTGTTTTCATAAAAAGTTAAAAATAATTTCTAACTTCTCTTTTATTTTCTTATTGGACACATGGGTTATTTAGAAGTATGTAATTCAGTTTCCAAATAATTGGAGATTTTCCACATGTTTTTCTGTTAGTTATTTTTAATTTAATTCCATTGCAGCTAGAGAAAATGTTTTAGGTAACATGAATCCTTTTATATTTTAGATTTGTTTTATGGCCTAGAATACGTTATACCTTGGTAAATGTTCTACGTAAACTTGAAAAAAATGTGTATTCTGTTGTTTGCTGGGAGAGTGTTCTATAAATGTCAATTAAGTCAAAATGGATGATATTGTACTTCAAGTCTATATCCTTACTCATTTTCTGTCCACCTGTTCTCTCACTTGAGAGAGAGTTACTGAAATCTATTATTACAATTTTGGATTTGTCTATTTTCCTTACAATTCAATTAGTTTTTGTTGAAGCTTTCTTCTTAGATATATAAATGAATGACTGTTATTTCTTTTTGATAAACTGACTCTTTTAATACTATGTAATGACCTTCTTTATCCCCAGTAATATTCATTGCTCCGAAATATACTTTGCCTGATATTAACATAACCAGTCCAGTCCAGCTGTCTTTTGATTAGTGTTAGCATGGTATACTTTTTCCATCCTTTTGCTTTTAATGTCTCTGTGTCTTTATACTTGAAGTGTGCTTTTCATAGGCAGCACACAGTTGGATCTTACTTTTTACCCAATTTGACAACCTCTGACGTTTAACTGGATTATTTACAACATTACATTTTATGTGATTAAATCTATCATCTTGCTATGTATTTTCATTATTGTCTTTTCTCCCTTTTCCTTCCTTCCTTTAGAATAATTGAATATTTTTAATGATTCCATTTTTTTCTTATTTATTGTCTTATTAGCTATAACTCTTTGTTGTGTTTTTTGGTGGTTGCTTGTGGTTTTATAGTATACATCTTTAACTTATCTCAGTCTATCCTCAAATAATATCATATCACTTCATATATAGTATAAGAATCTCACAAGAATATCCTACCATTTCTTCCCTCTTGACTTTGTGCTATTGTCATACATTTTACTTTTATATATGTTATGAGTCATGTATTGCATTGTTTTAATTTTTTTGTTAAACATCAATTATATTCTAAAATGATTTGAATAATAAGAAAAATATCATATATATTTACTCATGTAGCTACCATTTATAGCACTCTTCATTCCTTTGGGTAGATACATATTTTCATCTGGTATCATTTCTTTCTCCCTGAAGGACTTCCTTTAACATTTTATATAATCTGGGTCTGCTGGTGATTGTTCTCAGCTCTGTCTGGGTTCTTCCTTCCCTAAATGTCTGAAAAAATACTTTATTTTGCCTTTTTTTAAAGATATTTTCACTGAGTATAGAATTCATGATTGACAATTTTTTTCTTGCAAAACTGAACAACTCAAGATGTTCCATTGCCTTCTTGCTTACATTGTTTCTGACAAGAAATCCGCTGTCTTCCTCCTTTTGTTCGTCTGCATGTAATGTGACTCCCCTCCTCGCCCCTTGCTCCTTTTAATATTTTTTCTCTCTATCACACTGTTTTGAACAATATTATTATGGTGTTCTTTAGTATAGTTTTCTTCATATTTCATGGGCTTGGAGATTTTTAAGCTTTTTAGATCTGTGGGTTTATAGTTTTTATTAAACTTGTGTGTTTTTTTCTAATCTGAAATCTCAGTCATTTATAAAAGGATATTTATTTCTTATATATGCAAGACTCCATAAGAGTCCCACTTCCTTCGTTCTTGTAATTTACAATCATCTGTAACACCTATGTTCCGTGATGACTGCAACAAAAAGAGGAGTGGGGGTGGAGACACAAATAGTTTTTAACCATCTTGGTTGAGAAATGGCTCAAAAAAGTCACTTCCCCTCACAGTCCAGTAGCCAGTAGTCACACAGCCCAACGTAACTGCTATGAGAGGCTGAGAAATATAAGGGAGTATGTGGATATTTGGAGTGTTTTTTTGTATCTACCACAGAAAAAAAGCAGGTCTGAAATAGAGAATGACAGAATTAAAACTATTTCAAAGGATGTAAGCTAGGAAGGGCTCTCTGAGGCAGTGGCATTTAAGCTAAGACCTGAAGAGTGGAAAGAAGTCAGCTTTGGTATGTTTGAAAGATAACCAATGTAGTTAAGAGGTCAGAGGCCCTATTCAAGTAATAAAATGTGCATTATCCTAGCATGTCCTCCATGTAATAAATACTATAGCTATAGGTAGCTTTCAAGGGTATGGGGGTATAAGATTCTCATCAAATCTTGATCAGTGACAGAACTTACTATACTCTTAGATGTAGAAAAATAAGCAGAAGGATGAGATTTGAATAACAACAACAATAACAACAAACAGTGGTTGAGAAACTACAGAGTTCATTCATCCCAGCAACAACCCCACTAAGAATCTACCATAATACAGGGTGAATTTCAGGAATAAAACGTTAACTGCAATTCTCACTGCTTTGGTGGAACAAATAATCTAGTAGAGGCAACATATTACTAAAAAAGTAATGAAACATTCTGTGGAATTATTCTGAACACTCAAACACAGAACTGGGGTTTCTCCCTAGAGAAAGGGGGAAAAAAGCTATAACAAAGGACAAGTCAAAATTTAGAAATAAACAGAATAAATGCCTCTACGAACATGAAGGAGTCTAGGGTGATGAAAATTTCCCATTCTGGTCAAGAACATTAAAAATAGAGTAATAAGTATACTGCATACATAAATTTTGTAATCTCACAAGAAAAGCAATAATGGCAAGACATTTTTTTCTCCAAATGAAAAACCAAGTTTTGGACAAATACACATATCTACATGCTTACTAATTAGGTCAATATTCACATTTTCACGCCTACTAATTACTGGAAACTTTTATCTTCATTAAATCTATACAGTGAATTCTAACTCTTCTTACTCCCTCCAGATTTAATCCTTTAATCTTATATTTTATTCTAATTTCTCTGTTCAATTCCCTTATACAAATTGGAAGATGTTAATCCTCAAAGGCTTCACACTAGATAGGGAAAAGAAGGGAAACATTTGAAAAACTGTTTTAGAAAAAAATAGATAAGATAGAATAAGTTTCCCCATTCTATGGAATAATTTTGTTTCAGAAATAGATGAGAAGTTAGTCTTCCTAAAAAGAAAGAAAATACGAGGGGGTGAGCAAGGATCTCTCTTGGTGCTTGCCTTGCTGTCTCGGTTGTAGGACTGAGATTATTGTTGAAAGGACGCTATAATTAGGTCTCCTGGCACTGCTCTGCTACTCACTACCTCTGTGACCTTACACAGGTTTCTCAGTTCACTTAGTTTCCTTAACTATAAACCACCAATTAAAAAAATAGTACTTACTGGTAAAAGTTGTTGTGAGTGTCAGATGATTTATTTATGTAAAGCACTTTAGAACAGTGCCTGACGATAGTAAATGGTAAATATTTGCCAGTACTGATACTAGTAATATTTGTTGTCATGGAGCAACAGTTGTAAAATACCACATTAAAATTCCATTGAGTACTTCTATTTTCTAGGCTTCCATCTAAATGTCTTCATAGAGTTCATGTAATTTAAACCCTTTTAAACCAATCCACTCTGTACCAAATCCCATACTACAACAAATATTTATAGAAAATTTCCAGTGTGCTTCAAGCTTCTAGATATCAAAATTTTTCTTTCATTGCTTTAGTTTGTAAAGGATGTCATTGGTTCCCATCTTTTAAAAACCATTATTCCACCTTTTTTCCAACTTTACATACTGATACATACTCTACATACTCTACGAATGATATAACTTTTAATATACTATCAGTTTAATAGATACAACTCAATAAAAGCTAAAAGCAAATAATACCTAATTAGGAGAAAAAAATATATAACATAAATAGCAGACGTCGTTCTGGTCTTGACAAAATGATCACTTGATGATACTGACAGAATCTATGCACAGTCAGGACAGGACTAGGGAAGCATCCACATACGGTTGTTTTTATGTCTTCCCAGTTTTAGGAGCAGCTACAGGACAAACAGCTAGGTGGCGTGACTGTGGACACATGATTATATCACGAGTACTTCCAACCCTGATCAAAGCTGTACAGCTTCTGGACATAAACAGGGGCTTGGCCTGTGACACATTCATTACCACCATACAGGACAGAATTCTAGAATTCATTTCTTTGCTTTTTACCCAAATGAGATGCACGGAAACTGCTTGTGCATTCTCTTTAATCCTTATGCAAGCTGGTCCTCTAACATCAGAATTATAATTCTAATTTAGAATTTCTTCTTTCTTTATTAATTAGGGTTCTTTTCAATAGATTGAATCATATAAAATTGTAGATATGCAACCCTTTCCAACCTACAAAGATGACAATTTCATACGTTCAGCTTAATAACTGCAATACGCTAAGAAATCTTACAGGCCTGCAAGACAAAAGGGATTTTGTCTTGCTCACAGCTGTATCCCTTGGGCCTAAAACAGTTCCTAAAGGATGAATGCAATCTTTTTTTTAAAAATTATTTTATTGAGGTCATATTGGCTTACAACATTATGTAAATTCCAGGCATACATCACTATATTTCAGTTTCTGTATAAACTGCACTGTGTTCACCACCACCTTCTCCTCTGGTAGCCACCAATCTGTTCTCCTTATCTATGTGTGTTTGTTTATCTTCCACAGATGAGTGAAATCATATGGTATTTGTCCTTCTCTGTCTGACTTATTTGCTCAGCATAGTACCCTCAAGGTCCATCCATGTTGTCACAAATGGCACAATTTTGTCTTTTTATGGCTGAGTAGTATTCCATTGTATATATATACCACATACTCTTTATCCATTCATCCATTGATGGGCACTTGGGTTGCTTCCAAGTCTTGGCAACTGTGAATAATGCTGTGACGAACACAGGGGTGCATAAATCTTTTTGTTTTTGTTTTTTGTTTTTTTAATTAATTTTTTTTATTGCAGTAACATTGCTTTATAACATTGTATAAATTTCAGGTGTACATAATTATACTTCTAGTTCTGCATTGATTACATCACGTTCACCACCCAAATACTAATTACAATCAGTCACCACACAAATGTGCCTAATCATCGCTTTTGCCCTCCTCCCTCCCCTTCTCTCCTCTGGTAACCACCAATCCAATCTCTGTCTCCATGTGTGTGTTTGTTATTGTTTTTATCTACTACTTATGAGTGAGATCACATGGTATTTGACCTTCTCCCTCTGACTTATTTCACTTAGCATAATACCCTCAATGTCCATATGTTGTCACAAATGGCTGGATTTCATCGTTTCTTATGGCTGAGTAGTATTCCACTGTGTATATATACCACATCTTCTTCATCCATTCGTACCTTGATGGGCACTTAGGTTGCTTCCAAGTCTTGGGTATTGTGAATAATGTTGCAATGAACACAGGGGTGCATGTATCTTTACACACTGGTGTTTTCTAAATCTTTTTGAATTATTGATTTCATGTTCTTTGGATAAATACCCAGTAGTGGAATAGCTGGATCATATGGTATTTCTATTTCTAATTTTTTGAGAAATCTCCATACTATTTTCCATGGTGGCTGCACCAGTTGGCATTCCCACCAGCAATGTATGAGGGTTCTATTTTTTCTACATCCTCTCCAACACTTGTTATTTATTGTCTTGTTAATTGTAGCCATTCTGACATGTGTGAGGTGATACCTCATTTTAGTTTTGATTTGCATTTCCCTAATAATTAGTGATGCTGAACATTGTTTCATGTGCCTGTTGGCCATCTGTATATCTTCTTTGGAAAGATATCTGGTCATATCCTCTGCCCGTTTTTTGATCGGGTTGTTCAGATTTTTGTTGTTGAGTTGTATGAGTTCTTTATATATTTTGGTAATTAATCCCTTGTCAGATATATAATTTGCAGGTATTTTCTCCCAGTTGGTGGGTTGTCTTTTCTTTTTTTTTTTTTTTTTGTGAGGAAGATCAGCGCTGAGCCAACATCCACCCCAATCCTCCTCTTTTTTGCTGAGGAAGACCAGCTCTGAGCTAACATCTATTGCCAATCCTCCTCCTTTTTTTTTTCCCCTTTTCTCCCCAAAGCCCCAGTAGATAGTTGTATGTCATAGCTGCACATCCCTCTAGTTGCTGTATGTGGGACGCCGCCTCAGCATGGCCGGACAAGCGGTGCATCAGTGAGCACCCGGGATCCGAACGCGGGCCGCCAGTATCAGAGCACGCACTTAACCGCTAAGCCATGGGGCCAGCCCCTGTCTTTTCATTTTGTTGATGGTTTCCTTTGTTATGCAGAAGCTTTTTAGTCTGATGTAGTCCCATTTGTTTATTTTTTCTTTTGTTTCTCTTGCCTAAGTAGATAGAATTTCTTTTACTCAAGCTATCGCCCTAATTATGAAAAATAATCTCTGATTTCTAATCATGAAATAATTTAGAACCCATATTATTAACCAAATTATAGAAAATTGGAGGTGTAATAGACTAAAATAATTTCAATTGTTCATTGTTTCATTGGTTCATTATAACAATCTTATAAGACATGTACAGGAGACGCTATCTCAACCCACTGTCACAGCCAACCTACCAAAATGACTGAGTTCCATTTCTTCTGTAAAATGTAGAGGCCAATGCCCAGGGCTTGCTGAACATATCAGAAAGTAGTTAATAAACTACTCCTGTCCCTACCAGTTGAGTTTAATGATAATTAAGAGACAATTGTGTGTATTTCCCAATCTGTTTTTGCTAGTTCTTTCATAGTAAATTATGTAATTTAATTAAAAATGATATAAACAGGGGTCGGCCCTGTGGCGTAGCGGTTAAGTTCACGAGCTCCGCTTCGGCGGCCTGGGGTTCACAGGTTCAGATCTGTTTGTCAAACCATGCTGTGGCAGCATCCCATATAAAGTAGAGGAAGATGGGCATGGATGTTAGCCCAAGGCCAGTCTTCCTCAGCAAAAAGAGGAGGATTGGCATAGGATGTTAGCTCAGAGCTAATCTTCCTCACCAAAAAAAAAGAAAAAAGAAAAAAGATATAAGCAAATGACAATGGAGTGCGAAAAGAAAACAACTGTTATTTTTATGAAAACTAAATTGAATGTTGTGGAAAGATTCTTGAGAACTAAAAAGAATTAGTAATGACTTAGATAAGGGCAAGACAACTATGAAGATTGCGAGACATTTTAAAAATCTAGATAAATTTTTACTTAGATAGTTTCACCACAAACTGAAAATTTTAGGCAATGAATCACAGGTTATTAATGCCAGAAGATGATACAAAATTCCAACCAGTAGGTTCCAAAGAGCCTTGGACCTACATGAAAAGATTGATGAATGAATGAGTATTTAAATGCTTTATATTATAATACAATGTTTAAGGTAAATATGTATTGTTTTATGATTTCCTGCTTTAACCAACAAACCTTATGTCCCAGTAGAATGCAGGTTAAGTAGATAAAGTAATGTAGATGAGTCTCCTCATCTGCAAGATGAAGAAGATAATTCCTACTCATATGTCTGTTTTGAAGGTTAAATAAAATCATCCATATAAAGAAATACCTGCCACATAGTAAGCACATACTACTCACTAGCTAACACTGATATGCTGAGGGCATTGATATGGTGAGGGCAGTAACATAATGGTTAGAAGTAATGGCATGAGGACCAGTTGCCTGGCTTTACATCCCTGCTCAATCACTTACCAGCTCTTTGACCTTAGGGGAAGTTATTTAACCTCTCTGTGCCTCAAATCCCTCAACAGTAAAATGTACACAATAATAGCTCCAACTCTATAGGATTATTGTGAGGATTCAATGAATTAATAAATGTAAAGTGTCTGAAGCATAATAAATGCTTACTGTAATAAATTTTAGCCACTAATATTTTGTATATTATTGGCTTTTCAGCAAGATAGAAAGTTGCCCTTTTTCAGAGCATCCAGATATTTGTTATAACCATGGTCCCTTTGGCTCTATGTTTCTCCCTCTCTAAAATGAACACAGGACTCAAGCAATTTATTTTAGTACAGATGGATTACCAGTGCCATCTAGTGGCAAATTGCTAATAAATTCGCCAAATGAGGAACTTGGCCTATAAGGGGGTAAAATTTCTACAGATATGAATTTAATTTTTTAAGACAAAGTAAATCTAATGTAGTTATTTGGAAATTTGTGGCTTTTTTTTTATAACTATTTGAATGTAGTACAAATACAAATGGGGGAAATATAAAAACTGAACCACAAGATGATTGCTTGGCAAATACAGTGCAAAAAAGAGATTTCTTTTTGCATGAGTCAAACAATTGGCTTTAAACCCACTGCCAAAATTTTTTGTGATATTAATAAACCCCTGATGTTTTCTAGACCTTAATATCCTATGATATAAAATGAGCGTGTTGTATGTGTTGAATTCCTTTTCTAGTTCCCAAAGTAAGTGATAAATCACTATACTAATTTTAACATGATGACTCTATAGTATTATCTGTCAGAAGCATTTTTCTCACAGGGAAACCTTGATAACTTCTAAGATATTTTCCAACTTCACAATTTTTATTTATTTTTTTTGTGAGATCAGCCCTGTGGTAACATCTGCCAATCCTCCTCTTTTTTTTGCTGAGGAAGACTGGCTGTGGGCTAACAACCGTGCCCATCTTCCTCCACTTTATATGGGACGCCGCCATAGCATGGCTTGCCAAGCTGCAGGTCGGTGCGCGCCCGGGATCCGAACTGGCGAATCCCGGGCCGCCACAGCAGAACACGCGCACTTAACCGCTTGCGCCACCAGGCTGGCCCCCAAAATTTTTTTTAATGCAGCCATATTGAAGGAAAAGAATTAGAAATGTGAATTTTTGGTGTAACTTAAACAGCACAAAGTTATAACATATACTAAGACATTAGGTTGTATTGTTGGATAAATTAAATTATTAATACCATACAAAGATCTCATGCAATAGCATCATACGGGTTTACTTTCTGCAAGTCAAAACTTACAGAAGAACTCAAACTGTATAAAACTACCGTAATCTATACTATACCGGCAGTCTTGTCTTTGCTCTGTTGAAATACATATGAATTTCAGAGCTGCAATTCAGTTAAATAACACCAGTCCTCGAACAACACAGTTTAAATTTCAGTTATTATGGTATAGTAACTGTGAGTAATTATACAAAAGCTGTTGGCTCTTTGGTCCACTAATCACTATGTAAATAACAGTTGAGCATCACGATCAGTGACCAACATCTCACTTCTTTCAAAGTCTGTCCATGACTGGTCACTGCACGTTTGTTATTCACTTCAAACATAGAGAGCAAATTGAGTTGCCTCCTTGTCTCCCAGTGATAAACTCACGTGCGATTTCAAAAAAGTGGATAATGGACAGAGAGACTTAGCCTATAAAGATGAAAGTGCAGCTAAGACACAAAACGTGATGATGCTGGAAGTGATAACGGATGTGAACAGAAGATCTGAAAATGGCGACAGCAAAGCAAAGATAGGGGAGATCTAGCCCAGGGTGAAAGTAAGAACTATGATGTGAAAAACAAGATAAACTCACTTCAATAGGATTCTAATTGAATGTAAATGGGTTGTACAAGAAATAGGTGACCCTGGAATGTCGACCCCGTGCCCTTTGGAGCCACGCAGATATGCAGCCATAGGAACTTAGTGAAGGCAAGCTGATGGACAGAAATGAGGAAAGTTGTTGCAAGAAAAAGGATGCCAACATCCCAGAGGAAGTGACACTACCATAAAACTTCACATTAAGGAAACTCCCAGAGATATTTCACGATTTTGGAAGTACAAAGGACAAAACGGAAGCTGTTCCAAACTTAGAAAAGAATATGACAATTTAATTCACCAAGGCATAGAAAAATGTTTGCTCCATATTATAAGTTATACGATGAGAAGAAGGCAAGTATTGTTCAAACTCCTTTCGACAGTTTTTTGCAAAGAAATAAAACACTTTAATTCTCAAAGTTTCTAATATTTTAAATTATAGTGTACTGAATAAATAATAGTTATACCATTTTTTCATTTCCCTATACATTTAAAAACCACAGTAAGAGAGTTTTTAATGTTTTGAGAAAACATTCAAAAGGTCACAGAACAATTATTATTTTTACCATTGATTATGGTAAAAATGCCCACTTGCAGCTTACACAGCTTACACAGTCATTTTCATGGTCTTGCACTATTATTGCACAAAGAAAAGACTGCAGGTGTTACCAATGCCTAAATTTTTCTTTCATAATTTTCAGTCATTGTAAACATAAGTCATTAGGACATTGTCACCTATTTCATGCTAGTGTAATAGCACGTCCCCTTCTGAACATATTTTATAAATTACTTGTGGTATCAAGATATAACGTTAAAAGATGTCCTTTCCCCTTACCAAACCAGACATACAGAAGAGCATTATGTACCTGGTAGTGGCAACTGAATTAATATGCCACTGACTCTTGGGTCCATGTTCAGTTGATCAGTTATATCCAAAAGTTCTTCCTGAGAAACATCCTTAGGTTTTAGAATGATCTCACTACAGATACCTGGAAGAAAAACAAGTATAGAAAGTCACTTGACTGTTACAACAAAGATGTGGTTTTTCACTAATGGTGTCTTACACAGCATGTGACTGGTTTCCTCTGCTCCTGTCCCACTGGAAGGAAGGCCCTTCTACAAAAATGATGTTCAAAGCATCATCAGGAGGGATTTCTCAAACAGTACAGATGTTTTCTCATGATTCACATGCATTCTTGGCCCAGTATCTCATGTGGCAAATTTCTCTTATTTGTGATAAGCTACTGTTAGTGGATTTGAATAGAGTCAAAATACCAATACCACCACCACCACTATTAGGCCAAGTTTGAGAGAGTGAACTAGCCAGGTTTATTATCTGATTAGAGCAAGTGTAATAAAAATGGGCCTTTTAAATGTGAAGCGTTCCTCTCACATCTCACCATAGGATCTGAAATCATACTGATCTGATTCCATAAGAAATCTGAAGAGAAAGAGTAAGAAATGAATACAAACTTTGGTAACTGAATAATCTCTAATGATAATAATAACACGTTATTTGAATAGCACTTATTTGACAATTATCATTCATAATTATCACACTTTGAAGTAAAATCAGAAAATATTATTTAGTAACAAGTACAACTAAAATGCAACCCCACCTACAGCAGAGGCGGCTCTGATCTTCTTCCTGACGTATGTGTGGCTTGCTGGGTTATCGCCCACTAAAATGATACTGAGGTGAGGTCTTCTGTTCCCAAGGGAAATCCATGACTCCACACCTCGCTGGATTTCTTTCTGGATTTGTTTGGCCATTTCAGTTCCTGAGATAACAATGGCATCATGTCTGTGGAAAGCAAAAGAATAAATGTAGTACCAAAAAGACAATAAGAACATTTAACCACATAAATTTAAGTTACAAGAGTGGACAAAACATCTATGATACTCCAAGTGAGCAACCAAAATTTGATTTTTTTCAAGTATATTTGACACCCATTCTTCAGTTTCATAAATATATTTATAATTTTGTGAAGGATTCCAGCTCTGCCTTTTAGTTCTACATTATATTCTATCTACAGTATTTCTTCATAACTTTCATATATATATACATATATTTTTTATTTATTTATTTTTTGGTGAAGAAGATTGGCCCTTAGCTCACATCTGTTGCCAATTTTCCTCTTTTTGCTTCAGGAAGATTGACCCTGAGCTAACATCTGTGCCAATCTTCCTCTGTTTTCTATGTGGGATGCCGCCACAGCATGGCTTGATGAGTGGTGTGTAGGTCTTTGCCCAGAATCCTAACCCGTGAACCCCAGGCCACGAAAGCAGAGTGTGCAAACTTAACCACTAAGCCACCTGGCCAGCCCCTATATTTTTTAAAATTATCAAACCACATACTCAAGATCTCGACTATAATATTGGCTCTATTAAAGGTTCTGCTATTTTTTAAGAAGAGGCAGATCAGCACAGTCTAGTTAAAACCAGCACCTATCTTCAAAGCCCGGTGCCATGTTGTATATATGTGGCCTCACAGTCTTACCATCCTAAGGTTAAGTCAGTTCACTCTTAGTTAGCGTATCCTGCACGAGACCCTGAAGTCACGAGCTCTGTACTCTACAACTCTTTTAAATTACTCAAGGAAAAATTTCATTCCACAGCTCCAGGACAACTCTGACAACAGCTACCAGTCTTGCCATGCTTGTCATTGATTACTGTGGGGACCAGGTCAGTAAGTAGACGGCTCAGTGGCTCCCCCACACCATGGCATCATTTCTGATAGAAAAACTTTGCACGGAACATTACTTCCCGGCAGTTTTTCAGTATTTAAGAAGGTAAGAAATACTATACTTTGATAGATGACATAAATCTATCTTTGGAAAGGCACAAAGAAATGCCTTATGAGAAGGCTTTCCTGCTCTCCATGATATCAAACTTAAAAGTGGTGAATTAAGGTTGCTCTTACTGTGTGTTTATTTCTTAAAGATACCTGAAAAAATATAAGACGGTTCCTTTGTCCTGCTGCTCCCGTCCTTTCGCTATTGAAAGGCCTGGCGAAAGCATGATCTATAGCACATGATTATTACACAAAATGCGAAATGCAGGTAATGAATATGTGAAGAAGAGGAAAAGGAGGAGGAGGAATGAGGAGAAGGAGGGAGAACCAGAAGAGGAAAAGGAGGAAAGGAAAACCTTATAGTTTCTTTCCAGTCCCTGTACACTTTTTATTTTCTAGTGAGGGCAGGCACCACAAATATCTACCAACACAAAATGCAAACTTGCTGCTTTTTCCAAATAGGTCAACTGCCCTCTCTACTAGGTTGGTGTGGCTAAGAAGGGATTCCAAAATGTGGTCTATGGACACATACATCAAAATTCCCTGGGAAGCTTGTTGAACTTGCAGATTCCCAGACCCCATGACCACACCCACTAGTCAGAATCCTAGAGGGGGAAGTCTGTGAATCTGCACATCTAAAAAGTTCCCACAAGTATTCTTGTGCATGATCATCTTTGAAAACCACTTCTTCAGTTCAACACAAAAGTATATTTTAATAATAATCATAACTATGGGTAAACAATTAACCAAGCAAATAAACAGATTGGTTATACAATACAATTATAACTAGACATCATAATTATATGTAAATTTATAATTTATAATGTAAAGTATAATTAAAAGAAAACTCTACTATTGATTCTAATTTTTTCTACTTTTCACTGAAAATTTAATAGCTTTCAAGACATGGAAGGTCATGGTAAATTCAGTGTATCAATCTTGCTCCACAGTCCTAATTTTGTAGCAGCTTTATTGAAGTATAATTGATATACAATAAACTGCACATATTAAAAGTGTAGAATTTGATGTTGTAACATACGTATATACCTGGGAAACCATCACTACAATCAAGAAAATGAACATATCCTTCACCCCCAAAAGTTTCCTGGTACTCCTTTATAATCTCACCATTTCCTCTGTCCCTGCCATGCTCCTCCTCCATCCCCAGGCCACCACTGATCTGCTTTCTGTCACTATATATTAGTCTGTATTATCATGAATTTTATAAAAATGGAATCATGCACTACATACTCCTTTATATCCAGCTATTTCCACTCAGCATAATTAAGATTCATTCAGGTTGTTGCATGTATCAATAGTTCATTTCTTTTTACTCTGAGTAATTTTCCCCTGTATAGATATATCAAAATTTGTTTATCCATTCAATTGTTGGTGGATAGTTGGGTTGTTTCCAGTTTTTAGCCATGGCAAATAAAGCTGCTGTAAACATTCATGTACAAGTCATTGTATGCACATATGCTTTCATTTCTCTTGAGAAAATACCTAGGAGTGGAACGGCTGGGTCATATGGTAGGTATATGCTTAAACTTGGGAGAAACTGTAAATCTGTTTTCCAAAGAGGTTGCACCATTTTAAATTTCTACAAGCAGTGTATAAGAGTTTCAGTTGCTCCACATATTTGCCATCACGTGGTATGGTCCGTCTTAAATTTTAGACATTCTAGTGGCTATATGGTGGTATCTCATTGTGCTTTTAATTTGCATTCCCTTAATGAATAATGATGTTGAGCATCTTTCCATGTGCTTATTTGCCATCTGCCTATCTTCTTTGGTGAATTGTATAATTTAATCTTTTGCCTACTGTTTACTAGGCTATTTCCTTATTATCAAGTTTTGAGAGATCTTCATATATCCCAGATTCAAGTCCTTTATCAGATACGTGATTTGCAATATCTTCTCCCAGTTTATGCTTTGCCTTTTCATTCTTTTAAGTGTGTGTTTGGAAGATCAGTTCTCAATTGTGATGTATTTCAATCAATTTTCCTTTTATGGATCATGCTTTTGTTGTATATAAGAAATCTTTGCCTAACCCAAGGTCACAAAGGTTTTCTCCAATGTTTCCTTCTAGAACTTTTAGGGGTTGAGGTTATACATTCAGTTCTATAATTTAGTTCTACTCCTAGTTTGATGTGACTTTTTATCAGGATATTGTCAAATGTTTCTTCTGTATCTATTGAGATGATCATATATCATACTTTTTTTGGTTTTAGTCTATTAATATGGTGAATTACACTGATTGATTTTCAAATGTTAAACCAACTTTGCATTCCTGGGATAAACCTCACTTGGTCATGATGTACCTATCCCTTCCAGATATTGTGGATTTCATCTAAAACTTTTTAAATTTTTTGCATCTATGTGCATGAGAGGTATTTGTCTGTAGTTTTCTTTTCTTGTAATGTCTTTCTATGGTTTTAGTGTCAGGGTGATACTGCCCTCATAGAATGAGTTAGGAAGTATCTCATCCTCTTCAAATTTCCAGAAGAGTTTGTGTAGAATTGGTATTATTTCTTCCTTAAATGTTTGGTAGAATTCACCTGTGAAGCCATCTGGTCCTGGAGCTTTCTTTGCAGGAAGGTTTAAAACTATATATTTAAATTCTTTAATATAGAGGGCTATTCAGGTTATCTATTATTTCTTGAATGAGCTTTTGTAGTTTGTGTCTTTGTATATTCTAATAATTAGTACATAATTACAATTATAGGTTAAATTAAGTTGAGATAAAATACACTTAATTTTGAGTTTAAATTTTATTTTTCAAGATTAAGAAAATTTTTCACTATTTACTATGAATTTCTGGTGCCCATTTTTTATTTTATTTTTTTTATTTTTTATTTTTTTTTGCTGGGGAAGAGTCACCCTGAGCTAACATCTGTTGCCAATCTTCCTCTTTTTTTTTTTTTTTTTAATGTGAGCCACTGCCACAGCATGGCCGCTGACAGATGAGTGGTGTGGTCCCATGGCCCGGAACCGAACTTGGGCTGCCAAAGCAGAGCATGCCAAACTTTAACCACTAGGCCATCGGAGCTGGCCCCCATTTTTTATTAATTCATTTAAGTGGCCTTTTAATGCTAAGAGAACAAGGACCTCCTATATTAGCAAATACTAATTGCAGAAATGGCAACTAATTCTAGCATGACTCATTTCTAAGAGGTAGTAAAAAATAAACACTTTCCATAAATTAAGTTGTGTCAGCAATATTCAGTTAGGGTAAAACACGCTATTATAGAAGCAGATTTATCTGCTAATATACTAGAATTCACTCTTATTGTAAAGAACATATGTTTCTATTTTAAAATACAAAACCACCTGAGCTCCACGTTGCATTTTACAGCATATAAATAGCAATGCTGCTGCTGACAAGTTTTATTAGCTGATTCTCTGCTAAACACTGTAATTTGTTCATAGGCTACTATGAAACTGGCAAGTACTGAACATAATCCAGGATAATTATGGCCTTGACACTACAAAACTGTGTGACCCTGAGAATGTCAGAGATGACAATAGCATAAACTGATTCCTGGCTTCCAAAGAGACACTCTACATACAGATTAAACTGGACTGCACTATGTATGGTGGAGTCTGAGAGAGTGACAAGTGTAATGTAATGTAATATTACTTTACATCACAGCACTGATGTGCTAAGTCGGCTTGTTAATTATAGCTGGCATGATATAGCCTGGCCTAGCTGGTTTTTATGGGTAAACACCCTTAAGACTGTCACCCAATTATGAATAGGGACTCTGAGCATTTTCAGTGGCAGCTGGCCCATCCTATTGATTCCCTCAGTCACTGCAGAGCCTCAGCAAGCCTGGCTCTGTGGCAGACACAATACAAGGATAAATAAAGCAACCTGGAATTAGTGGAAGCCCAATGGGAGGATGCCTGTAGCAGTCCATATGCTGGAAGAACTGGTGAATACACACATTATCTAGCTCACATAGTCCTGAGTACAAAAACAAATAAGATTTTTCAACATGCATATTGTTGAAAAACGTTAAATATCAGCAACAATTCAAATGTTCAGCCACAGAAGCATACAGCTCCTAAGAGCTCCCCCTGGCTCAAGTCTTGATCTATGCCAATCCATTTTCCACACTAAAGCCTGAGTGATTTTCCAAATTTAATCATGTCAGTTCCCTGGTTAAAACTCCTCACTACATGCCCACTGTTTACTAATTTAGTAAAAACATATTGAGGACTTTCTATGCCCCAGGCACTATTCTAGGCACCAGGAATATAAATAATAGTGTACAAAACAAATTGCCCACTTTCATGGAAACTATATTTTAGCTAAAGAAGACATAAGCCAATTTTTTTTAAAAAGCAAATATTAACATATTATGTGTGAAAAACAGAAGGAAAGGGCATATCTGGAGGCTAGAGTTGCCATTTTATGTAGGTGTGTTAAGGTGTCACTTCTCTGGTTAATCAGGTGACATTTGAGCATAAATGAAGGAAATGAGGGAGTAAGTCACGTGGTTATCTGGAGAAAAGACTTTTAGGCCAAGAGAAGTATACAGCAAGAACAACAGACTTTAGGCAGGAGTGTGCCTGGCATGTCTGATGCACAGCAAGGACGCCAGTGCCTGCAGTGGAAAGAACAAGTGGACAGGACAGAACACGAGGTCAGAGCAGCAGGGGGACCTCAGATCACATAAGGTCCTGCAGGCCTTCAAGAGGACACTGGCTTTTACTGTGAGTGAGACAGGAAACCATTTGGAGATTCTGAGGAGTGCCATGACCCGATTTTCATTGTTCATCGATAACTGGTTAAAATGTAGAGGACAGCCTTTATGGGAGCAAAGGCGGCAGTGCGGACACCACTTAAGAGGCTAGTGTGGTATCCCAGGCAAGAGATGATGGTGGCTTGAGCAAGGGGGTTAGTAGCAGACGTGCTAATTAGCCTGATTCGGAATCTATTTTGGAGGTGGAGCCACTGGGATTTACTGTGATTGGGTGTAGGGTGTGAGAAAAAGAGCAGAAGTCAAATACAACTTCAAAGTTTTTGATCTAAAAAGCTGAGAAAAGGGAGTTTTAACTAAAATCCAAATTTTCTGCAGCTTACAAGCCCCTGCGTGAGCTTTCTTTAGCCTCATTACTAAAGAACACTGTGCTCACCAAGTCCCACACTACACATAGCCGCATTTCAATTTACCAAGTGTGCCAGGTTCTCATTTCTGGGCCTCCGCATATATTATTCCCTCAACCTGAAATACTCTTTCTCCTTCTCACCTATCTAACCTCCCTACGAAGTCTGTTCCTCCTTTGCTCCCAGATATACCTCAAGTCTCAGCACAGTCTCAGCAAGTCCCAGAAGGCAGTCTGGGAAGTGTTCTCTGACCCCTTTACCCTGGGGAATTGCCTCTGCTATGAGCTCCCACAGCACCCAACTCTTACCCTTTTGTAGTATCTTATGTCCTTGTTAAAATTAGTCTCCCCTACTGTAGTCCAAGCTGTGTAGGGCAGGAAGTTTATATTTTCTATGATATCCTTAATACCTAACCGAGTATTTTGCACACTGTATGTGTTTATTAAATATCTGTGGAATTATCAGAGTTAAACTGTCTATTGTATTATAATTTGTTGGAATTATTACGCAGCCACTGAAAATAATTATAAAAAGAGCAATATGTAAAAATATTCATTGTATAAGTGAAAAAATGAAATGAAAAATTGTAGGTACATACTTATAACTGTTAAAACGTGCATGCATATGACTAAAGTTTAAAAAGGAATGCATAAAATAAAATGATGAGCTAGGTAGTATTCTGAATATTTATCTTTTTAACTTAAAATATTTTTTAAATGTTATCAAAATAGTTCTTGAATTATATTAAAACTGAGTAGATGCAAAATATCTATAAAACATATGAAAAGGAAAAGTAATAACATGATTAACAACCTTACCACCCATTTTAAGAAAAATGTTACCATAATCATTGAAATCGTCTGTGTAACCCCTCCCTATCCAAACCCTTATCCTCTGCCATAGTTAAACACTATCCTAAAATTTGGGTTATAATTCTCTTGCTTTCCTTTATAATTTAATCTAACATTTTTATCTTTAAAGATATAACAATATACAGCATATATAACAAATAGAATATAAACATTATAATATAATGTTATATATAAATACTCTATATATATTATAATATTTCTGTAAAGTATACCCCCAGGAATGGTATTGCTGGATTATAGGATACATATATGTGTGTTCAATTTATGACAACTTGTTTTCCAAAGTGTTTGCATTAGTTCACAAGTCCACCACTGGTGTATATGAGTTTCCATTGCTCTACTTCCTTGATATTGCCAACGTTTTTAGCTTAACCAATTAGTTAAATGGCATTTAACTGTGGTTTTAATATGCATTTCCCTAATTATTAGAAGTTGGACATCTTATAGGTTTATCGGCCATTTGGAGTTCCTCTTCTATGGAATGTCTGTTCATCTCTTTCAACCATTTTTCTAATGGATTATTAATCTGTGTCTAATTTGTAGTAGTTTATGCATTCTGAACACTAATCTTATGTCAGTTATATTTGTGTATCAAGTATCACCAGTATGTGGCTTGTCTTTTCACTTATTTTATGGTTACTTTTGAAGAAAAGTTCTTAATTCTAATGTAAAACTCAACCATCTTTGCCTCTAGAGCTTGCACTTTGTGTGTCTTAAGAAAACCTCCACCATCTTTGACAAAATTTCTGTCACAGAACACAAGAGACTCACAGTTGATGAGACAGACTGGCTAAGGAATTGCCAGGAACTTTTTATGACACTCTATAGGCTAGATCTAAAAATTCCACAGTGGTTTATTAAAACATCTATAAAGTGGTTCTGTTGAGCTCCAGTTAAGAACCACTGATTTAGGCCCCCATCACTCTCAAAACAGGAATCCCCACTCTAGTATTCCTGATAGGGGTCAGCTACTTTCAATATAAAGAAACCCATGAAGCATACGTGCTCAAAACTAGTCATGAGACACATTATCCATAATTGTGCACAAACAAGCTATAATCTAACAACTAAAGAATTGAAAACAAAATTAACAAATATTGTCCAGATAAACACATACTTATTGTAACCAAATTATAAACCTATTGTGACGAAGTTAATGTTGAATACAAAAAATATTTTATTATGGTAGAATGTACTCTCTCTTTACCACCTGCATCAGATTTTAGAAATCTGTGTTTAAAAATTTATTTTGTAAATCAGCCTAACAGGGCTACAATTGTTGCATTTTGTTCTAAATCTGTTGCAAATTGTTAATCAACATATTCAAAAAATAGACCAAGGCGGCTTGGGGGCACCTTAGATTTGAAACTTTTAGTGAATTGCAATCACTGAAACCAAAGATTACAAACAGAAATTTACCCGTTTAAGAGCAATGTAAGAACTGATCAAACAATGATGGCTCAAACAGTATACGAACCATTTTGAAATTCTATTGTTCTGGGTTGAATTGTGTCCCCCAAAAAGATATGTTCAAATCCTAATGTCTGGTACCTGTGACTGTGACCTTATGAAGATGTAGGATGAGGTCATACTGGAATAGAGTAGGCCCTTAATCCAAATATGACTGCTGCCCTTATAAGAAGAGAAGAGACACAGAGACACCTACACAGAGGGAACTCCATGTGAAGACAGAGAGGGCAGATGGCAATGTGACCACAGAGGCAGAGACTGGAGTCATGCAGCTACAAACCAAGGAAAACCAAGGATTACCAGCAACAAGAGGCTGGGAAAGCATGGCTTTGCAGATACTTGATTTCAGACTTCCAGCCTCCAGAAGTGTGAGAATAAATTTCTGTTGTTTTAAGTCATCTACTTTGTGGTACTTTGCTTACGGCAGCCTTAGTAAACATACACAGCTATAATCCCAATTTAAAATATTCATATTTGTGGGAAGAATCTTTTGATGGAGCTCCTGTTTTCCAGCGAATAAATTTATATTTTGTAATGGAATGGAATGGAATTGAGAAGACCTATAATGTTCCTACATCTAAATATGGTACAATATTTAAAAAATCATAAATAGGAACAACTTATTTGATGACTTTTAAATTAAGTATTTCTCAAAAAAAGGTACACTAAAAGGAGACACAAAGATAACACCTGTGAAAATATTGAGACTGAAATATCTTCTCATTTCAATACGAAAACAAGAGAATTGAGACTGTCTTCCATTTAGCAGAGTTTGCTCTGAGCTTACCAGGTGCTTTAGCATCTGTAGAGATGTACTTTTAAAACTAAAAATACTACTGTCTAAAGAAAAGAATAATTTGCAACTTTTAAGAAAACTGAAGCGATTTAATTTTAAAATTAAGCATCTTTTTTTTTTCCGGAAAATTATTAGTATCAAAGTGTTAAAGGAAGATATGGCTAAGAAACTGATTCAAGTATATGAATATGTACCAAGAATTCGGCATGTGTTAAAAAGTTAATATTCAAATAATTAACATAAAAAATATTAATATAAAATTAGGATTAAAATTTTAAATTGTTTTAATGTATAAGGATATAAATTACCTTTTAAAATGTTAATTTTGAAAAAAGTTTCGAATAGAATTCTTGTATAGGCCCACTAGTATATCTGTAAGTCAATAAATATTCTAAATATGTAATTTTCATTACTTTAAGGTCTCTTTTTTCTCTTAGAAATGTGCTGCTTGGGTCAAAAAATTATATAGTCACATTGCCATTAATACACATCAAAAGTGCAGTCAATCTGATCCCTTAGATATCTTTCACACAATGCACCCTGTCATTACTTGCTCAGGCAACATTTTCTGAAAAGGCAGAAATGTTGCAAGTTGACCCTCAAAGAAGGCAGGATAAAGCACTCTCCTTTTCAGTGCTTTATTCTCCCCCCCATTGCTGGGCTAGCACTAAACGTGGCTTCATCAGGAAGCAATAAATCATACCGCATAGCGATGTGAATAGTAGGGCAGCACAACGCAGTACAAATTATTCACCCCAAGCCACAAGTCCTGAGCGTCAGCCCTGGTTCACCATGAGTAGCTATAATGAGGTTGGACAAGTCCTTAACTGCTCTCAAAGGCATGCAATTTCCTCATCTATATAATAGGAATGTTCTCTGCTGACCTTACACAAGAGGATTTGGCTAAGAGTTGACTGGCTGGTTTGCAAAAATGGCTCTCTTTCCTAGTTTCTGTGGAGACATATTCAGATAACCAGAAGCAATGTGGGACCAGAAAGTCATCAGCATTTAGTGTTGTTTCTATGAGTTTATTTATCTATAGCTTCCAGAAAATAAACTGTAACCATCCTAATCTATGGTTCTAGGACTAAATGAAGTATTTAATTAACTAAAGCAAAGTAGTAACAGGAAAAAAAATCACTACTTTTCTTGTGTAGCAAAATACTCCTTTGCAAAATAGTAAAATAACAACAAATAAAATCTACCCAAGATCAACAGGGTATTAATTTGTATACCTGGCATCTTCTTTCTGCATCTAGGTTTCAATCTCATTTTCAACCACAACTTTAATTAGAGCTGCAATGAACTGTTTTATGATATATAAAGATGAAAAAGCCTAATACAATCATTAGCAATTAACTTTTCTCTGCAGGTCCTAACAGTTTAATTGCTTTGTATCTTAGAGCATAACTTGGAGGTTTTGAGTTTGAATTAACAATACAATAGAAATAAAACCCAAGGGAATCAGGGCAAAATTACATATGTAATAAAACCAATCACTAGTACTGGGAGCCTTTTGAAGTAAATGAATGTTTTTAAATAAACGAATACTTAGGAATGTTAAGTTTATGGCCTTTTAAAAAACATTTCACTTCACATCTTAAATACTATACATATACCTTGAAATAATTTTATCAGAAATTACACTTCTGTAAATCGATGAAAAATAAAGCAAATTCTTTTCATTATGTATGACTCTTTTATTCAGTTTTGCAACTTAATTCTTTCAGGACCCTAACCTGTAAATTAGAATATCAGTAGCTACCTAAACAACACCCATGCTTTTTCAGAAAGAATCTTAGATGCTAAGATTTGTACCATGAGAACCCTTGGGCAGTCTGTTGAATCCTATGGACACCGTCTCAGAACAATCTTTTTAAAAGTTTAATATAAAATACACAGGTTTACAAGGAAACCAGTTTTATTGAAATATCATCACTTTTTTTTTTTAAAGCATCAAATCTAGTGGCAGGTCTAATAACTACCATAATATCAAAGTAGTGATGAGTGTACGTGATGTTTTGAGCTCTCTGCATCAACACTGATATTGAAACATCTGTGTTTTTTTTGGCAACATCACAAGCATTGCTAATATTTCTGTGGTTTGTTGCCAACATTCACAATTGAAGAAAATGCTAAATTTATTAGAGGTTAGTCACCTCCCATCTAAGTTTATGGATTCCCTAAATTCTATCCATGAAGCCCCAGGTTTAGAAACACCCTTAAGGGAATCTGACAAGATAATTTTTAAGATTTATATGCAAAATTAGCTTTCTTGATTCACAAAAATTCTACAAAATTTAATCAATGTTTTCAAAAAGAGGAAAAGCAATCATGAGGTATATCAACAATTATAAAGTGCTTGTAGAGCAAAGCACTACATCACGGGTAGATCATGCAGGTTCAAACCGTGTCTTCACTATTTATTTACTGTGTTAACTTGGACAAGTTATTCAATTTCTCTAAGTCTCAATTTCCCAATCTGTTCATTGGGAATAGTAATAGTGTCTACTTCCTACAGTTGTTGTGAGGATTAAAGGATATACTGTGTGGAAAATCTTAGCAAAGTGCCAAACACAGAGTAAGGGCTCATTAAATATTAATAAATATTTATTTTTTAACAACACAAATGGATTACTTAAAGGCAAGATGATATTCTTTGCAAAGTTAATCATAAATAGCCAAAAAAGGGGGCTAGAAGGGAACATCACTTTTAAACTATATATATGCCCTCACTTTAGAATTATGAATCTTTGAACAGTCTTTTGCTTCTAGGCACATTCTTTAATGAGAGTAATTATAGAAACTTACGTAGGGCTCAGATCATTAAGTGAACAAACCTGGCTGGTATCATGTCGACAACAATATGACCTGAATCTGAGAGTAAATTATTTCATATATTCCAAGGACTAGACATTGAACAATAGCAAGATGTTTAGGTAAGTTATGGCCAAATGACTTAATGTAATAGGATGCAGCCAATAAAATGTTAACAAAAACAATGGCAACACAGAAAACACTTATGATGTAATGTCAAGTGGAGCAGCTGGATAAACCTTCCCAGATAATATCCAACCCTCAGTTCTTCTTTGACACTAAGTTAGGTTTGGATTATGTTCCACTCTGACCACAAAGTTTTCTATCTTTTAGGTATGTTATTTCTGGTCCAAATTGCACTTCTTAATAGCAAATTTCATCTATTACTAATCATTAATTTATCCCACTCACTGACAGTTCAAATTTCCCCCAAGCTCCTATCTCTTTAAACCTCCCTCCACAACTTAATCATTTCTAAGCCAAACTATTCTTTTTGTGTGTGTGTGTGAGGAATATTAGCCCAGAGCTAACATCTATGCCAATCCTCCTCTTTTTGCTGAGGAAGACTGGCCCTGGGCTAACACCCATGCCCATCTTCCTCCACTTTCTATGAAACGCCACCACAGCATGGCCTGACGAGCGGTGCATCGGTGTGCGCCTGCGATCTGAACCTGGGCCGCCAACAGCAGAGTGCACGCTCTTAACCGCTACGCCATAGGACGGCCCCCTAAGCCAAACTATTTTTAAAAACCTTCACTGAGCTCCATGGAATTCCATGAGAATGTGTGACCATGGAAGATTATCTGGTATTTTTTCTTCTCCTGCTGTTTTTAATCATCCCTCAGGGTATTAACATGAAAGGATAACATAACTTCAAAGCATCTGAAAAACAAAGTTTTGGGTCATTAAAGAAATTGCTAAATTATTACTAAAACCATGACTGCGTAAAAAGATATGAGATTAATATTAGTCTTTTTTCATCTATTGATTCATTTTAATTAGAAAACTTGATTTTGGAGACATTACATTAGAACACATTATCTCTTAACAGCTGGGATACAGACATAAACAGACACACACAGACATACAACACTAAATGGTGAAACATTTAGGTTCTAAATTTAAAATGACTTAAGAACTGCTTAGAAATCAAAATTGTAGCCAGACAGCTATCACATCTCATTTTCATTAGAATAGGTAGGGCATTAAGATAGGAGAACCACACTATCATATTTGCCAACAAAATAAAATATGATTTTGAGAAACCCCCTTTGCTAGCCACGGAGACTAACTCTACCTTGGTTGAAATCGATCTATGGAAAATCAGCTTTGTAAGGGTCCCAACTAGAGTCTGGGTCCTTCAAGCTTCACATGAGCATAAAAGGATCTTTAAATCAAACAATTCTACTGCAGAAATAGAAATATTCAGTAAGTACTAGAAGGGAGAGTCTGAAGAAAAATAAACAGCCTTACTGATAAAATGTCTTTTTTTAATTATTAAATTCAACTACTCACTCTACAAGACGTGACCGTTTAAATAACATAAACCAGTGTCTTTTACTAGCTCTAAAAATGCAGGTTTTTTAAAATGTCAGCCTAGCTGCAAAAATTATAAAGCCATTGGCAGTGAGACATAAAGAAAGGTGAGGCTTGCATAGAGAGATGTACACTAGTATGCAAAATTTTACAAATGCTAAAAGGAATCAGAGCAGGAGGGGGAAAAAAAGAGAAGCTGCCAAATTAATGATTTTAGGAATCAATGAGCAACAGGATAAACATGGAACAAACACTTGAGATATCACTTAATTACTGAAAATGAGTCCAGGTAGGATGATCTAAGGCAGGGTTTGGGGCAGTCCCTGTTGTAGGATACCTGCAAATCCACTTTGAGCACAGCATTAATGTACAAGGTCTGGAACCTCCCCTCCAAGTGGGATAGGCTGCTGCCCGGCTCCATACACTGAAAAGCACTGGACCAAAGATTCATGTGATGTTTGTAACCCAAGGACATTCTGATTTGTAAACTCCTCACACAGCAAGGCAAAATGGGAAAAATTTAATCACCAAGAATCTTTTATTTTTAACTTTTTGGCTGTTTACATAATTCATTTCAAGAAACAATAAGTTGCAACAAATAGGAGGGCTTATTTATTTCTTCGGCATTAAATATAGATTCTTCCAATTAATCTAATTTCTCAGTAAATAGGGAAAAAAAAACTCATTGCAAATTTTAAACAGAAAACCATTGAGAGAAAAATGTTAAATGATACTCCAAGATTTTGTAACTTTCAAATTCTGTCAATATTATTTCTTGAAATTCCACTTATTAAAAAAAAAAACACTCCTCCACTAAAAAAATATTTATATGCTCCACTGCTATAGGCATCTCATTATTCAAAAATATGAAAAAATAATCAAAAATACTTTTTTGTTTTTCATTTAAGCTCTATATAGCTCAGAAACAGGTAATAAATCTGTTAATTTAAAAGAGTCAATATCATTAGGGAATTTATCAAACTCAAAGACAATTTTCAGTAAGAATAACACTAAGGTTCAAATTTCAAGTCAATAGGAATGATGTCAGATTTAAATCACATTCACTATGAAGAATTACACAACTAATGTGTTATTATATATTTAAAAAAAAAGATGACTGATGATGGGGATAAGTGGGGAGGCAGACAGTGGCGACCTCTGGAAGATGGAATCTCTTCTCTCTGCTGGTCCTAGAAGAGAAAAGAGACACCAATAAGCATCAACACACTGTCCGAGTTCCTCCCCACCCGAGACCCACCAGTGGATAGGTGTTTCTCAACCATACAGCCAACCTCACGTTCACAGATGGTATTCAGTGCCAAGAGGATGTCAAAACACCATCCTTTCCTAACTTAATTAGCGCCGCCTTAAAAAATAAAAACCATCAGGCAGGCCCGGTGGCAGCGTAGTGGTTAAGTGCCTGTGCTCCGCTGGGGCGGCCCGGGGTTCGCAGGTTCGCATCCCAGGCACGCACCAACGCACTAATCGCCAAGCCCTGCTGGGGCGGCTTCCCATACAAAGTAGAGGAAGATGGGCACAGATGTCAGCACAGGGCCAGTCTTCCTCAGCAAAAAAGAGGAGGATTGGCATCGGATATTAGCTCAGGGCTGGTCTTCCTCACAAAATAAATAAATAAATAAATAAAAAACAATAAAAACCATCAAAAGTATCATTTACTTTTATACAGTTATAATCTGCTTCAAATGGGGCTGAAAGCAGCTGGGTTGAAAGTAATACTTCTTATCTATATTAAGACTAGCTTTCCAAAATTATTGCATTCTACTACTTTAAATTATGAGGAAGCCATTAAATATAACAAAAAAGATCTAAATTATCTTTGTGTGTGTGTGTACACGAGAGAGAGACAAGCAAGTGGTTACAACAAATATGAGGGTTGCTGTGCCTCCTGTTCAATGTACATGGAGAGGATGCGGGGATGGGGTTGTTTATATCAAGCTGACAAAGGGAAATTAATCAACTGGTAAAATTTGAAAAAGGTTATCCTCACCCTGGAAAGAAGCCCTAAAACAACTGAAAAATAATTACACATCTAAATAAATACAGTGACTATAGTAGATAATTCCTTCAATTCTGTAATACGAACAGAACTCTACAGAATCTCCTTTTCCTAGAGTGCAGAGTTAGTAATTCCAAACCAATTGGTACATTCTTTCAGACCCAGAAGAGCTTACAAGACCAGAACTCTGAATCACTGTTAGTTTCTCACATATTCTCACATATCCTTGTGGAAGACCTAGTCACTAAAAACTACGTCCAAAGTAAACTCTGTAGAAAATAATTTTTGACTTCAGTCACTCAAAACTGAGGCCCAAATGTATACCATGGGGAGTTAATCAATTTAAAATGAATAAGCAGTAGCTATGTTTCCATATTACCGATCACTACGTTCTTCCAGGTGTTGTGCTGGGCATTGGAGACACAAAAAGATGAGTAAGACACAATCTCTGGCCACGTAAAACTGCAGTGAAAGCGCATTACTGGAAGCCCTGAAAGTCTGAAAACAAAATCTCTTCTGGACTGACTTTGGGTCAAGAGAACACATTGTTAGTTTCTAAGGTTTGAGTTTGCAACTACGACAAGTAAACGAAGGAAGGGTGAAGGGTTCTTGGGCACCACTGTGCAGAAGAGTTAAAACCGTACTGTTTTGTACTTGCACTGTACTAGCCAGCAGCAAGGTCCAACGAAATGCAGCAACACGGTCCAAAGAGATGCAGTGAATCAATCTTAGATTGAAGGGGTTCGGGAAGCTCCATACAGAAAAAGACTGAGAAATCAAGATTAATGTGCGATTTTGTGAAATCATTTAGAAATTTGGAGCTGGAAAAGACTTCAGTATTACCACCAACAAAGGAATTCAGAAACTCAAAAGCTAGTAAACCATCTGGACACAGCCCACTCCTTTGTTTACCAAACACAACAACAACCAAAACAGAAACAAACGTCTGAACCCAGCAGACCGCGTGTTTTTACGGCACCTTTCCTGAGGGCCTCAGAGGTCATCCTAAATCA
The DNA here is from genome assembly GCF_057802395.1 of Ceratotherium simum simum. Lineage (NCBI taxonomy): Eukaryota > Metazoa > Chordata > Mammalia > Perissodactyla > Rhinocerotidae > Ceratotherium > Ceratotherium simum. The sequence continues at coordinate 60,083,177 of NC_141907.1, read as the reverse complement.
CTCAACTGCACCTGCCGCAAAGACGGAAGTTCTGGTGCCGGAGCCCAGAGCAGAGCGCGTCCAAGTTGCCCGACTTGACGCCGACGCGACCCGCCGCACGGCCGGCGAGGCCAAGTCCGGGACCTCGGGAGGCCTCGCCGTCAGCCCCGCCGCGCCGCTGTCCCCGAGCCCCGGCCTCCCGCGCCCGCCGCCCCTCCCGCAGCCGGCGGCTTCGCGCTCCGGAGCACCGGCCCCGAGGAGAGCGAGCGACCGGGAGCGCTCGTACCTCACGCCGCTGCTCCGAAAGCCCCGGAACGCGGGCCCGGCCGCTCCCGGCGCCCCCACGAGCAGCGCCACGCTCCTGCCCAGCGCCGGCACTCGGCCCAGAAGGACGCGGAGCAGCGATAGGCCGCGGCCCGGCACTGTCATGGCCGCGGGTCCCTGACTTCCCCACGGACGCTCCACCTCCCGCCGCTCAGGTCTTCGCAGCGGCAGGCCGGGCCCCGCCCCGCCCCGGCCTGGAGGGAGAGCAAGTGCCACCCGCAGCCTGGTTCCGGCGCGCCGTGCAGGGGCGGGGCCAGGAGCTGAGCGCCGGGGCGGGGCCGAAGGGACGCCGGGACCGTCGGGGGCGGGGCTAGAACCCAAGCCCCAGGCTGGGCAGGGTATGGGTTGGGTCTTCTGTGAGACTGTGGAGGCTTAACGAGTGATTTCGCACCCACCAGACGCGCTGCTGATCTTCCCACAGCGAGGCAACAGGGAAGGCGTCTAAACTAATGAGTTCAAGCAGCACGCCCGTTTCTCCCAAGCCAGAGCTCTTGCCTAGGAGTCTCCGTGGCTACGTGGAATTTGTTTTAAAGCAAGAAGGATGTTATTGGTTCTTTGTTTCCCACTCCCCTAGTGCGACCTTGGGATACCTTGGGAGCTGGAGAAAGAAACAAAGGTGTGAGTGTGTGCAGGGAGGAGCGGGACCTGGCTGAATAAGTCCTGGACCTTAGGATTTCTATAGCTCTACCTTGTCATCTCCACTTCTGGAAGGAAAAACTGACCAATGTCCATCGTTTTCCAGAGTGTGATCAAGTGAACACAGCCTAGGAACCTGCGTTGTGTGGTGAGTTTGCAGTGAAAAAGCAAAATATCAGCTCCCTTTGAAAAAGTAAAAATCAGTCTTGTCATTCATTATTCTGGGAAAATGGACACAGATAAGACACAGTCAGATAAAACCAGCTGCAAAGTTAAAGGAAACAATATTTCTCCCAAGGTCAGGCTGCAGCTGTGAAGTGTCATCACAGTCCCTTTGACCACTGCTTGCTTTCTTAGAATCCTTGTTCTCTAAAATCATAGACTATCAGAAAATTTACTGTTTAAAATCCTATCAATAAGAATGAAACATCCTACTCTTGCCTGGATGATCTAAGTCAATTTGACGCAAAGAAGCAGGCTTTTCTTTCCAACCTAGGTACAGAGCTTCAGATGAAGGATTTCTGGACACATTCCACATCTAACTTAACTTTGTCAATTCCAAAGAAACAGGTCCCTAGACCAACTTTGCAGTCCAATCTGATCTTGGCCCCTTTACACACAGTTCTTTTTTGCTTTGAGCCTACCAAAATACTGCCTTATTTGAATCTCACCTAAACTCTACCCTTCCCCAAATCCTATAATAACCCTGTATCATCCTTTCTTTGATGAGACCTTTCTGGGTTCCTCTATTGTGCATTCTCTCTCCTGGCAAGGAATCTGTTATCCTAACTTTGTCTTGCTATAGGTTTATCGCTAGTGGTTGTGGCTTGATTAGGCTAGGACAGCAGCCAGAGTGTTTGTCCTAAAGGAGAGATTCCTGTCCAGGAGTAGTTGTCAGTCTAGCAAAGAGGGCAATATTCTATGTTCTTTGTTGATGGAAGATGGCATGCTCTCAGTGAGGTCAAGTACCCTATACTCCGCTTCTTTTGCACCTCCATTACGCCCAGCACAGTATTGGGCAAAGAGTATGTGTTCAGTAATTTCTTGAAAATTAGTTAATTGAGGTTAATAAGGAATCCATTACATTACCATTACATTATTTCAAAACATAACCTCATCAATTCAAAGCTTTCTTTAATCATTTGGCCTTACAAAGAATAGGTGCCTATCTCATAAGGAGATATGTTGCTCATTTCTGTTCCTCATCCTCTGTCTTATGCTAGTGCCTTGCCAGCTCCTGCTTTCTCTCTCTTCACACGTATAAGGTGTATACTTCCTACTAATGAGCAACCTAAATTATATCCTACCCAAACATAAACTTCCACTGCTTCTGAGTAACTCATTAAAGTCATCTTGAGGGAAGAGTCTGCATCAAGCAAAGGAAGACCACTGCCCTCTAAAGGTAGCCCCACCAGCAAGGCTACCTACTTTCCAATCTGTGTGTCTCCTCCATGGCATTATCCCCAGAGCCTAGCCCAGTGGGTAGCGCACATTAAGTGCTCACTAAATATCTGTTAAATGAATAAATGAATGAATTGGACCTAGACTCAGCAGGAATGGAATGAAATGCCCAATGAACTCAAACAGAGTCACCTCTGGGGAGATTTTGACATAGCTGCTACTCCCGTCCAGAGGTGTGGAGTGTGTATTCGAACCTTTTCCGGAGAATATAAGTACACCAGAGAATGTGTATTGTGGGCCGCTGCCAGTTTTTGGGTGACCATAAGTTTTCTGACACATGTTGGTTTTTTCTCAATTAATAAAACACCCCCGCAGAACATTATGCCTACTATTCTTACAAATGGGGAAGTTAATATCCGTGAACTGGGTTGTACCATGAGAAATTTTCCCCAGGTTTCTGGATAATGCCCTGGCCAACAGAATTGTAGCTACCCTGAAAGCTAATCTTGATCACCTCTGGACAAGAGTGATATTGCCATTTTTAGCTGTTTAATTAAGAACAATGTATATTAATATTGATTTTTATGAATCCAAGTCACTGCAGGTGTCACCCTGCAAAAACAGAGACCAGTTTAAGAGGCAAAGCGTTTATCTGGGATCAAAGAATTGCAATTCGGGGAGCACAGATTCAGGTAGAAACTCAAATAGTGTCCCACTAGGGAGTAAAAGTCAGGGGCTTTTAAAGTCAAAGAAGGGAGGTTGTATTACAAAGAATTTTAATTGGAGTTGGAGGCAGAGAGCTAGTCTTGGCTAAACATCGATTGACTATTGATTCTATCTTCAGAAAGTCCACAATACTCAGTCTTTGTGATCAGGATGTCCATTCTCCTGCTGATTTCTCAAACAATTGCTTGTAAAACAATTGCCATTTTGGCCTAGTAGAAAGGTTTGGCCCAGTCCAAGGTTCAAGACAGCAAGGCCGTTACTCTGGAAAGGCAGCTCTGACTCCATTTGAAAATGGCTCCAGTAAAGTCAATTTTGACACAGAGGACATGAAATGTTTTTCAATCTGAGTAGAGGAATTCTTTGAAGAAGAGATTTTCCCCAAGGCATTGAATATGAAAGATTATGACCCTATAATAAAAAACAATTACATTTGGTTTTGAAACTATAAATCAGGCTTTCTTATGTTTTTCTTTTCTAAGCTAACTTTAACTGCAAACATAAGCTTAATTCTGGCCACTACCTCAACATCACTAATCATTAGGGAAACACAAATCAAAACCACAATGAGATACCACCTCACACCCATTAGGATGGCTACTATCAAAAAACAAAACCAAAAAGCAAGTGTTGGTGAGGATATGAAGAAATTGGAACCCTTTTGGTATTCTGTTGGTAGAAATGTAAAATCGTGCAACTATTATGGAAAACAGTATGGAAGTTCCTTAAAAAATGAAAAAAAGAACTACCATATTATCCATCATTCCCACTTTTGGATATATACCCAAAAAAATTGAGAGCAGAATCTCAAAGAAACACTTGTACACTTATGTTCATAGCGGCATTATTCACGATAGCTAAAAGGTAGAAGCATCCCAAGTGTCCGTCAGTGGATGAATGGATAAACAAAATGTGGAAAAAAGATACAGTGGAATATTATTCAGCCTTTAAAAGAAAGGAAATTCTGACACATATTACAAAATGGATGAAATGAGCCCATTATACTAAGTGAAATAAGCCAGTCATAAAAAGACAAACACCTATGATTCTGCTTTCGTGACATACTTAGAGCAGTCAAACTCATAGATACAGGAAGTAGAATGGTGGTTGCCAGGAGCTAGGGGAAGGGGGAGTGGGGAGTTCCTGTTTAATGGGTATACAGTTTCAGTTTTGCAAGATGAAAAGAGTTCTGGAAGTTGATTACTCAACAATGCATCTGTACTTAACACTATAGAAATATACCCTTAAAAATAGTTAAGATGGTAAATTTTATGTATATTTTACCACAATTTAAATTTTTTTTAGTTTAAAAGTTAGTAACAAATATTTTCTTATTAACTTAGGAATTTTTGTTCCTAATGGCTGTGAATAAGTTATTGAGTCACATCTTTACCAAAGCTTTGTGTTATCGGTATTGTAAATTTTACTCAATTTAGTGAGCAACAAATAGTATTCACTGAGGTCTTAATTTATAGTTTCTTGATTACTAATGTATGAAGCATCTGTTACTCTATTTATTAGCCATTTTAGTTTTCTTTTTTTCAATGGATTTGTTTCTTTTTTATTGATATAGGAATTATTTACATTTTAGGAATGTAAGTCTGGTTCAACATTCAAAAATCAATCAATGTAATTCACCATATCAACAGACTAAAGAAGAAAAAACAATTATCTCAATAGGTGTAGAAAAAATATTTGACATTCATTCATAATAAAAATAAAAAAGTTTTAGAAAACTAGAAATAGAGGGATACTCATCAAGCTGATAACACACAGTTAACATACTTCATGGTGAAAGATCTCTAAGATTAAGAACAGAACAAAACAAGACATGGTACATGGTCTGTACATTTATCAAAACTCATCAAATTACACACTTAAAATGGGAGCATTTTATTGTATGTAAACTATACCTCAATTAAAATTGATAAAACACAGGGCTTAAACATTTGTTGATTCTCTTTATATGTAATCCACTTAATTCTAATCTTTTCTAATTCTAAAATCAGGTTGATGTTCCATAATTAATTTGGCCACTAGAGGGAACCCATATTTCATGAACCCAAAGGCTTGGTAATGATTTGAAAAGCTTGTCATCTATGGATGCGGATGCACAGAAAAGAATAATAAATATAAGTTTTCATTAGCATATTTGTAAGAAATTAGTAATAATATTTGGTGAAACCTTTTTTGGCCATAATAATACAGAAAATAAAAATGTTACTTGCGGAAGAGATGAAGCTCATTTCATTAGTGTATTTACATAGTGGACCTGGTCCTGACTTTCAGATATCTAGATGTTGTGGGTTGTTTAAACATTACCTTGGAATTTTTTTTAAATGTAGGTTCTATTTTTGGTTACAAAAGTTATACATGTTCATTATAAAAAAATTGAAAGTTACAGAAAAGCTGAATGAAAGAAGACAAAGAGGAAGAGGAGAAGAATCAAAAGATGTACTATTGTCACCATCCTCACGTCTTCAAATAAGAATGCTGTCTATATGTGGGTGTATTGCCCCAGAGCTTTTACTGTACACGTTATTTTCACTTGATTGTCATTACATATAACACAATGTTAGAATTTAACTACTACTTATATCTTAACTGTGAAAATGAAGTACAAATTAAATATTTACACCTATGTAGAATGTTCGTAATTACATTAACTATGTTCCTTTGAAATGTTTTCTAATAGTACTCAACTCAAAAAGTTATAATAAAAGCTTATTAATATTTAGTAGTCAAATTAAATTGTCCATATTTCTTTGGTGGCTGTAACTCTCTTATGCAGGAAAATCTAATTGAGTCATTACAACTGGAAAGGGGTGGGCAGTGGATGGCAAAATCTTGTTTCCTTGTCCTAAATAATCTCCACTTACGTTGTTAGAGGAAAAAAATGTAATTTATAAACAGGAAAAAGTCTCAGACAAAAAGAACATTTATAAAATTGTTTACATATTGCGCTTATGGTGCATTTCCAAGGAAAAAGAAACTGTACATACATTCCAACTCAGCTTCACCTTGCCACATAACAATAATGCATTCGTGGTTAAGTAGAGGGGACAATGATATGGATGATAAACAGTAAGTTTTGAGCCTTGTTTGTGAAATTACCTGTACTTTTATTGAAATCCATTTGGCACAAATGAGTTATAGGTAGATTTTAACTGATAGAGAAAATAAAAGGAAGAGAGTTAATATGAATGTTAACAATTATATTAAAAATAAACAATATTTACTAATATTTACTGAAAACTTATTATATCCCTGGTACTGTAGGTACTGTGTTACATGCATTACCTTTTCTTTATTTAATCCTTACAACAGCCTTATAAAGGTTTAAGGGGAATTACAATTTTCCCTCTCATTTTACAGATATAGAATCTGAGACCCTGAGAGGTTAAGTAACTTTTTTCAGAGTCACACAGCTAGTATGTGCCGAAGTCTGGGTTCACACATAAGTCTGCCTGGCTGTAACAGCCATACGTTTAACCTACATACTCTTATTTCCAGAAACTTCACATATGTAACCCTTTCAAAGCAGGATTTCTTTTACCCAATTTAAGGTGTATCACCCATCACGATGTTGTATTCAAAGAAAGCTCAGCCTAGAGAATTAATTTAAAAGAAATGACATTTACTTCAGTCCTTGAAAAGAACTCCAAAGGGCCCTTTTTTCCTAGTACAAACCAAAGATGAGGTTCTTGGTTTAAATCTACTACTTTTTGTATCAAATAACTGTATAGGGAGTGATTTGTTCTTGTACTTATGATTGTTATTATATCTTTCATTGTCTAGAGGATATTATATTTTGGCACAAACGTTATTTGTATACACAGATAATTGTATTATATTAATTGGTTCTCTAAGACACCTTTCTGGTACTACATTTGAGAGGAAATGAAAACCTTTCTTAGCCTCTAAAACTAGAAGAGAATAAACCACATCCCCATGATGTTCTTTATTGAAGGTTTTTAACTGATATGGTATGAAAAGGAATAAATTTGGGAATCATACCTCAAAGCACATTAAAGATAGTGTTGCATTTACTTATGAGTATACAAATACAGTGATTTTTAAATTTAATAACCATTTATTCAGCACATACTATATGCCTATATCAATAAACTGGCAATGGATTAAATTATCTATACTCATTGTTAAAAGTGGATTAAACATCCATTCTAGATTTTTAAAACTTTTAATAAAATATGATTGCACACTTACTGTTGGGATATCTAAAGAGCTCAAGAAACCACCTCAGCACTAAAAAAAAAAAAAAATCAGAAAAAAAAAGAAAAGTCAAATGAGTGGCATATGGAATCAAAAATCAGTATTTAGTATTAATAACTAAAACCTTGGAAGATGTAGCTTAGTATGTGAGTTTATAGGCTGCCAACTGAATACCACAAATAGGCAGAAAGACACTAAGTCCCTGGAAATGTTGAACCAGAGGGGTCTCATCCACATGGAAGGCCTGCTTCCAAGGAGAAAAAAGGAGGTACTGAACTGAGCATGCCTGATTCGTTCTTTCCGAATAAGATGTTACTTCTCCTCTGGACAGAATCATAAAAGGAGCAAGTAAAGACTAGGAATGTTATGCAAATTGAGCTACTTCAATTTAAAAAGATACATGAGGGGTGGAAAAGTATTCTCTCAATAGATATTTCTAAAATATTAAAAGTAACAACAGTAATAACCGTCATGTATAACAGAAGCCAAAAGTCAGCATCATGCCTAATGGTAGAACAAAAGAAGAAATAGCCTAGAAGGCTGAAATTGAGACAAGGATATCTAGAACCACCACTATTATGTAACAGAGTTTGGGAAGTGCTCTGACAATGCAGTTAGACGAGGGAAAGACATGAGATACGGTAATTAGAGCAAAAGAAGCAAAAGACTAGAAGCACCCTAATTATATCTATATGAAACTTCTGAAATAAATAGTGATACATCCCAACAATAAAATACTATGCCTCATATCTCTCTACCTCCAAGGAAATATATAAAAATATTCACTGAAATAGAACATTCACCAAAACATATTTTTACACAGAACAAGCAAGGTGCGGAACAGTGTGCATGGTGTTTTCCCATGCATACTATGAAAAAAGGAGTGTGTCTGTGTGTGTGTCAACAATATGCACACACACACAAACACATATGCTGATTTTTGTATAGAATAGTTTTTCCAAGATACCCACACACAGAAAATGAGTAATTCTAATAGGTTCTGGGAAGGAGAAATGAAGATCTGGAGTGAGAGGGAGAGGTAAGCCACTTGTGGACTGAATTTGTTCTCCCTAAAATTCGTATGTTGAAGTCCTAACCCTCAGTACCTCAGCATGTGATCTTACTTGGAGATAGTCTATTTAAAAATGTAATCAAGTTAAAATGAGGTCACTAGGGTGGGACTTAATCCACTATGACTGTTGTCCTTGTAAGAAAAGGAGATTAGGACATGGATACGTACAGAGGAAGACCATGTGAACATACATGGAGACGACCATCTGCAAGCCGAGGAAAAAGGCTTCAGAATAAACAAACCCTAAAGACACCTTGATCTTGGACTTCTAGCCTCCAGAACTAGGAGAAAATAAATTTCTGTTGTTTAAACCACTCAGTCTGTAGTACTTTGTTATGGTAGCCTGAGCAGACTAACGCACCACGTAAGCCCAGTGATATTGACTGTAGGTGACAGGCAGCCACTGAAGAATCTCAAGTTGAAGAATGACCTGATGAGATCTGCTCTTCAAAACAATCACTTTGCAGTGAATAAAACTGACTGGAGTGGACAGCCTGGAGTCTGGGAGACAGGTTAGGAAGTTACGTCAATGGTCCAGTCAAAGCTGATGAAAGGCGTAATTAAGGCAATTTCACAAGGTAGGGAGAGGAGGAGTTACATATGAGAGTTGTTAAGGAAGTAGAAATGGCAGGACCTAGAGCCCAGGTGGACACAAAGCAGAGGGAGAGGGTCAGTCTGTAATGAAACCAAGGCCCCTGGCTTAGGCAGCTGAATGAATTGTTTATAAAGCAAAACATAAAAACAGAGGAGCAGTGGGTGCCCCATGTGAACTCTGGGAAGAGCTAACTAAATCACAGTGGCTACTTGTTAATGTTGGCAGCAAGGAGAGAATGCAGAAGGTAGGCATCAGTCCAGATTAAGTTCTTAGCAGCTGGTGATCCAGTGAAGGGAAACTGGTAGAGCTGGCAAGGAGAACTCAGGATGTCTTAGATGGCCTGATGAATTACTGTGTCATGGGGAAGAAAGGCACCTCACCCGGCAATATGCAGAGGATCTCTTTCTGGGGCTTATAAGTCAGCTTCCACAGAAGCTGGTGTGCAACCAGGGTGGAGCTGGCCTTGCTAGCTGAAGCGAAAATAATCGGAAGAAAATGGAGATAATATGACACTGTATGACACTGTGCCTTGGTTCTGCCCTTAACAGGCTTTATAACCTTGGGCAAATCAGTTCATTTCTCTTTGCCTCATTTCCTTTTACTAGCAAATCAGGGTGAAAATGAAGTGATTGTTGTTATGACACTTCGTTAGCTACTTAATACTTAGCGGGCTCAGGAAAAGCTTCCTGGAAGAGGTGATTTGTCAACTAAGAGCTAAAGAATAAGTAAAAATTAACCAGATGAATGGGCTAGGAGGTGGGGAAGAGATGAAAGATGTTCCAGTTAGAGGGAACAGCATCTGTAAGACCCTGAGCCAAAACAGAAAATGGTATTTTTGTTACCACACAAAATTGGGGTTCTCTGCCCAATGCACATAAACAAGCCAATTAATTATGGCATCAGCCTTTGGGGGAGAAATCAGCTTTTATTCTGAGAGATTGATCTGCAGGGAGACAGGAGGCATGTGCCCTCAGATCTGTCTCCCTGATTCAGGATTTGGGGCAAAATTTAAGAAGTTAAGGAGAATGGGCTGGCACATGGAAACACTGATGGGACAGGCTTTGATTGGTGGGCTTCAAGCATTTATGCTAAGGTTTTAAACATTTATGACAGGGTTCTAAACATTTATGATGGGGTTCTAAACATTTTTGATGAGGTGGGGAAGGAATTTTAACACCAGATCTTCCCGAATGAGGGACCCTTCACTTCTGATATGAGTCCAACTTTCAAGTTCTGGTCATGTCCTGGCCCTTTGGTTCTGAGGGAAGGAGGATTTTTTGTTCTGAGGTTGTTTCAGGTCATGATTTCTCCTTGTGCGCATGCCCTGGCTATGTGACTTGGCAGTTTTTCTGAAAGACAATTCTTAATCACTCTGTTGATAAGAGATGGGGTCAGTTGAACTGGTCCTGGAGGGCCTGGGTTACATTTTCAGAGAACCAAGAAGTAATTTGATATAACTAGAGCATAGAGTTTCATAGGGATGAAGAGAGAAAATCTAAATTGTAAGTAGTTAAGTAATTTGCTCAAGGTCACATAGCTAGTAATGGTCTGATATGTGAATGCAGCATGTCTGCACCAGGACTTGCATTTAGACTATTAATCATATACAACCTCCAAACAAAACCATACAAACGGAAGAAGGCCATTGCCAGGTGTAACATGGGCAGAATATTTCTCAGCATGTCTAGGAGGTTATAGAGTGAATATTCACTTAAGCTTAAATAGAATACTCAAGGCAAGAACGTCAGAACAAGAGTCATTAGGTATATAGAATTAGGCCACAAAAGTAAGGAAGCTAAACTTAGTCAAATAATTCAATGGACAACCTACTAACCCTTCTTTCCACTCTAGTCCTGCAGAAATAGAGAAATCATCTCAAAATGGATTTTGTGACTAACACAAAAGAAAATTTTGATGATTAGTTTTCTATTGTAAAGTTGCTTACTACTCACTAAATAGAAAATGAGCTCTGAAAAGCCACAGTAATTGCATTTATTTTACAAAAAATAAACCAAAACAAAACCCAGATCCAGATCAGTTCAGTTTATAATGGACTTACCATCTGGGTGAATTGTGTTATATACTATCCAGAGACTGGATGAGCTGGTCTGTCTATGCCTCTTCCCTGGAGTGTTGACCCATAGAAGATTTATTACATTTATTTATTATAAGATCTTCTCTTTGTCCTCCATGTTCTAATGTTTTACTATGAGGTGGCAGGTGTGGAATTATTTTGATTGTCCTGCATGTGATTTGCTGGGATTCCTGAATCTGAGGCTTGTTGTCTCTGATGGCCATGGAGGTGCATCATTCAGATCTTCCTCCAGAAGAACCAGCTGCAGGAGCTCAGTTGATGTCCCAGGGTGGTGTTCCCATCTGGGTATTGTTTCTGTACACTCCTCTGCTGTCCTTCCCTGCACCTGCCAAAACGCATACTTGCACTTCAATCCTTGTCGCAGAGTCTGCTCTCATTATCCCATTTCTTCCCAATGATTCGTCAACTGGGCTTGAAGTTGAGCTTCTAGCAACATTGTGTTGGGTTAAAGGATTTTCTCCAAAGGTAGGGGAAAATTTTGTTAAAAATTTCTCTTAGCTAATATACTTATGTTTTGATATGAATAAGACAACTTATAACCATTTTAATCACACGCCTAGTAGGAATAATTATAACAGGTCATGCCACAGTAGTATAGTCACAATTCATTCAAATCTACAGCAGAGCTTTTGTTTAAATATCAATCTACTTAAGAAGAAAAATGTTTGCTTCAAGACACCTTGGCATATGCTTTTATCTGTCTTTAACTTTTTTGATATGATCATCACCCATACATCCTCAGGAACCAAGCAAATTAATTTTCCATCTTTCAATGTGACTCTGAAAGGAGACAATTTGGATTACTAAAGATGGGAGCACTACCTTTAAAAAGAAATGGTTCATTTGAAATTCTAAAGTGATTTAATGTTATTTATTGGGTTTTTGAAAGCAACTACAAAGTATGTGTATTTCAAAACAAATTTGTCTCAAATATTACACTAACCATATTTTTAGCATACAATGTTCTATATGTACTACCAAATTTTTCAACCATTAACTATGAATGTCAGTTAAACTGTGAGTTAGGACCTTTTCAACAATAAACCAATCAGAAAGCATTTATTACTATGTATGTAATATGTACATAATACATGTAATTCTATGTACAAGGCTCTGTATTAGGTTTGTTAATCTATACATGTATCTCCTAAGCTGCCACCATAGAATGTTTACCATATATTCAGCATTATATCTCTGGCAGTCTTTTTGGTCTATTTTTGTTTGTTCGTTCTGCTCTTAGAATCTCATTAACATCTTATTTACTGTTGAGTAGGGAGAGCATAGTTGTCCAAATCACAAGGAAAGTGTTCTGTGTTCCTATTTAAGTTCCCATTTATATTAATTTTGAAGTTTTCAGCTGCTCTCCGCAGACCACAGGGCTCTACCTGCATCTCCAGGATTCCTCAGAAGTTCGTTAGGTTCAGACATGGCCATTTCACCATAGTTTCTACTCAGAGTGGAAATTTCAGGATTTAAGAATACTGTAATTCAATATTCACTTGCGATTTAGAAAGAAATTATTAACAGCAAGTGACTTCCTTAACCTCATAAAGCTATAAAGCATCTACAATAAATATTATACTTAGTGGTGAAATGTTTAAGCAGTTTGTTGAGAACAAGACAAGAATACCTGGTATCATCATTTCCATTCAAGCTTGTACTGAAAGTTTTAACCAGTGCAGCAAGGCTAGAAAAAGACATAAAAAATTTATAATAAGTGGAAAAACAAAACCGACATTAGTAGCAGATGACATAATTGACTACGTAGAAAATGTAAAGTAATTTACAGATGCATAATTAGAAGGCTGATGGTACAAAAATAATATACAAAAATCGGAAAAGCAGTTTTAAAGACACCATTTATGATAGCATTCAGATGCAAAAGTCTCTAGAAATAAGTTGAACAAATAATGAGCAAGAAGAAAAAAATTTAAATGTTAGTTAAAGATCTCAATTTATGAACTACATCAAATTCAGAAAATGGAAGATTTACTACTTTGAAGATGCGTCAACTACCCCTACTGAAATTGATATATAAATTCAATGCACTTTCACTCAAAGTTCTCATATTGACAAGCTGATTCTAAGGTGTATATGAAAGAACTAAGAAGAGCTAAGACACTCCTAAAGAAGAACAGTAGTATTGGAGAACTTGCCTTTCTACTTACCAAGAATTTTTTATAATGCTATAGTAATTAAGATGGTATGGCATTGGTGTAGGTATAAACATATTGACCAATGAAGAAAAAAATGGAGTCCAGAAACAAACCCATGCATATATATTATCTTCATAAATGGCAGAGATTGGAAAATGATGGATTTTTCTATACATGGTGCTGAGACAATTGGTGATCCACATATGAAAAATAAAATTGAATTTCTGCCTCACATTGTGACAAAAATCAATTCTGAGTTATAAAAATAAAAGACAAAAGTATCCAATTTTTAGAAGGCAATATAAAAGAATATTTTTATGATTTTGAGAAGAGACTAGCCATAAAAAAAGTTATATTACAAAAAATTTATTTAAAAAAACACCACAGATACAACTTTTTGCCACATATATAAGTAATAAGTGATTAGTATACAAAATGTGTTTTTGAAAGAGCTATTATGAAATAGCCAACAGCATAACAGAAAAAGTGTGCAAAATAAATAAAATTTCACAGAGGATCAAATACAAATGGCTCATAAGCATGTGAAAGATATTTAATCTTATTTGTAATAAGGGACATGCAAATTAAAACCACAATAAGATGCCATTATGTAGTAATTTGACTGGCAACAATTTAAAAAGTCTGACAATTCCACGTGTTGGCCAGTAGGTGGAGAAAGAGGAACTTTCATGAATTGCTTGTGGGTGGAATAAATCAGTACAACCATTTGGAAAATAGTGTTATTTGGTGAGGTTGAAGATGTGTATACCCCATCAGCCAGTAATTCTCCTCCTACATATATATCCTAGAGTATCTCTTACATATGTGTAGCCAGAAACCAGTACAAAAATGTTGAGAGCTGCATTGTTCACAATAGCAAAACTGTAAGCAACCCAAACTTCTATCCAACCGTGGACCACAAAATAAATGTTGGTATTGTCATAAAATGGAATGTCAGTCATCTGTAAAAATGAATCCGCCTGGATTAAACTCACAAACATATTGTTGAGCGAGAGAATTAAGTCATATTTATACATCATCTCATTTATTCAAAGTTCAAAAACCAACAGAACTAAGGAATTGTTTAACATTTCACACATAAGTGGTAAATTTATAAAGATAAGTGACAAATTGACACTGAGTTCAAGATAAGGTTAAGATGTGTCTGTGAGGAGGGGTGATAGGGAGGGAGAGGGATGAGATGGGAGAGGGGTACGCAGAGTACTTTCAGTATCCTGGTAATGTTCCATGTCTTGGACTTGGAAATGAGCATAGTTATTCAGTTTGTTACTGCTCCTAAAACTGTACATGTATGTATATACACAAATTTACAGCATACATATGTATATATATATTATACAATCTTTTATATGTATATATAAAACATGTATATGTGTGTTTTTATAAAATTTTTATATCTATCATATACACCATATTGTGCAATTTAAAAAAATTTTTTAAACCTGCTGAGTCATACTGCATCTTTTGAATGTCCTCTATTCAAGTACGTAAAGGATTTCAAAATAATCTAGAATTATCCATGTATCCTTACTGCTAACCATGTATCTTTGCTTATTGTGGATATTCTCTGACTTCAAAATTAAATCTACACATTCCAATTTACACCTTACTCATGTTGTCATGTCAGATATTTGGGGTTTTTTTGGAGAGGGAATATGGCAGTTTCTAGAATGGGACCTTGAAGACTGAGCAGTTGTTTCCTGCACCATATATAGCTAATGCCTGAAGAGGAGTAGAATTTGCCACCCTAAAATAGTTCTCTTTGGCATAAGGTTTATTTTAGGCTGATTATTTTTAAGAAACTTCAGAAAACTGAGTAAAAGTTACCCTTTTATAAGAGACACTTACATTTATAAGAGAACTCTCCATTTCTAAGGTGTCTCCCTTGCTGTACCAGGAAGAGGAGGATGACCTTATCTCTAGAAACTCTTAATGCAGAAGGCAAGGACATAAGTCTGCATAATAACCTTACCCTTAAGGGTTTATTGTGGTATTGCTTGTAACCTTCTGTAACTGACTCCCCCACCCCCCAAAATCTTCTTTGTTTTTAGCTGAAGATGATATTTCAGGTGGTGGCTTCAACCATTTTGGTGAGTTACTCAGTTTTCCTGGGTCTCTCCCATGTACACAGGAGGTAAACATGTTATTGAACTTCCGTTAGTTTTTCTCCTGTTAGTCTGTCTCATGTCAGTTTAATTCTTACCCCAGCCAGAAGAACCCAGAAGAGTGGGAGGAAAAATTTCTTCCTCTCCAACAAGCCCAAAGCCTCGGTCTCCTGTCATCTCAGGCTAGCATGTATTGCAGGCATTTCAGCTCTGAAGATTCCACTATCAGAGTCTCGTATTTTCTCCTCCATGATTCCTACTTACATGATTTCTTTTCAGCTACAGCAAGAAGCTTCAAGTATCAACTGGACATTTTCGGTAAGTTTAGAAGAACTAAAAATAAACATGAATGTCTGAATATACTAACGTCACAAGTGTTGCCTCTCATGACATCCGCTACGTGAGATAGGGACAGCAAAACTCTGAGTCAAGATGAAGACGGCCGTGCTCCCTTACTCTAAGTTTAATACTTTAAATCAATGTCGCAGGCCACAACATTGGATTAACAATTCAACATTGACAGAAATAATTAAGGAGTAATCACAAAAGACCAATTCTTTGCCAATATCATAATAAACATGCATTATTGAGCTATTGCTATGGAACTGTGTTAGACATACTAGACCAAAAATCCATTCCTTAAGGTCTTTATTGTCACCAAGAAAACCTATATAAGCATAAAATAAACTGCTTCACTCAGTGAAAATCTATTAATATGATAATTAGATGTGATATCTCAGTTGAATATAATAATTCCATCTGTTAACCAACATTGAAATAAACATCTTAGATTGATTTGCAATGATATTACTTCTGTCATCTCTAATAAGACGAGTACAAAACATTGTACTCAGTATTTCAAGGCAATTAAATAGATTTTGTTCTGCCTCTACACAGACTTCTTTGATGTTTGACAATCTGTATGTATGTCCTGGTTTAATTTTAGATATTTTACAGTTTTTGTTTTGCTTAAAGCCAAAAAAAAATCTCTTTAGATGTAGTTTCTCTTTTATGAAACTTTCCAATGGATAAAAGGAAAAGATAAAAATGTTTGTGTGATCTCGGTAGGCATCTCTGATTTCAGATCTTGAATCAACACGGTAGTGTTCTTTATGCACCGCGATTTCGAAATGAGTTTTTATTGCTTTTTCCCTCCTTGTTGAAGAATGAAGGCAGAAGCTTATGAAAGGGGTATTTGTCAGTTACTGGCCAATAAAGAAGTACAATTTATTTTTCCAGTGTGTTTTATTTGGGAGGGATGGGAAGTGCAGAATGTAATAAATTTGTTAACAGAGATATGAACTTTTGCCTTATTGTTCCTAGGGGTGGAACTATGCAACTTTAAAAGATACATGCCATTTTCACTTAATGATGATTTAAAGAATATTGTCATGGGAAAATATGTGCATCTTTTTAAAAACCATACTTGTGCAAAGCAGGAAATTAATATGTTTTCATGTATCTTTGCTTTTTATGTCCATTTGCATGATCATACTTAAGGTCCTACTGAAATCTGCCATCTACTGATAAGTTAATAACTCTTGTCCTGTCAAGAACAGTATGTTAAGCTTCAGAGCTCTCAAAACTGAGTTATTAACAATGATTATGAGCTCAGATTCTTTTCATTTTTTTTAAATGGCCTTGGTTACGTCATATTTAACATTTTTTCCTGCATCAATAAATCAAACCCTTTAACTGAATAATTTATACAATTATTGATATAGTGCCACTTTACACATAACCTCAATAATCAGAATATCTCATTTGCCTTCACAAAGGGAGATACCATTGAATTGTATCTATAAAGATGAATAAAAGCTCAGCATACAGAGAAAAAGCTGATAAACATTGTAGACAGACTCACACTCCAAGAGGCACAACTTTGTGACAGGGAATGACATATGAGGGAAAAGTCTCAACATGCAATAAGATTGAATGACTTTGTAACATTGAACTGATTGCTGGGTTCTTGGCCTTTATGCCAAGCAAAAAGCACCACAATGAATTACAAACACTGTTCAGATACAATCTTATCTCCTCGAGTCTCATTTCTCTACGAAGCAAGTGGAGGTGATCAAATTGTGTGTTATCAGCATTTGTAGCCACTGTGATGACGTAAGTTAAAAAAATGTTTGAAGAATCAAATTAAAGGAGTACTTTCTAACTTGGAATTACAGTTTTGGATTTAATGGAATTAAAATTACTTACTATGGAATTTGTCAAAGTGATCATGGTTAGGTTTTCAGGGATCTTCACTTTCAAATACGGTTCTCTAATTTGAGACCTTTGACCCAACACCAGATTGATAGTATATTTAATTTGTGGAGAATTCTAGACTCTTAATACTCTAAGATGGTCAAATTCTCAGGTTTTTTTTTTGAGAGAGAT
Source organism: Ceratotherium simum simum (assembly GCF_057802395.1). Lineage (NCBI taxonomy): Eukaryota > Metazoa > Chordata > Mammalia > Perissodactyla > Rhinocerotidae > Ceratotherium > Ceratotherium simum. The sequence goes on along the minus strand of NC_141907.1, from coordinate 60,065,449 downwards.
TGGCCCTGTGCTAACATCTGTTGCCAATCTTCCTCTTTTTCTTTTTTTCTCCCCAAAGCGCCAGTACGTAGTTGTGTATCATAGTTGTAGAGTTGTAGCTCTTCTATATGGGACACCACCTCAGCATGGCTTGATGAGCGGTGGGTAGGTCTGCGTCCAGGATCCAAACCAGCGAACCCCGGGCCACTGAAACAGAACTCGAGAACTTAACTGCTACACCACCAGGCCGGCTTTTTAAAATAAGCTATTATACTACCACAATCTTCCAGCTGCTCTAAGGGCTATACAAGTCTGTAAGTCACATTGAATACTCCATTTTGAACTGTGTCTCATATTTCCCTCCTCAAAAATAATTATTTATTCTGATGTAGATATCATACACTGTACTAATAGTAACAACCATTTGTTGAGTATTGCTTTATGCCAGTGCTACTCTACATGCTTTTGTTGTATTATCTTGAGACCTTACAACACTACAACGATGTTCTTATTTTATGGATGAGGATACTGAAACTCAGAGGAGGCAATTAACTTGGCCAGGTAACAAAAAGAAGAGATTTTCCTTTTCTTTCAAGTGCATTTGGCCACAATGCACAACTTTAATTCAAAATAATCAATATGCCACAGTGGCATATTTTGGGGTGGCCTGCTCTGAGCCCCATCAAAGCCATCAGGAAGCAGTAATGGCAGCAGTAATAGCACAATGCCCCAAAATAACTTTCCTTTAGTCCACACTGCAGTGGCTCTTTGCCCTTGGAAGGTTTCCATTAGCAGTCTGGAGAAAATGCCTAAATCTGCTTTTATTTAACTTAGGGACATTAAGTGTAGTTGTATTGAATTTCAGCCAGTGTTGGTATCATTTGGTTCCTCCCACAATCTCCAACTCTCCTTCTATAATATGTACATTTTGTAATGTAAATTGCTAATGAACAATTGCTTTGAACACTGAAATTCAAGTCTCCTGTGGAAGGCTGAACAATGGCTCCCCAAAGATGTCCTTGTCCTTATCCCCAGAACTTGTGAGTATGTTACCTTGCATTGTAAAAGGAACATTGCAGATATGACTAAGTTAAAGATCTTGCAATGGGAAGATTATCCATATTATTCTGGATGGGCCTGATAAAATCATACAAATTCTTATAAAAGGGATGCAGAAGGAGCCAGAATCAGACAGAAATTGATGTGACAAAGCAGAGTGATAGAAAGAAAGAGCTTTGAAGAGGCTATGCTGATAGCTTTGAAGATGCAGGAAGATGGCCATGAGCTATGGAATTGTCAGTGCAAATAATCCATAATCAATCTATGAATCAAAATTCAGGTGATTTTATTATATGAGCCAGTTTTGAGGACTATAGCCTGGAAGTGACCGTCACCAAGGAAGGAAGCCCTCTGAAGAAACGAGGTGTACAGAGTGGTTACATATCATCTTGGAACAAAGAACATACATCACATATGACAGGAATCTCTCTCTCTCTTTTTTTTTGCTGAGGAAGATTCTCACTGAGCTAACGTCTGTTGCTAATCTTCCTCTTTTTTTTGCTCCAGGCAGATTAGCCCTGAGCTAACATCTGTGCCAATCTTTCCTCTATTTTGGATGTTGGTTGCCACCACAGCATGGCTGATGAGTGGTGTAAGTCCATGGCCGGGATCTGAAACCACAAACCCAGGCTGCGGAAGCAGAGTGTGCCGAACTTAACCATTATGCCATGAGGCCGGCCCTAGGAATATCTCTTTTACTACAGTCATGAGATGCTTTTCTGGCACACAAAGTCAGTGGTCAGCAGGTCAGTGGTCATGAGATGAGTCAAAGCAGATCAGTAATTAATTCTTAGTTTCTGGGAAGAAATGTTTATCCTTAAAGAAATGCTGTTATGGGGCGAGGCAACATCCCTATCTTTAAGGGCACTATTCTTGGCTTTGAGACCTTGTAAATGTTTAAAGAAGATGTACGATGTATGCTACACAGGCCACATTAGGCCTTTCTGGAAAAACAAAGTCAGGCCAAATGAGTTTTAAACCATATGGCTTCTTCATATACTCCAATATGTCCTATTGATTTTTCTTATTTCAACATTTTTCCCCTTTTGATCAATAATCTTTTGATAGAAAGCATGGATGGTCAAAATATTGTTCTTTGGCACCAAGGTGGTTGCTGACTGACCTGGGTCCATCATGACCCTCAGTGCTAGGCTTTTATCTCATTTATTTTCCCAGTTACCCACATGGCGGGGGGAGGGGAAATAGTTGTATATAGGGAACAACTATAGAGGTATATATTAACAGGGGAAGCATTTCATAGGTTATGTAACTTTTCAATTAATTTTAGGTTAGCACACAAACATTGTACATGTGCCTTTACATGACTCCTTATGCTTACGTTGTTTACAATTATAGAAAAGGTACAGTAACAATGATGATAATTCAATACTTAAAGTCTAAAAATGAGTTCTTAGGCATAGTCTTTATCAGAAAAGGAAATTCATCCAGGGTTGTAAGATCAATTGACCATCTCAAGTCATTGAGCAATCATTACTCTAGCCTGCATGCCAGACTTACAACACTGAGTAAAGAAAACACTAATTAGTTTGAATATTATGACTAGTACAAGAATTCCAAGGAGTAATAGAAATAGGAATTGCAATCCAGGTCACAAAAGGGAACCAATACCTGAAGGGAGCCAGCCAAACAAATCAAGACTGGCTGTAGGCTTGCTCAGGGCATTCACCTGCTTTTTCATGCTCTTTAGCAGAGATGATACATTGGAAGATTCATCAGGTATAAAAACATAGCATTCAATTTGAATGATTGCACATGTACCACCTTGGGATGCAGTTAAAATATCTAAGGCCATTCTATTTTTTTTTTTTTTTTTTTTTAAAGTATTAAGTACATTCTTTTTTTTTTTTTTTTTTTTTTTTTTTAAGATTTTATTTATTCCCCCCAAAGCCCCAGTGGATAGTTGTGTGTCGTAGCTGCACATCCTTCTAGTTGCTGTATGTGGGACTCGGCCTCAGGATGAACGGAGAAGTGGTGCCTTGATGCGCACCCGGGATCCGAACCCGGGCCGCCAGCATCGCAGCGCACGCACTTAACCACCAAGCCACAGGGCCGGCCCTAAGGCCATTCTATTTTGAAGGACAGCCTGTATTATTAGAGACATTTCAGTATTTAATAAGGCTATTCCTGCTTGACAATCACTAAGAGCTTGTTGTGTACATTTACTCAGGGCTTCTACATGTGATATGACATCTTCTAGCCCCAAGGAAGGAACAAGTATGGCCTCTAGGTGGTCATACCAGTTGAACACTGAATGAGCCCGTCTGGTCTTAAGAAGAGGAAGATCAGCAACAGATGTTAGCTCCAGGCAAATCCTTCTCTGCAACCAAGAAAAGCCCAGGGTGCAGCATCCTAGCCATCTGGGTGGTAGCCAAGGCCAGAAGTTTGTTCCATACAACCATTGAGTTCCATTAGGAACCACTGAATAAATGCCTGGCCTGCAAGACCAGTCTATTCCAAACCCATCACTTTCTTTCTTTAAGTATGATAATATTATGAAAACCTTAAGTGGAACAATTATAAAATGGGTATATGGTTTAAGCATTACAAGGTTTTAAGTGAGGAGATACAAGGTTGGGAATACAGGCCTGCTACAGAGTCTTGGGACAGCTGTCTCCAGCAGATGCCATCTTCTTCTCATCTTAGTTTGGAGAAATTTGTATTGGTCAGTTGAAGTTGGGTATCAGAAATAGGAACTGAAATCCACTCAGGTGGAGAAGCCTTTTTCAAACAAGAAATGTGAATCCATGAGTCTATGCCTTTTGGTTCTGCAGCACATGAGTTGGCTAAGAGTACCTGGTATGGTCCTTTCCAATGGGGCTGCAAAGAGTCTTTTATCTGGTGTCTTTTCCTATGAACAGAATCTCCAGGTTATTCCATGATCCTTAAGGTCTTCTTCTCCCAGGAATTTACTGTGAAAGGACTCAGCTATCAACCTTTAGTTTCTTTTAAGTGTTTCAATGAGACATTGACAATCATGTAAGATATCTCCTTTAAGCAACGTTGGTTCATACATTCCTTCTTCCAATTACGTAGGCCCTTCTGTTATTATTTCAAAGGAAACAGTTGATGTTTACCAAAGGGTGTAGACCTAAGACTGAGGAGCACTAGCAGACGAGCTTTTGCCCATGAGAGATGAAACGCTTCTGAAAGCTCTGCCAATTGAGTTTTGATTGTATCTTTAGTTAAAATGTTGCATTATTGGCCAAATGTCACAAATAGATTTAATTATTTGTGCAGTGGAATGAGTTCCTCAGTCGCTGTGTAACTCAGTAGGAACTCCCTAAGGAATTATCCTTTCCAATAATAATTTACTTAAAACCATTGCTCTTCTGCAAGGAAAGGCCTCACCCCAAAGTGAGAACATACAGATCATTACTAAGACATATATCCTCCATATTTATATCCTGGAGATGATGGCATTTGTACAAAGTTCAGGTGCCATATCTCAAAGTGTCCCTTAGGAGGGGGAAAATGGCCTTGTGATCCATGAAGTGGTGTCTCTGAATTATACTTTGGGCATATAGCATGAGTATAGGCTTTATGAGCCACTGTGGGAGAAAGTTTCCAAAAGTATTGCTTTTCCCATAAAATCATCTTTTCAGGTGCCCAATGGGTTAATTGATGTATATGCTGGCACAGTGGCAATTGTGCTCCAATAGGCACTATGGTTTGTTATTGGGCCTGAACCACATCTGCATGGTGGTGTCAAAAACTCCTCCTTTTCATTGCCATATTTGTTTCCCTTCTGCCATGCAATTTCTTGAGGCTGTATAAAGAAATCTTTTACTGGATTAGCAGAGTTAATAGGAAGTAGCAGGTATTCTTGAGGCTGGACAGGATATCAACCCTGACAACGTCCTTACTCACCCTTTAAATAAGACCCATTTGTAAACCAAATTAGATAATAAAATTCAGTTGTAGTCATTTTCCTCCTGTGGTGCTGGAAGCAAGGTAGAAAGGTTAAGATAATGAATATTTACCCAGCAATATAACCTAAGAAGGTTTATCATCATTTACTTAACAATGCTTCCCATGCAATTTAACATACCAAATAAATATATCTCCCTCTGTTTTTTTGAGGAAGATCAGCCCTGATCTAACATCCATGCCAATCCTCCTCTTTTTGCTGAGGAAGACTGGCCCTGAGCTAACATCTATTGCCAATCCTCCTCCTTTCTTTTCCCTCTTTTTCTCCCCAAAGCCCCAGTAGATAGTTGTATGTCATAGTTGCACATCCTTCTAGTTGCTGTATGTGGGACGCCACCTCAGCGTGGCTGGACAAGCAGTGTATTGGTGCACACCCGGGATTCGAACCCAGGCTGCCAGTAGCGGAGCATGAGCACTTAACCACTAAGCCACAGGGCCAGCCACCTATATCTCCCTCTTTATAGGAAGAGAAAACAAATTCTTTGAGAAGTCCCAGGGATCTGCTGGAAATTCTCAAAGTTACTTTCAAGTCAAAAGAAAGAAGTCATTTAGGATTTGAATTTTGGGGAAGTTTGTCAAAAATATCAAAAGGTTTTAAAATACTTGGTCAAACAAGATCATAGGTCACTGTGAAACAATGCTTAGTTATCCATTTAACCATGGTGACAATTAAAGATTTTCAGGCAAATATAGAAAATTAAATAGTTGTAAGAAAAACCTTAGCTCCTGTGACTAAAGACCTGATGAGAACAGGAAATTTATTTTGAAAAAACCTTCTGGTAGACCACTCAAAAGTAAAGAAAAAACCTTTCATAATCTCTTTATCAAGAGCAGACTAAAAGTCCAAGGAAATTATCCTTTTAAGAGAAAGAAAACCAAATTCTAATTTTTATACCAGCTTACTTTTGATATTAAAACTTATTCAATTAATTAAATTTATTTTAATCTTAGCCAACTTGACCATGCACCAAACTCTTTCCTCAGAGTTCCTCTTCCACAAAATTTTATAACTTTTTACATTCAGAATTTGTCCCATGTCCTCCCTCCTTCCTAGTACTTTAGGACAAATTTATCTTTCTTAACAAAACAAAAATCTCCATTCCTTATAATTTCTTTACTGAAAACATACATCTTACTTTCCTTAATTTTTCAATATATTGGCATCCTATGGATTGGCATATCCACAAATACTGCCTAGAAACATGTGCTTTCTCATAGAAAATTTCTCAGCATGGCACAAAGTATGTTTATCAATAAAGCCAAGTATTTTTCCAGTTTCTTTGCAATGCAATGCTAAGGTAGATAAATCTATGTTTAGTAATTAATATCTAATATTTTATCTTATGGGGCAATGACCTAGATACTCAACAAATTTTATCATTTAACTTAATTTAGCAGAACTTTAAGGTTTCAGGTTACCAAAAGGTTTGGAAGTTATTTTAAGTACATACACCATAGCACACCATTATCATTAAAAAGTTCACCCAAAACTTTTATCTTTTTCACATCTATGTAGCTGATTTGTTCCCAATAATTATTTACATTGCCTACAACTTTTCATGAGACATTAGGTAATATCATCTATTATTTTAAGGTGTTTTTTTTTTTTTTTTTTTTTGCTGACCAATTTTGTGAGATAACATGTCTGTATCATATCCAATGCTGACAAGCCTGGAAACATGTTTATTTCAATCAACCCAACAAACTTAAATAAGCTTTCATTTACCAAAGATTGTTTTATATCATGTTAGCATGAAAGACATTTGGGTTAGTTTCTACTATATTTATATAAGCACTTACTTTAAGCCAATTAAATAGAGCTCTCTTATAAATTATAACATCTGGAGGTAAAAATATCACTCAAATATATGTCATATAGACACACATACACAGAGATTCTTTAGCTCTTGTTTTTAAATTACTGCCATGAATCAGGTACAGTAATACAAAGTTCACTCATTATGGAAAATTAATTGAATCCAAATTTTGTTTTGAGCTTTTTCTACTAATATTTGTGGAGAAAACACTTAAGATGGTAGATTTTGGGCAAGGATGTTCTATAGGCATTTTTCTTTTCCTTTTCTCCTTTTTTTCTTCAGTCTTAGAAATTGGTGATGGGCTAGATAACAGTTCTCAGAGAGGTTACAAACTTTTTGAGATAAAGGAAATGGGTGGAATCAGAACTGCTTCTACAGCTGCATTTCCAGTTTTGCAAAGATTTGCAAGCTAAGAACAGTTGCTCTTAATTCATCAGAAATTGGGTTGTAACTTAAATGACATTATGGATTGATCTACCTGTCCAACTATGTCATCCCTAATTTGCTTCTTTCACTCTGGGTACTTAGTTTTATTTTAGCCTTGGGAAGAGGGCCTAAAAACAATTCCTATCAGGCTCTGAATATCAGCTTCCAATTTGGCCAAATTTCTGATCATAAGTTGCTAAATCCTTTCAAATATCTTATCAGGTTTCAACCAGGACAAACAGTAACTACACCTGGTAGCATTGAACAACTCCATTAATCTTTAACATAACAATTTCCCAGAAAATCTCTCAGAGTTTCATTAACTCTGGGAGGACCTCATATTAGGCCCTCCTTCAAAGGTATATTACAAGGGTGTCTGTAAAGCCATGACCCAATAGGCTTTTCTTTTAGCTACCTTTTACAACTTAAGTTTTTGTTTTAGCTTTTTGCAACAAAACTTTCAATAAGGCTATTTTGGCACTTTGCTTTTAAGCGCACTCTTAAATGAGGTTTACCTAATTTGAACATTCCTTCTAATGGCCAATGTAGTTCCCCTGAGACTATGGCAGTTTGGTAAGACCCTTAGCTGCAAATGGAGCACAACCCACATTTCTGTCCAGCTATCTCTGATCACAAATAGGGTGCAACCACATTTTTGTCTGACTGTATTTTGGGGCCTCCAACTTGATGATTATCAAGCTAAGCTCTCAGGATGTGAAACAAACTTAGTAATATTTTGCTGTTCTTTGTAACTATTTACAACTTCTGGAACCTTTAGGTTTTGAGCAATTGTGTCAGAAGGCGGCAAATTTAACTCTTTAAAGATTTCTCTGTTCCTCAGCTCTTAAACCTGGTGTGCAAAAGACAAGTTTTGGAAGCTCAAAAGAAGCCTCCAAGTGTCCACTGTAATTTTAAATTATCCTGGGTTATCTTGCCAGCCATTTACAGGTATCTTCATTTTCTTAAGCCCTTGAAAAGGTCAGCATGAAGCCAGTTGGAATTCCAAGGGGAGGTTACTTGTTTGGGAATTGGTTGGCTTTTAGAAACACATTTTCTTTTTTTTCAGTTTTGTTTTACTATAACGTCTGAACAACTTCTAGGGACAGTGTATTGGGTCAGAAATGTGCTGCTTGTGAGTATTACTCCCTAAAAGAAGGGTCATAAACACTCTCTTACATTGCTTGGTTTCTCCTGCTGGCATTCTAAAACTGCCATGGGGGCTGAGAGCACTGGACAACCAGTGCTATATGTGTGTGTCCCTGGAAAAGCCTTTAATTAATTAATGTGAGTGATCACAATGGAGTTCCCTATGGGACCTCTACAAGTCATGAAGATTGATCCTCTGACACTTCCACAAGGTTCTCAGGCACCTCAGAACACTTGATGGATGGGAGGAGCAGTGTCCCTTCTCTTCAGAGCTAAATGAGTTACAGTCTCTCATTTCTCTATCAAGCAGTTTGTTCAGACTTTATCAATACTTCTTTCCAATTTAAAGCCAAATTAAAAAGGCTAGCCTGCCTCATTCACTCCAAAATTCTCTTTAGGCTCCCCTGGCCTAGAAATTCCCTCTAGGTTCCTCTTACCTAGGGTATGTACTGGTACCCCTTAAGACACCTAGTCTTAAGGCTTGAAACAGCTCATAGAAAACTCTGGACCATTGACTTAAAATAAGGAGGTCCAGGTTTTAGGAGAACTCACTGGGGTACCCGAAGAATGTGGTGAAGCGAGGGTCTCAATGGGCCCATATTTGTACCAAATGCCGGTCAATGTAGATTCCAGGTGGTCTCCGGTGGGTTTCTCTGAAACCCTGCCATGACTACACCAAGAAATATTGATTCAAATAATCTATAATTAGTCTACTAATCAAAATTGGAGTGAGCTTATTATATGAGTCAGCTTTCAGGACTATAGCCTGGAAGTACCTTCACCAAGGAAGGAAGCACTCTGAAGAAGCAGGGTGTTCAGAGTGGTTACATACCATATTGTAACAAGGAACATACACCAACTATGTCAGGAATATCTCTTTTAATACAGTCATGAGATGCTTTGCTGGCACACCAGGTCAGGGGTCGCAAAGTAAACACAGCAGGTCAGTGGTCAGCAGGTCAGTGGTCATGAGATGAGTTAAAGCAGATCAGTAACTAATCATTAGTTTCTTGGAAGAAATGCCTATTCTTAAAGAAATGCTGATATGAAGGAGGCAAAATCCCTATCTTTAAGGGCATCGTTCTTGGCTTTGAGACATTGTAAATATTTCAAGAAGATGTACGATGCATGCTCAACAGGCTACGTCAGGCCTTTCTGGAAAAGCAAGGTGAGGCCAAATTAGTTTTAAACCAAATGGCTTCCTCATATACTCTAATATATCCTATTGCTTTTCATTACTTCTTCAGAACTTAGACGGCCTCTGGAAGCTGGAATGATCAAGACAATGGATTCTCCCATAGGGCCTCCAGAAGGAACCAGCCCTGCGGACACCTTGACTTTAGCCCAGTGGAACTAATTTCAGTCTTCTGACCTCCAGAACTGTAAGAGAATGTTTGTGTTCTTTTAAGCTACTAAATTTGTGATAATTTATTACAGTGTTACCAAACACAAAGACAAGTTTGTTTACCCACCACATAGGACAGCCAATAAATAAAAAAACTGAAGTACTGGGCTTGTGGCAAGGAAAGAGGTTTGCAATTATTGAAAGGCAGGCAGATGAGGAGATAGGAGTTAGTTAGAACTCATATCTGCATCCTCAAAGGGAAAAAGGTAGGGGCTTTTATCTGGGTTTTAGGTAGGGGAGGGAGAGCATGTACTGGGGTGTTGGGAAGGGGAGGGGAAGCATGTGACCATGCTGGTTGGCACCTTCTAACCAGCCTGTGTTTGGGCTTAAAGACTGAATTTCTTTTCCCTTGACTGTGTGGACTTTTCTGGTTAGTTTTCATATTCAGCTTGCCTTTGGCCTTGTGAGGCTGAGTCTTGATGTCTGGACCTCGACTTCCTGGGAAAGACAGCTCGCTCATATATTAAGGAGGGACAGAAAGAGCTGGTTAGTTTTAAACAACAGTTTGATTACACTGAATATGCAAAGTTGCAGTTATCAAAGCTTATCTTAAAGTTTTTGTTCTTTTCTTCTAGCCCAGAGAAGGTTTTTTAACCTCTTCATGCTCAGTTTCAATCCCCATTGTCTTATGATCATTCCTCAATCTTGGGGAATGGGGGCAAAGACAATTCTAGCTACTTCCTGCTATGAAAGGGTGAAGATCAGGATCAGAGGAATGAAAGTGTTTTATCTTTATTTTAAGATATTTTGGGGTACCAGGTGGGGAAAGCAAGATATGCTTTGCATGACTAATATTTTAGTATTCTGATCAGTGAAGTTCATATTTTGTAATTACATAGATGACCACACAGATTAGCAAAAAATAGACAGCCCAAATTTTAGAATCCCCTCCATAATGGACTTCAATCCTTGAGGAATCCAGAAGATGCCTGTAAACCAATCAGGGTTAGTGCCTAGAACCCCAAGTGAAATCTGATGTAGCCAAGTAGCCTGTTGTCTAATAGTCCAACAAGTAAGGAAAGAACCTGGGAGTTATTTATTACTTATCTCTAGGAGACTGTTTTCTGAACAGCAACTTGTAGTCTGTCAGGGATTCACTTGACCATTCAGAGAAGTCAGTGTGTAAAGTATGAAGCCAGATAAAGTTTGGGTGATCCCAGTTGTGATGTACTTTTATGGAGTGGTTTCCATTCTCTGTGGTGCTTCTCATATTGTCCCATCTTGTGCTTCCAGGATTTTAATAGGACCCAGTCTCCGAGACAAGGATGATGCAAAGAAACATCTGACAGTGCCTAGTTCCTTAGTTCAAGTTCCCTCTAGGTCTTTTGGATCATTTCTAGAACATAGGAAGGGTCTCCCAAAGTTAGGTCTATATTGAGTAAGCAAGTAACCAGGTATTTAATAAGAAATATTTTTAAAGGAACAAAAAGAAAAACAAAGTTAATGGATGGAGCAAATTATAAACAAATTTTTGAGCCAGGGGATGGTCAGTGAAGAAGATCTCTAGATGTCAGGGTTGAAGCACCCCCTGCAGTCTGAAATGTCTCCAATGATGTCATCAAGCATTCAGGTAAACCTTTTGAGTGGCTTACACAGCAACAGGTATGATTGTCCAAACATGGGATATCATGGCGATCTCTCTTAGGTTTATCTCATGTTTTCCAGCTTCAGTTTGCAGGGCTGCAGGAAAAAGAGTGGTTTTAGTTATCAATGATTCCAAATGAAAAGAATAGAAACAAATTGAAAATGTTAACTTGGAGATCTGTACCAGATATTTGAGGAAACTAGAAGAATTCAAGATCCAGTCCAGTTTACATATAGAAAACAAAAACCTCAAACACAATTAACAGAACCAAAATCCAACATCCACAAATGTGTATTATAGTTTCTATTGAAACATAACTTTTCTCTATAAATCACCCTCATTTTTACCAAAGGTAGCCAAATTAATACTCATTGTTTTGCAAAATAAGTTGTTTCAATGAACTTGGCCCAAATGTTTACATAGGAACAGCAAGAATGGCAATTGATCATATAGGCTCGTTTAAATCTGCTTTGCTGGAAATTTTTATAAGGAATCTCAGATTGAACTTCATAGGCTTCCCGAGGCCAGGACAATCCAAGGACTTGTCATTAGACTATGCCTGCAATACCTACAGATTTGGGTGAATTCATCTCTTCTCTTAAGGTTCCCCAAACATCCTGAGGTTGTCTGTACCTGCCAGAGAAGTGACCTTCTTTACTCATCTGGTAAGGTTGCTGGGAACCCTGTAAGCAAGATACCAGGCCAATATTTCCAAGTGGCTTTAGTCCATAAAGTTCAATCTTTGTTCCTCAAAGCTGTATGGTCATATATGAGTCTGCATGTTTTTCTCAAATATGACATTCCAGTCAAAGCCTTGGTAATATAACCAGTGTTATGCAAATAACTATAGTGCCATGAAAATAAGAATACTTACTCATCACTAGTTTTCAAATTCTGGAGGGATCAGCTAGGGAGAAAAAGATAAATGTTTCAATTTTGTGTACAAATTGCTATAAGTCATAGTTCCTTAAGAGAAAAGAGAAAAATGTTTCCCCAAATCTGTAAAAACAAAACATTAAAAAATCAGCAATATTTCAAACAAAAAGTAATAAAAATTATAATTATCCTCACCAATTTATTCAGTCCCATGATATCAACTTTTGATCTTCTGTTAGTGGTTTCCTGAGGCCATCAGTTTCTCTGTTACAGTTCTGTAACTTTTTACCCAGATCAGTTTCATAATCTGAAAGTTTATCAGAAACCTGCATTCTAGAGCCAGTGCCAGAGTCCTTTCCATGAATCTCTCTGAAGATGAAACATATTTGCAAAAACATCAGAGTAAAACAACGACTGTCTGCAAGTGACAAAATACTCAAAATGGCAATTGACAAAGACGCTTGGCTATTTCTGAGACATACAACACTTTGAGATAATAACTAGAATTGTGACTGACAACCAGACCAGAACTTTTGGAATGTTATATATTTTTTTAAACACTTATATTAACAACATTTACCCACACAATATAACCTAGGAAGGTTTATTATCATTTATTTTATAATGCTTACAATGTAATTTAACATACCAAATAAGTCTAATTCGTTTAGTATTTTCCTCTTTATAGAAAAAGAGAACAAATTCTTTGAGAACTCTCAGGGCTGATTGGAAATTCTCAAAGTTTCCTGTTAAGTCAAAAGAAAGACTTTATTCAGGTTTTGAACCTTGGGAGATGTTTGTTAAAAATATCAAAAAGTTTTAAAACACTTGATCACATAGGAAACAATGCTTAGTTATCCATTTAATCATGGTGACAACAGAAGATGTCAAAGGCAAACAGAGAGTTAAAACAGTAAAAAACAAACAAACAAACACAAAAACACCTTAATAGAGAGATCTCAGTCCTTTTGAACATAGGAAATTATTTTAACAGAACATAGATTTTCTGTCTTTTAGATAGACGTACTCAAAGGTAAAGAAAAACCTTTTATAACTTCTTTATCAAGAGCAGACCGAAAGTTCAAGAGAATTATCTTTTTAGGAGAGAAAGCCAAATTCTAATTTTCCACTAGCTTACTTTAGCCAACTTGACCATGTACAGAATACCTCAGGGTTTTACTTCCACAAACCTTCAGTCACTTACTTTTACATTCAGAATTTGTTCCACATTTTCTTCCTTTTTTCTTTCCTAGTATTTTAGGACAAATTTATCTTTCTTAATAAAACAAACAAAAATATATTTTTATTTATACCTTCTTTACTGAAAACATACATTTTACTTTCCTCGTGTACAGACTTCTTAGAAATATGTGCTTTCTCATAGAAAATTTTTCAGCATGCTTATGAGCATGCTTATCAATAAACCTATGCATCTTTCAGTTTCTTTGAGATAAGAAACCAAAGGCAGACAAATCTTTGTTTAGTAATCAATTTCTAATATTTTATCTTATGTGGAAATGACATAGATACTCAACAAATTTTTATTGTTTAACTTAATTTAGCAAAACTCTAAAGTTTTAAGTTACCAAAAAGATTTTGGAAGCTATTTTTCAAGCCTATATACCATAAAACATATTTATTGCACCCAAAGCATCTTACCTTATTTTACCTATCTAAATTATTTGTTCTGAACAAATTAGTATATTTAGATTACTCACAAAAAACTTCATGTGCCATTAAATAAATTAACCATCATGTTGAGTTGCTTTAAGTACATACACCATAACACATCATTATTGCTATAAAGTTCCTCCAAAAACTTGCATTCTTTTCACATCTTTTTAGTTTACTTGTTCCCAACAATTATATTATTTCCTACAAAACCCTCATGAAACATCAGACAAAATCAGCTATTATTCTAAGTTATTAATTTTTGCTGACAAATTTTGTAACAAAGATAACGTGCTTGTACCATATTCAATGTTGATAATTCTGAAAACATACTCACGCTAATTAAACAAATAAACTTAAAAAGGCTTTATTTACCAAAGGTCATTTTATATTATGTTAATGTGAAAGACATTTGGGTTAGTATCTATTATATTTAGAAATAATTTATATAAGCACTTACTTCAATCCAATTAAATAGAGTTCCTTTTAAAATTGTACCATCTGGAGGGAGACAAATATATATAGAGAGACTCACATACAGATAGACACAAACAGATATATTCAAAATTTTAACCAGGTCTCAGGTACAAAACTCAGAAGAATAGTTTGGTCCAAACTATTTTTCTAGCAGATGGACCCGCTCAGATGGCCAAAAACATTTACTAAAGATTCTTTTTGTTGTTGTTGTAAGGATCCTTTTTATAGCGCTCTTTGAAATAACTTTATCTTTTAGAAGTTTCTGTATATTAATCAAAGATTGCATTCCATAGTGAGAGGTTTCGAATCCTCTCTTTTAAGGGTTACCCTTTAAGGTGATCTCGTCTGAAACAGAGGTTCCCCAGAAACCATTAAGTTCCAAATTACCTCAAAAGTTTACTTATTTTCACTTGCTTAAATTTAGATCAGGAATTTCGACAGAGTTGAAATAGGGAAGAGAGAGGAGAGAGGAGTAGCAGATTTGGGTTTGGCTGCTGGCATATTTAATTATTTGCTTTTAAAGAGGCAGAAGGTATTCCTGATTTCATTTAGAAGCCTAAAAAATTAAAATAGGCTTCCCATTGGTTGTTTAAGTTTGTGGCTGGCTTTTTCCGATTACATATGCAAATACACCAGTTTGGGTAAACTGAAATTACCCCATTTTGGCCATTTTAAAGTGAAATCTCCTTTAGCATATTTAATTAACATTGCCAGAAGAGCAGACTTATATGCTCTTACAATATAAGGCAGGGGAAACGTTCCCCAGTAAGACACAATGTCCAGCCCCACAATACAATCAGGCAAAAGAGATGTAATCATGTTACATAAAGCCCATTTAAATATACCAATTTTTACAAAACTTTATCTTGATTTTATCAACTCTTATACTAATCATAGCTTCCATTAGGACTCCATCAATAAGTCTCAGTCTTATAATATTGTATGGGGGAAGCATTCCCAGCCAGACATAACATCCATTCCCCAGAAAAAAACATTCAGGCAAAGTTGACATCACCTCTTGATATAATATTAGCTCAAACATTTTAATCTTTGTAAGTTTATTAACCTTAGCAGCCTATCTGTTGCCCCAAACAATTGCGGTAACAGAGACAAATGAGACAGGTTTCTCCTTGTGATTTCTGTCTTCTGGCTTTTAAAATTTTTTCTCAAACTGGGGTGAATAGAACAGGCCTATTTGAGGTCCTTTAATATTGGGGAGTCAGTATGAGGTCCTTTTAACCCACCCAACCTTAGACAGTGTTTTATTAACTTTGTTTTAGCCTCACTCATGTCCATTCTATTTATCCCATTTTTCTTTTTAGTAACTAGCTAAAGAATTCCATCTTGTTGGGATGAGTCCTGTGACTCTTCCCTTTTCTGATTTCTCTTTGTTGTTTTCCTCTTTCTAATATTTGTCTTATTTACCCCACTGTCTTATTGGCCTTATTAAAAAAAAAAAAAAAAAACAACCTAAAAACCTTTAAAAAAATTTCCACCTTGAGGAGAAGAGTCCCTTTATTTTTTTTCTCAGCTTCTTTTTATTCTTTTGTTAACTTGTTTTCAAGTTAGCATCTGTATGAACATGAAAGAAAGCTGAGACTCCAAATTTGATTAAGTTTCATCTTTTTCTTTTTCATAGGTTTATAACTGAAAACATCTCTATTTTGCAATTCATAACCCAGCGAGCTGACACTGGGAATCAAATCTGAGTTTCCCATTATGCTGCCACCCACACACAGACATTATACACACTCACACATTTCCACACAAGTATCAAAGCAGATGGAGCCAGGAGTTAGTTCTTTAAACAAATTGGGGCTCCCCCCAAACAAATACTAGTAAGCTTGAACAAAACCCCTAAAACAGAGGCAAACAAACTACACATTCACATACATGCACACACACACACACAAGTATCGAAATAAATGGAGCTCAGAGTTAGTCCTTTTTGAGTGAGATCTCTTGTCCTTTCAACAAAGTCAGAGCCCCCCTGACCAAACTCCAGCATCCTGGAACAAAACCCCTGAAGCAGAGGCAAGCAGAGGCAAACAAGACCCCTGAAGCAGAGAAAAGGAAAAATAAGACTCAATTTGTCTTAATGAGGCAACTCAACAAAAACAAATGGGGTCCCAGAGTTTCCTCTCTGAGCAAGATGCCTAGTCCTTTCAACAAAATTGGAGACCCTCGAATAAACTCCAGTAACCTGGAGCAGAACCCCTGAAACAGATGCAAACAAAGAAAGGAAAAATAGGACCCGATCAGTTTAACAAGGTCAGTTTAACTCACCAAAAGGACGTCTGTTCCAAACCAGAAGCCAACACAAACAAACAAATGAACAAACAAATCTAGAGCCTGTTTCCTTGCCACAAGAAAAACACGCCTAGGACCAGTGGTACTGGGTCAGACAGAAAATACTGGGAACAGCCCCTAGGGTAAATCACCTAGGCAGCTGCTGGACTGCTTCCCAGGAAATCCCAGTTGGCCCAGGGCCCTGGAGCCACAGGCAAAGAACCCCCTGGCTGGCTCACCAAATTATTACCAAACCCAAACACAGGTTCGTTTACCTGCTGCATGTAGGGCCAATAAAGAAAAAAACTAAAACACCAGGCTTGTGGCAAGGAAAGAGGTTTACTATTATCAAAAGGCAGCCAGACGAGGAGATGGGAGTTAGTTAGAACTCAGATCCACCCCCTTGAAGGAAAAAAGGTAGGGGTTTTCATCTGGGGTTTTAGGTAGGGGAAGGAGGGCATGTTCTGGGGTTTTAGGTAGGGGAGGGGAAGCACGTGACAGTGCTGGTTGGCACCTTCCCACCAGCCTGTGTTTGGCCTTGAAGACTGAATTTTCCCTTGACTGTCTGGACTTTTCTGGTTAGTTTTCATCTTCAGCCTGCCTTTGCCCTTGTGAGGCTGAGTCTTGATCTCTGAACCTTGACTTCCTGGGAAAGACAGCTCAGTGATATACTAAGGAGGGACAGAAAGACCTGGTTCATTTTAAACAATAGTTTGATTACACTTAATATGCACAGCTGCAGTTAGCAAAGCTTATCTCAAAGTTTTTGTTCTATTCTTCTAGCCCAGGGAAGATTTTTTAACTTTTGTGCTCGGTTTCAACAGTAACAATAGAAAACTAATGTGCACCTCCACTTTCAATCACATTGCTCTGTCTTTTTTCCAGAAATTCCAAAGCCACCATCATCTCTCAGGCACTGCTTAGCTTTTTACTAAAATTATAACGCACAATTCTAGTAACAACTTCAAAAAGGAGACTCTAATATTGTACCTTTTTAATAAAAGGAGCATGAAGTTTAGATTAATCAAGAAACTTCACCTCAAATCATACAGTTAGAAGGTGTTAGAACTGGAAACTACTCCCAGTTCAGTATAATTCTTCATAGCCTATGTTCCTAATCATCATATGAACTAACTGCATCTCCTTTATCCTTCTTTCCATATATCAAATTAACAAGGCCTATGTTGAGTTTTTACTATTCATATTTTAAGATTTTATCCTAAATGCACACAAGTATTCTGGATCAAAGACAGATTTCTTATTAATTACCTTACAGTGAATAAGTGTGCCACTTCCTGGTTGCTTCAGGCCTTACCCCTGGAGCGATGCAATGAAAGCCAGGTGAATTGTCCTACTTCAGTAGCTAGACACTCCATAGGCCAAGGAAGAGGGAAAAAACTTATTTTCTGTGCTTATAAAGGGAAAGGAGGACTTTGTCCCCTTCCCCTCCTGAAAGGGTCTCCTTGGAAACACAATAGGCCTAAATCCTAACACCAACTCTTTCACGTGTAAATAAATCTCTCCAAGAGCCAGATAGTCCCCAGTCTCCACTTTTATGACCTATGGATGTCTCTAAATTCTGTGGCTTCACCTCTTTTGATATGTAAATACATAGGAAGATAGCATTCCAGTCTTCCACACTCTTTGGGGCTTAACCTGAGACCTAGTCCTGGATGTAACCACTGGGTCCTCAGTGGGGGAGATTAAAGAAGATTTACTCTCTGTTAGGATCAGAGCAATTAGCTAGACAAATGGCTACATTAATACTCATGGTATGTGAAGAGGCTAGGACTTTTCACAAGAACACTGAGAAATCCAAGGAAGTTTTTTTACCCACAGCCTAAAACATATACTCCTGACTTGAGGTTAAAGAAGGAATCAGTGCTGGCATTTATAGTTTCCAGAATGATTTGCATTTGTTCACCTCTGTACAGTTTAAACATTGCTTTTCCATCTGTTGACACAAAATAACCAATAACAATTCTATAGATAAGAGAGATAAGGTGAATTTTACTTGAGCCAAAGTGAAGATTATAATCTGAGAAGGTCTTTTCCAGAAAGGAAGAAAGCATTCTGGAAAAGCATGATTTTCAGTACAGTCTTATACAACATACATTAAACATACCCAGGATATGTATTCATCAAAGTTTCAAAGAGGTATTCAGTTGCAAATTAGCAGGTCAACATGACCCTGATGTTGGAGAAAGGTACTAATAAGGCATAGGAGGGGAAGTATGCATTCTTATCTTAAGAAAGTGCATTCTTTAATGGTTAAAGCAGATGTACAATATATGTCTGATAGACTACAAGTTAGGCTTCTTTCGTTCAAGCTGAATCAGTATTGAAACTGCATAGTTACACCATATACCTTAATATGTGAAAATCTCTTGTCATTTTCCATTTTCAATCAATAATCTTTCAATAGAAAGCACTGATGATCAAAATATTGTCCCTTGGTGCCAGAATGGTTGCTGCCTGTCGTGGGTCCATCATGTCCCTTGGTGCTAGGCTTTTATTTCATTGATTCACCCAGTTATCCACATTAGGGGGAAACAGATATAGTGGGCAAGCATAGAGGTATATTAAAAGCAGAAGTGTTTCATAGGTTATGTAATTTTTCAATTATTTTTAGGTTATTACACAAACATTGTACATGTGCTTTCACATGACTTCCTATAGTTACATTGTTTATAACAATTATAGAACGGATAATTCAATACTTGAAATGATTAGATTAAAAATAAGTTCTTAGGCATAGTCTTTATCAGAAAAGGAAATTTGTCCAGGGTTGTAAGATTGATCGATCATCTCAAGTCACTGAGTAATCATTACTCTAGCCTACATGCAAGTCTTACAACACTGAGCCAAAAAAACAGTAATTAATTTGAATATTATGACTAATACAATAATTCCAAAGAGTAATAGAGATAGGAATTGCAATCCAGATCACAAAAGGCAGCCAATACTAGAAGGGAGCCAACTAAACAAATCAAGACTAGGTGTAGGGTAGCTTAGGGCATTCACCTGCTTTTTCATGTGCTATAGCAGAGATGACACCTTGGAAGATTCATCACATATAAAAACATAGCATTCAGTTTGAACGATTGCACATGTACCACCTTGGGATGCAGTTAATATATCTAAGGCCATTCTATTTTGAAGGACAGCCTGTATTATTAAAGATATTTCAGTATTTAATAAGGCTATTCCTGCTTGACAATCGCTAAGAGCTTGTTGAGTACATTTACTCAGGGCTTCTACATGTGATATGACATCTTCTAGCCCCAAGGAAGGAATAAGTATGGCCTCTAGGTGGTCATAACAGTGGAACACTGAAGGAGCCCATTTGGCCTTAAGGAGAGGAAGATCAGCAACAGATGTTGTCTCAGGGCAAATTCTTCCCTGCATCTAATGGAAGCCCAGGGTGCAGCATCCTAGCCATCCAAGTGGTAGCCAAGGTCAGAGGTTTGTTCCATATAACCATTGAGTTCCATTAGGAGCCACCCAATAAATGCCTGGCCTTCGAGACCAGTCTGTTCCAAACCAATCACTTTCTTTAAGTATGATAGTATTAGGAAAATCTTAAATTGAACAATTATAAAATGGGTATATGGTTTAAGCATTACAAGGGTTTAAATGAGGAGATATAAGGTTGGAAATACAGGCCTGGGTCAGAGTCTTGGGCCAGCTGTTTCCAACAGAAGCCATTATCTTCTCATCCTGGTTTGGAGGTATTTGTCTTGGTTAGTCAAAGTCGGGTGTCAGAAACAGAAGTTGAAATCCACTCAGGCAAAGGAGACTTTCTTAATGAGAAATGTAAATCCATGAGTCTATGGCCTTTAATTTTGTAGTGGATGGATTGGTTAAATATACCTGCTTGGTCCTTTCCAATGGGGCTGCAGAGAGTCTTTTATTTCATGCTTTTTCCAATGAATAAAATCTCCAGGTTGTAGTCAATGATCCTTAAGGTCTTCATCTCCCAGGAGCTCTCTGTGAAAGGAATCAGCTACCAACCTTTCATTTCTTTTAAGCTCCTCAATGAGAGCTCTCCTCCAACAACAATGTAATATATCTCCTTAAGCAAAGTTGGTTCATACATTTGCTCATCTCATTGCATAGGCAGTCCTGTTATTATTTCAAAAGGAGACAGCTGATATTTACCAAAAGGTGTAAATCTAAGATTGAGAATTACTAGCAGAAGAGCTTTTCGCCATGAGAGATTAAATGCTTCTGAAAGCTTTGCCAATTGAGTTTTGATTGTAGCATTAGCTAAAATGTTGCATTATTGGCCAAATATCACAAATAGATTTAATTATTTGTCCAGTGGAATGAGTTCCTTGGTCACTGTGTGACTTGATAGGAATTCCCCAAACAGGAATTATCCTTTCCAATAGTAATTTACCTACTGCTGAAGCCATCTCTCTTCTGCAAGGAAAGGCCTCTACTCAATGTGAGAACACACAGATAATTACTAGGACATTTATATGCTTGAGATAGTGGCGTTTGAACAAAGTCCAATTGCCATACCTCAAAGGGTCTCTTAGGAAGAGGAAAGTGACCTTGTGACCCATGAAGTGTTTTCCTGGGATTATGTTTAGGACATATGGTACAAATATAGTACAATGAGCATATGCTTTATGAGCCACTGTGGGAGGAAGCTTCCAAAAATATGGTTTTCCCCATAAAACTATCTTTTTAGGTGCCCAATGGGTAAACTTATGTATATGCTGGTGCAGTGGCAATTGTGTTCCATTAGGCACTATGGTTTGTTATCAGGCCCAAATCACATCTGCATGGGGGTGTTAAAAATTCCTCCTTTTTGTTGCCACGTTTGTTTCTCTTCTTCCATGCCAATTTCTTGAGCCTGTAGAAGGAAATCTTTCACTGGGTTAGCAGGGTTAACAGAGAGCAGTGGACGTTCTCAAGGCTGGACAGGATATTCAGCCTCGCAATGTCCCTGCCTATCTTTTAAGTAATAGCCATCTGTAAACCAACTTAGATAATAAAATGCAGTCGTGGTCATTTTTCTCCTGTGGTGCTGGAAGCGAGGTAGCAGGGTTAAGAAAATGAGTAATATTTACCTACATGATATAACCTAAGAAGGTTTATCATCATTTACTTGACAATGCTTCCCATGCAATTTAGCATACCAAATAAACCTAATTAGTTTAGTACCTCC
The DNA here is from genome assembly GCF_057802395.1 of Ceratotherium simum simum. Classification (NCBI taxonomy): domain Eukaryota; kingdom Metazoa; phylum Chordata; class Mammalia; order Perissodactyla; family Rhinocerotidae; genus Ceratotherium; species Ceratotherium simum. Next base: position 60,043,592 of record NC_141907.1, on the reverse strand, counting down.
CTCTTTATAGGAAAAGAGAACAAATTCCTTGAGAAGTCCCAGGAAACTGTCCTTGTAAGAGAGAGAAAATCAAATTCTAATTTTTCACTAGCTTATTTTTGATACTAAAGCTCATTTACTTAATTAAATTTATTCCAATCTTAGCCAGTTTGGCCATGCATAAAACTCAGATTTTGTCCTATGTTTTCCTTAACAAAATGCATTTCCATTTCATATATATATATAAATTTCATATAAAAATATATATTTTACTGAAAACACATTTTATTTTCCTTGCATATTAAGACATTTCCCTTATTATTTTAGTAGTTTTAATTACATATGTTAATTAGAATTTTTAACCCTTAGACACCTTAATTACTAGTGAAAAATAAAGAAATAAACAATTATGGACTGTCTTTTACATTAGCATTCTGTGGCTTGGCAAATGTATAAATAATTTCATAATTTCTAGAGTTGTGAGCTACTCCATAGGACAACCTTTCAATAAAGCATAAGACGTGTTTACTAATAGAATCAAACATCTTTACTTTCCCTGTAATAAGAAGAAAAAAGTGGTAAACTTATACTTGTTAAGCAATTAATAGTTCTTTATCTCATTTGAAAATAATCTAGATATTTAATGAATTTTCCATCATTTAATTTGATCTAGCAATACTCTGAAGTTTTAAGTTACTGAAGAGATTTTAGAAGCTGTTGTAAGTACACACGACATAAAATATAATTATTACTAAAAGTTAATCTGTAAACTCTTATCTCATTTATATCTACCTAAATCATTTCCTCTCAAAAATTATGTTTAAATTACCCACAAAAACTTCATGAGACATTAGACAAAATCAGCCAGCATTCTAAGTTATTTTTGCTGACAAATTTTGTAACAGAGATAACATCAGCTTATTTGATTAATAACCCCAGGGAGAATGAAGGTTCCGTGTCTGCATCATATCCAATCCTCATACCTCTGAAGTCATGCTTATTTCAAATCAAGAAACTTAAATAAGCTTTCATTTACCAAAGATTATTTTTTTTATCATGTTAACTTGAAAGACATTTGGGTTAGTTTCTACTACAGTTATAGAAGTGATTACTTTAAGACAATCAAATAGAATTCTTTTAGAAATTATAGAATTATAGATGCCAATTCAGGAACCGGTTGGCTTTATTAGCACGATTTCCCCGTTTTCTTTTAGTTTCTCTTTACTATGAAGTCCGAACAATTTCTAAAGACTGTGTAGTGGATCAGAAGCGTGCTGCTTGTGAGTGTCACTCCCTTCAAAAGGTTGTGAACGTTCTCTTATGTGTCTCAGTTTCTCCTGCTGGCAGTCTAAACGTACCATGGAGGCTCAGAGCACATGGATGACCAGTCCTCAGGTGTGCATCCCCAGATGAGCTGTCAATTACTTAAAGTGAATGATCACTATGGAATTCTCTACAGGACTGCTGTGCATCACGATGCTCAACCTCAGACACTCCCACTAGGTTCTCAGTCACCTGAGAACACCTTACGACTGGGAGGAGCTGGTGTCCCTTCTCTTGAGAGCCGAATGAGTTTTCAGTCTCATTTTGCTATTAAACAATTTGTTCAGACTTTATAGACACAATTCTTTCCAATTTAAAGCCAAATTAAAAAGATCAGCCTGCACTGTTCACTCCAAAGTTCCCCCTATGCTCCCCTGGCTAGGAAATTCTCCCTAGGTTCCTCTTACTTAGGGTATGTACCAGTAGCCCTTAAGATACCTAGTCTTAAGACTTGACACAGCTCAAGCAAAAGTCAGGACCTACAACTTAAATAAGGAGGTCCGAGTTTCAGGAAGAACTCACCAGGGGCACCTGAAGAATGCCATAAAGCTGCAGGGGCTCAATGGGCCTGCACGGTACCAAGCACCAGTTCAAAGTAGAGTCCAGGTAGTCTCTGGTGGGCTTCTCTGAAATCCTGCAGACTACACCAAGAAATGTTGATGCAAAATAACCAATAACCATTCTATAGATAAGAGAGATAAATTGAGTTTTACTTGAGCCAAAGTGAGGATCATAATCTGGGAAGGGCTTTTCCAGAAAGGAAGAAAGCATTCTGGAGAAGCATGGTTCTCAGTACAGTCTTACACCTTTTTAGAACAAAGAACAAAATACATTAAACACGCCCAGGACACATATTCATCAAATTTTAAAGAGGTATTCGGTTGCAAGTTAGCAGGTCAGGAAAGGGATTAATACTGGCATTAGAGATAGGGTATAGGAGGGAAAGGATGCATTCTTATCCTAAGAAAGTGCATTCTTTAATGGTTAAAGCAGACGTGCAAGGTACATCTGATAGGCCATAAGTCAGGCTTCTTTAGTTCAAGCTGAATCAGTATTTAACCCGAATAGTTACCCTATATACTTTATATGTGAAAATCTCTTGTCATCTCTTATCTCATTCATTCTGAGCACATACCATTGTTGTTATGAAGAGACTATTTTACTTAATTTTCAGGGGAGGATATGGAGGCTCAGAGTATTTGTTTCTTGTCTTCAGTTACCCCGCTTCTCAGAACAGGCCTGGGTATGCACCCACCTTCTTCCTCCTGCTGAAGGCTATGTAGGAGCCCAGAAACAGGTCCTGGATCAGAGACAAGCACACATCCTAGCTGGCCCTCCCCACACGTGCGCCATCTTTCCTTCTTTTCAGATTTAGAGTGTGTTCCTTTCCAGGTGACTCAGATCCTTCTTTATCATGAGATGACAGACAGCCTTTGTTTCTATTGAGAAGGCTGGATGTGTTCCTGTCATCCTGGGGCAATGGGTAAATTCAGCTTTACAGGTTTAGAAATATTTAAACCATCACCATACCTGTGAAGCACTGGAACAGCACTACACCTAGTGATCGTTATCTCTCCATGAAGGCTAGAAAACGAAGCTCTTCTCAGAAACCTGAGAACTTCATACAGATGAAGCGCTCAGCCACGCACTTTTTCCGTTTTTTTTTCCCTGTTGCACAAATTGAGTTCTGAGGAAGAATCCATTTTACGACAATTTAGCTCCCAGCTTCATTATGTGGGAAAAGAATGTATAATTGTTTGAAAAACCATTTAACAAAATAATTTAAATGAGAGTTCTTTTAAAAATATGTATAAATACTGGAAAAATTTTAAAGAGCTAGAATTGAATAACAGGTTGGTTATACTGAAACAAAATGAATATTTTATGTAAAACAGGGATTCTTAAGGTGGGGGCCTACAAGGACTTTGAAAAAGCATCAAAGATGCCTTCATGAACAAGAGTGAAACAAGAGGCGTGCCAGCGAGCAGCAGGCCTTAAATTAGTGTGATCCACAGTCTGTTATAAATTTACAACACTGGGGTATTCAGGAGGAAGAAAAAGTCAAGAAGTAAAAAACAAACCTAAGCAAGCAATGTTTGTAAAAAGCTTTATTTTCATGTTATTTCTAAAAATATATCAATAAATATTTAAACTTCTCTATTTCAAGACATAGAGAAACACTACATAATTAGCACTAAACAAGGCATTATGCCTTACAAGGAAGACATAAAATGTCCAAGGGATATATAGAACATCGTAGTCTTTAAGCTTCAACATCAGAAATGTTGACCACATACTGTGAAACTGTTACAATAAATAACAGACATTCTTCTCAACAGTACAAAAATAGATATACACATACATTCCCCTACATTAACAGTGACCTATTTGCTTGGATCTCCCACTATTTATTTCCAGCCTTTGTCATAATGGATGTTCAGTGTAGTCTCCTCCCACCCCCAACCCCCGACAAAAAAAAATTAGTTTAATAAATGAAGAGCATTTAAAATGCATCTTCTTCAAATTAAATAATAGGAGTGAACTAACTTTGATTTAGCATGAAAATAACCTTTTAAAATAACAGTACAGTGAATTAGCAAACATTCATATCTTTAAATATTAGATAGAACATTAATATACAAGCTTTGAAAAATAAATAAATAAATACATATGTAAATAAATAGAAGAACTCTTATAAGAAACAGTCAAACACATTAAACACAGTACAGGTGCCCCGGGAGCTGTATGTTTCTCTTCTTTCATGCCCATTCCACTAAGGCTGCAACAGTAACCAGTAGGCTTCCTTCTTCTCTCTAGGTCAGTTGGCACTGCCCCTGTATTGAGAAAACGGTTGCGGTTAGTAAGACTCAAAAAAATGACTACATAGCCCTGTACTTAGTGGTTACTGCTTATACCACTGCTGCTCTGTGTGGCAGAAAATGCCAGGCTCCTGGATGCTGTTTAATTAGGAATAAGGGGTCTGTGGTCACAACTGTATCATTAGCTTCAAAAACCCAGAACATAATGCTAAAAGAGTACATGCATGACATCACTTAAGCCTCATAGCAAACCCCATCAAGTAGCTATTATTATTTTCCCCATATTATTTAGATTCATTAGATCAAGTACTTTCCCTGGGGTTACAGGAAACTCACTTGTTTAGCATCTTTTCGATGATTTTCTTAACCATGGGGGCTTCGGGGTTGAGACAAGTTTCCTGTCCATTCTTGAGAGTGGCTCTGCAGAGAGAAGGGAGAATACACGTGAGGCAGAAGGTCGGGCTGAGGGTCAGGGTGGGGGACATTGGGACGGTGGGGGTGACAAGGACTGTAGCAGCGGGGGCGCGCGGCGGCACTTACATGACTTCGGTTTGGGCGCAGTGGGAGCCTGGGGACGTCACCTTCACACTCTGGATGTTCTTGAGGTGAATCCCCTGCACGGTCTGCAGGCACTGGCAGCGCAGTTCAGAGACCACGGGCGCGCCTGCGGGGAGAACGGACTCGGTTAGCGGGGCTGTCCCCCAGTGGGCCCACCCGACCCCGGTCCCGCCCCTGGGACCCCAGGGCGCCGAGTGGCACCTGCTGCGCGCCGGGCGGCGGCGACCAGGAGCAGGAGCAGCAGCGCGGCCCGGAGGAGCCGGGGAGCGCGGGAGGCGGCGGCGGCGGCGGCGCGGGCCATGGGGCTCAGCTCGGAGGGTCGGGGCGGCGGTGCCTGGAGCGGGAGGGCCGGCGGGATTGCTGGCGGAGCGAGCTCTGTGGCTCCCCGAGACGGGAGCACCCCTTTTATCCATGGTCGGGGCGGGAAAGCTCACAGCCCCGGGCCAGGGAAATTCCCGGACCTGCAGGTCTCTCCCGGGCGCGGAAGGAAGCGCGGCCCCGCCCCGGGTGGAGCGGGGTGGGGGGACCCGCCGGTGCCACCACCCAGCATGTCGCCTCCCGCGTGACTGTAACTCCGCGGACTCGGAGTTCTCTGTTCACTTCCGTCCCCAAATCCCCAAAGAGGGAGTGAGTTCGCCTTGCAAGAGGCGGTGTCTCTTATTACGGAGTCACGCATCCCGAGACACGTCAGTTATCAGCATTGGGGGAATTAAGGCGCTGGAGGGGGGATAACTGATTTTTCATTTGTTACATACGCATAAATATCTTCTGGCTTGATGATTTTATTTACATCTGCGTAAATACTCTCTATTAAAATGCATCTGTCATCTCAGATTATATATAAGAATGTTCTCCTGGTTCCTGGTATTTTACAAGCACAAATAAATCACACTGTGTGTCATGTCATCTCACGGCGGGTAAGGGGATGACCAGAGTCAAAAGTTTAATTCAGCATTTAACTTAGGACAAAGTGTCGTAATCCCACATAGTTTACTTCCCCGGTGAAATTCTGGGACTTCCAGAGCTAGAGTAAATTCATGAGTACCACCTTTTGGTATAGATGGCGTTGATTAATCTGAAATAGGAGGCTGGTGGTCATTCTGGAGCTTTTGAGGGGAGGGAAAGCTGCATTGTGTCACGGGGTTCACAGTTTCTAGTTTTGTCCAGGCACTAAAAAGGTCGTGGGCGTGTGAGATCTGAGGCCTGGTGTGAGTAGCACCCTTTGCTCAGCTAAGCAGCAAAGAAATGCATTCCTGTGTCATGTCTAAGTGTTAGGTCAGGAATCTAATTCCACTTCGTTGTTTAACGGACACAAATCTCGTTCATTTCCATGTGATATGGACTTTCCTGCCTCTAGTGATTTGATTTCCTTTCTAGAGAAATAATTGCAATCATATTTTGTTTCTAGTGGCTTCTAATAAAACATTTCAAGCTAACTCTAGCCTGTGCCATTCAGTAGCTCATTTTTTCACCCGCCATTTTAATGTCCTTTATTGGGTAATGTGTAGGTTTCAGATGGTTTAGGTGTGACACTGGATGCAGATCAGTGAGAGGTGTGGGGATACCAGTGGAAAGGTATGTGTGGGGATGCTATAGAGGTGCCAGGGTAGGAATTTCAGCTCTCCCAATTATGGGTACATGACATATAACCTCTCTATGCCTTGGTTTCTCATTTGTAAAATGGAGATATATGGTAGTATTTTTTTTGTGTGTGTGAGGAAGATCAGCCCTGAGCTAACAGCCATGCTAATCCTCCTCTTTTTTTTTGCTGAGGAAGACCAGCTCTGAGCTAACATCTGTTGCCAGTCCTCTTCCTTTTTTTTTTTTTCCTCCAAAGCCTCAGTAGATAGCTGTATGTCATAGTTGCACATCCTTCTAGTTGCTGTATGTGGGACGCGGCTTCAGCATGGCCAGAGAAGTGGTGGCCAATGCGCGCCTGGGCCGCCAGCAGCGGAGGGGGCGCACTTAACCGCTAAGCCACGGGGCCGGCCCTATATGGTAGTATTGACCTCAACAGGTTATGATGGATAAATGTGTTAACATTTGTAAAACACCAGTACATATTAAATGCTATGATTTTTAACTAAATAAAGTAGAAATTGCATTTTCCATATTACTGAGTTAAAACTCACCTGGGGATAAAAATTCTTGTACAAAGAGAAAAGAAACTTTGCCAAAAAACAAACAACAAAAACCCCTCCAATATAAAATTTTTGTATTAGTTTTTTTCTTAAGAGAAATTTTAGAATGAATGTTTGTTGTCTAGTTTAATTATTGGGTAATTTTATAACTCTAGTTTTAGTGTTTTCAACTACAAAATGTGAATAAAAGATGAGATGTCCCATCTCAATTATTAGGAAAGATTTTAAATGACTAGATTATAAATAAAGATTTGTCTTTACATTTTTTTTCAGTACTCGTCAGTACAGTCCTGTGAAAAAGAATAGGGAATTAAATTTTTTCTTTAAAAGGAGTAGGAAATGAAAGAGGACCTAAAGTTTATAAAATATGAGTAACTCAGCAGTAACTGAGAATTTGTGCAAATACTGCTGTTTTTATCTTTATTTTTCTGGGATTCTTAGTTGGAAATTCTGTGTTTTCTTGAGATGGTAGCTCAAAAATGTATTCTAATAGCTATTCCTTAAAATTTAAAAATGTAGTTTTATTTTTCTGATTATAAATGTATATCTTTTTATTAGAGAAAAATTATGAAAGACAGAAAATATAATGAGATTGCTATTAAGACTTTTGAAATTTTATCCAAGGAACAAACCTTAGCAGATCTTTCCTTTGTTCTTCTACACCCCTAGTAACTGACATATTTTATGTGCTTGGAAAATGCTGAGTAAACATGAAGTGTTATAATAAATAATACTTTGACATAATAGGCAATGTTCTAAATCTTTTACATATGTATAAAACCCACTTAGTCTTCTCGAGCGCCCCATGAAGGAGTTACCAGTTTTTTTCTCCACAGTTTTTCTCCACGAGGAAACTAGCGGGCAGGGCGTTTAAGTAATTTGCCAAAAGGCCTCACAGTCAGTACAACTCAGCATTTGGGCTCCAGGCAGTACAGCTTTAACTACTACACAATAAAATCCTTTCTTCTGAGACAAAGGACAGATGACTTCAGAAGTGCGGTTTTGTGTTGTTTAAATATGTTTGTTATCCTCCTGGTTGAATAGTTCAACTTCACCTTTCCTAACGTTTAGAAATAGCAAACTGCTCAAAAGTCTCTAGTGTTTTATTTCACTAATCTCAAGAGTTTTCTTTTGTGGCATGAATATGATATACTTAAAGTTAATAAAATCCATATCTATTCATCAATCTATCCGATTTTCCCAATCAGTGGACTTCACCTCAAAAAGCAGGTCAATGGGAGTGAATACTCTACCCTGAGAGCTTCCCAGGAGGGCAACTGAGCGTTTTAGTTAGCTCTTATTTGCTGAAATAAAATCACAATTTTCTGCTGACCCAGTTTGGGCTCTTTGTCATGTTTTAATAACTGAAATATTTCTCCTTCAGCATTACCAAGAAGTTACTCAGAACTTACTCTCTTTATAACTTGAAAGAACAGAAAATATTTGCCCTAATGCTTTCCAGATCCAACCCAGTGTATTGGTGTAAACAAATACTCAGGGTGAATGAATAAAGCATCAAAAAATTTACAGTAGTAGCTGAAAGGATGAAACATTTCAAGAAGCAGCCTCATATTTGTAGAATTATCTATGAGTTTATGTCTCTAAGACTTGCTTAATACACACCTTACAGAAGAAAGGTTTTTTTCTACCTTAATATATCAATTCTCATAATTTAATTCCTAACAGCCTCATATTTATTTTTTAGAAAATTAAAAAAGCCATGGTGTTCTGAAGCCTACTAAAATAATCCAATTCTTTCTTGTTTTAACAAGTGTCTTTATTATTCATTTTATGAACTGAATGACAGATTTACATGCCCAAACTTGAAACTAATACAATTACCAATCTTAAAAGAATAGAGCCATCCCTAAAATAAATCGTTGGTAGCTAAATCCCATTTTGAGCTACCATATTTACTGCATCTTGCATATTTGATTGACACAATCTAACCTGCCTTTAAAATTCAGAGTTGCTACTGCCTCCTGGGACAACGGAGTGAGCGGTGCAGTGCTGCTGTCCCTGTCCTGGCCTTGGGACATTGTGTTGTCACAACTGCCGACCCTATTTGATTGCAATTACTGCTTCTGGTAGAATGATTCCGGTTCTGAGGGGAGCAGAATGAAGATGTCTGAATGTGGCATTAAATCCCCGGATCCATCCACTTCTTCAGTCCAGAACATTTTGTCCAGCGTCAATGTTATCCACCTGGTCCATTTGTCATTTCTGCCTGGCTTGAGTTCCTTCCTTCTTCTGGCTACAGACCCTTGGTTTTCCTTGGGGAACCAGCTCTTCTTCCTCTCAGTCTGGGTGATTCAAGTAGAGTGACCCTGTTTCAAAGCTCCAGGAGTGGGCTGATGACCCAAAGTACTACTGGTCAGTTCTTCCAGTCTAGGTCCAACCCCCAGCCACTTGATAGGTGCAGGGATGGGCAAGTGACCTAAGCTTGGCCAAGTCAGAAAAATTCCCCGGAGTCCTCTTTGTCAGGAAATGGTTGGAAAAACAAGCCCTTGCTTCCTGCTGAGTTATGTCTGGTAGAACAGAAGCGTGGGGCTTTGCCAATGCTTGAGAACAGCTTGCCTAAAATGAAGCCAGCACAGAGAAAAGCAGCCTGATCTGGAGTGAGACTGATTACTGAAGAGAACTTTTGAGCTGCAGTATCCAGCTTTATCCTATCTACTCATCAGTCTTTTAGTTTCAGAGGTCAAATGCTTTCCCTTTACATTAAGCCAATTTGAGCTGGGTTTTTGTTACTGACTGCACTTACTAGAGTTATCTTTTTATCCAAAAGGACATCTCAACCCAAATTTAATTCCTTTCTTTCTCCATTTGTTTCAGCAGTTTCACTCATCATTTTCTCAGCATTTATAAGATGGGATTGAAGTTAGGTGCCAGGGATACAAAGAGGAGTAAGACAGACTCTGCTACCCTCTAACTCTCAATGCAATAGGAGAGATGAATGTACAAATAGAAAATTTTAGAAAAGTCTGGGGAAAAATTAAAAATAGATCTACTATATGATCTGGCAATTCCACTTCTGGGTATATACCCGAAGGAAATGAAAACAGGATATCAAAGAGATATATGTACTCCCATGTTTAATGTAGCATTATTCACAATAGCTGAGATATGGAAATAACCTAAGTGTCCGTCAACAGATGAATGGATAAAAAAGATGGTGAGATATATATATATATATATATATGCACATATATGCACAATGGAATATTATTCAGCCACTAGAAAAAAGGACATTCTGCCATTTGTGACAACATGGATGGACCTTGAGGATATTATGCTAAGTGAGATAAGTCAGACAGAGAAAGACAAGTACTGTATGATGTTATTTATATGTGAAACCTAAAAAAGCCAAACTCATAAAGAGTAAAATGGTGGTTACCAGGGGATGAGGGTAGGAGGATAGGATAGATGCTGTTTAAGGGTACAAACTTGCAATGAGTAGTAATAAGTCGTAGAGATCTAATTCACAGTATAGTTAATATAGACAACAATATTATAATCATCAAGTTCATTAAGAGAGTAGATCTTAATTATTCCAAACACTAAAAAGAAATGATAATTATGTGACACGATAGAGGTGCTAATTATCACTACTATGACAATCATATTACAATGTATAAACGTATCAAATTTCTTTTAAAAGTATGGTAAAGGGGCTGCCCCTGTGGCATAGCAGTTAAGTGTGCTAGATCTGCTACTGGTGGCATGGGTTCAGATTCCGGGCGCGCACGGATGCACCGCTTGTCAGGCCATGCTGTGGTGGTGCCCCACATAAAGTGGAGGAAGATGGGCACAGATGTTAGCTCAGGGCCAGTCTTCCTCCGCAAAAAGAGGAGGATTGGCATGGATGTTAGCTCAGGGCTGATCTTCCTCACAAAAAAAAAAATAAATAAAAGTATGGTAAATACCATGGTAAACCATTCTCAAAGTATTAGGAGTGAGACGGGGCACCTAATCCAACTCTTATAGAGTGGGTTTCTGAGAGATTGTCAGATAGGTTTCCTTGAAAGAGGTGCTCACTCCTGTGAATCTTAAAGATGATGAGGAATTTTCCAGGTAAATGGGAAACACTGAAGTGTGGAAGACATTCCAAGAGAGGGCCAAGTGAGCAAAGGCGTGGCTATTGGAAAGAGCAGAATGAGTACTGGGAGCAGCAAACGGCTCATGTAGCTGGATCTCACTCTGTCAGTAGGGAGAAAGGAGAGACTCAAGCAGGAAGAGGTGGCAGGGCTGGGACACTGGAGGCCATATGCCTGTAGGATCCTGCTCGTCTGTCAGGACCCAGTTTGGATGTTACCTCCACTGGGAAGCCTCTAGATGTATCTCAAGGTATTTCCATGGCCCTCTTGCACAGATCACACTGTGACCTTTATTGGCTATCTATTATGGGGAGGATGGAAAGGCTGGGGTAATCTACAGATTCAGGGCATGTGCAGAAAATGAGAGGAAAATAGATATTAAATTCAAAAGACATTTATTAGGCATATACAATATACAAGGGACTGTGGTCAGTTTTGCAAAAGATATAGTTGCTAAAACAGAAACTCCAAATGTGAGGTTCTTCCATACCTAAACTGCATACTTCCTTCTGCAACACAGCTAGTCTTTCTTCTGTTCTGTAGTAAAGCCATCTTGATGACTTCAACAATTTATAATTATTTTGAAATGTTTCAGTTAACACTGAGCACTGTCCAATATATTAGATTTGGGCATGATTCCAAGGCTTTTAAAAGAATAGATTTCAATATAAACTTTGTATTTGCATCATTTTAGGATTATTTTTTAAACTTTTGTGGAAGTAGTAATGAGTAATTAAATTACATTATATATAATGTAAACCAAAGAAATACAGGAAAGCCAAAATTACAAACGAATATGTCAAAAAATAAATATATGAAATGAGGAAATGTCTCTGAAAATATGGTTGTAATGGATGAAAATAGTATGATGACACTGTTTCATGCTTCCTGTATTGTGGAAGCAAAATTTAGGAAGTTGAGATGAGTTATAAACCACAGCAAACATATCACACACAGTGTATGGATACATATTTCAGCTAGAAAAATTACAAGTCATCAAAAAAACTTGATGACTAAAGAATGTCTTCTCTAACGTTTCAACATATTGAAATTTGTGGAATTTGTGGATACATTCTTTATGTCCCACATGTAGTCTCTTTTACAAAATGTTCCCTGTGTGTTGGAAAAACAAATGTAATTTATGCAGTTGTTTGATGAAGTGTCCATATATGTCACTCATGCCAATTTGGTTGATCATGTTGCTTAACTCTTCTATACTGTCATTGATTCTTTACTGCTTTGCCTATTAAGTATTGAAAGAAGTTTGTTAGAATCTATAACAATGATTATGGTTCCATCTGTTGCTACTTTAATTTCTCTCCATTTTGCCTTATATATTTTGATAGTACATTACAAAATTTATAAAATTTTAGTATTATTTTGTCACTTGTACAATTACCCCTTTTTACTTTGAATCAGCCTTCTTTATCTCTGACTACTTCTTTCCTTTAGCCCTAATATATCAATTAGCCCTTAATTAATATGTCAATTATTAACCAATATGGTAATAATTTATATTAATAATAGATTAATAATTATTAATAAGTAATTAATATGGATATTAATATGTCCATGCCAGGTTTCTTTCAGTTAGTTTTTGTATCATATAACGCTTTTTATTTATTTATTTATGTATTTAATTGAGGTCACATTGGTTGATAATATTATATAAATTTCAGGTGTATATCATTATATTTCAACTTCTATACAGACTGCATCGTATTCACGACCAGAAGTCTAGTTGCCATCCGTCACCATAAACATGTGCCCCTTTACTCCTTTTGCCCTCCCCCCACCCTTTCCCCTCTGATAACTACCAATCTGTTCTGTGTATCTATGTGTTTGTTTATTTTCCACATATGAGTGAAGTCACACAGTAATTGTCTTTCTCTGTCTGACTTATATCACTTAGCATGATACCCTCAAGGTCCATCCATGTTGTTGCAAATGGCACAATTTCATCTTTTTTTATGGCTAAATAGTATAGATATATCTTTAACCATTCATCCGTTGATGGGCACTTAGGTTGCTTCCAAGTCTTCACTATTGTGAATAATGCTGCAATGAACATAGGGGTGCATATATCTTTTCAAATTAGTGTTTTCATGTTCTTTGGGAAAATACTCAGAAGTGGAATAGCTGGATCATATGGTATTTCTATTTTTAATTTGTTGAGAAATCTCCATATTGTTTTCCATAGTGGCTGCAACATTTTACATTCCCACCAGCAGTGTATGAGGGTTCCTTTTTCTCCATATCCTCTCCAACACTTGTTATTTCTTATCTTTTTAATATATATAACACTTTCGATTCTTTTAATTTCAAGTTGTGTTCTAATATTTAAAGTGTGTCTCTTTTAAGCAGTATAGATTTTTTTATTTATACACTTTGATAATTTTTGACTTTTATTTAGTGTTTATTGAATTTAAATTTACTGTAATTCTTAATAAAGTTAGATTTAAGTCTACTATCTTGCTATTCTATTTGTCCTTTCTTTTTTTAAATAAACTTTAAATTTGTAATAATTTTAGATTTACAAAAAAATTGTAAATGCAGTACAGAGAGTTCCTTTGGACCTTTTGCCCAGTATCTCCTAATGTCGACATCTTACATAATTATAGTACGTTTGTCAAACCTAAAGAAATTAGCATTGGTACATTGTGGTAACTAAACTTTATTCAGATTTCACCAATTTTCCATTGCTGTCTTTTTTCTATTCCACGATCTAATCCCAAATACCACATTGCATTTAGTCATCACTTCTCCTTTGTCTCCTCTGATCTGTGACAGATTCTCAGCCTTGTCTTGTTTTTCATGACTGACACTTTTGAATAATGCTTGTTAGATATCATGTAGAATGTTCCTCAATTTGGATTTTTTTGATGATTTTCTCCTGATTATACTGCTGGTATGGGTTTCGGGGAAGACTATCATGGAGATGAAGTGCCCTTCTCACCATACCATACGGAGGGAGTACATGATATTCACCTGACAGAACTGGTGATAACAATCTTGATCACTTAGTAAAGGTGGTATCTGCCAGATTTCTCCATTGTAATGTTGTTGTTTTTCCCTTTTCCTAATCTCTTCTTCAGAAGTAAGTAACAAAACCCAGCCCACACTCACATGAGGAGGGGAATTAAGCCCCATCTTCAGGAGGAGAGAGATTCTACTTATATTAATACGCATTCTTCTGTAAGGAAGATTTGTCCTTCCACTCACTGTCCTGTTATTTTGTTCCTTTACTCGTTGATTTCTGCTTTCTTTTGTATTCTTCAAGTATTTTCTTTTATTCCATTTTATCTCTTTTTTAGATTTTTAAATCCAAAATTTTGCATTTCCTTCTTAGGAGTTGCCCTAAAAATTGCAATATGTGTTCTTGTTACATTACAATTTCCTTAATATTCTCTCTAACAATTGAAGAAACATTATATCCTAAACCCATTTATCTCCCCACCTGTCCTTCATGCTATTTTTGTCATGTATTTTACTTTACAGTACGCATTTGTCTCCGTAGATTATTTATTTATTTATTTGTTTGTTTATTTATTTGGCAAGGAAAGATTAGCCCTGACCTACCATCTCTTGCCAATCTTTCTCTTTTTTTTTTTTTCTCCCCAAAGCCCCAGTACATGGTTGTACATCGTAGTTGTAAGTCCTTCTAGTTCTTCTGTGTGAGCTGCTGCCACAGCATGGCAACTGACAGACAGGTGGTGTGGTTCTGTGACCAAGAAGCGAACCCAGGTCACCGAACTTTAATGACTAGGCCATCAGGGCTGGCTCTATTATTTTTTTAATTTATTTTGCTGAGGAAGATTAGCCCTGAGCTAATATCTGTTGCTAATCTTTCTCTCCTGTATAATGTGAGTCTCCACCACAGCATGGCTGATGAGTGGTGTATGTCCACACCTGGGATCTGAACCCTCAAACCTGTGCTGCCAAAGCAGCATGTGCTGAACTTAACCCCTACACCACCACGGGGGTGGCCCCTCTACTGCTATTTTAAATAGTGCAAATTGTTTGAGTTCTTAGGAAGGATTCACTCTTCCACCTTTTGCTCCCAGCCTCAATAAAAGGGAAAAAATTGCATAATTGTTTGAAAAACCACTTACCAACAACATTTATAGGAACTCTTATTAAATATCGATAAAAATTCACAAGTTTATAAAGAACTGATTTTGAATAATGAATTGGTCAGTGTGAAAAACAGCAATATTTTATATAAAACTAGGATTCTGAAGGTGGTTGGGAGGGTAGTGTATCAAATATTCCTCCCTGAGTAACAGAAATGTAAGGGAAGTAACAGCCGGGAACAGGCATAAAGTTGGGTGTGACCTACAGTACCTGTGCAACACCTGGGGCAGCCAGGAGGAATTAAAGATCAAGAAGAATAAAACAAAACCCAAGCGTGTTATTTTTTGCAAAACTTTTATTTTCAGGTCATTTGTAAAAATGTAACAGTAGTTTTAACTCTGTTCCAAGACAAAGAGAAACATTGCATAATGAACATCAAACAAGGCATTATGCCTTACAAGCAAGACATAAAATGTCCAAGGGAAGCTTCAACATAAAAATGTTGACCATATAATATGAAATAGTTTCAATAAATAACAACTGACATTCTTTTAAACAAGTACAAAAATAGATGTGCACATACTTTCTGTGACTTTAACAGTGATCTGGCTGTCTCATTGCTTGTATCTCCCTCTCCCATCCCACGTCCCCCCCACCTCTGTCACAGTGCCTGGCACTCAGTGGTCTCCTAATATTTATTAGTTTAATGAGACACTTAAAACCCATCGTCTTCAAATTAAATAGCAATCAGGACAGATTATGTTTGATTAAACATATTCACACTTTTAAATACTAACATATAAAATATTAAAATACAAGCTTTGAAAAATAAATACATACATATATAAATAGAACTCTCATACAAAATAGTCAAACACATTCAACCCTTTCTAAGTGTCACCAGAAGCTGGCTGTTCTCTTCTTCACTTTCAGTTCCAATAAGGGCAGGGACCACCTTTCAGGAACTGCCACCAAAGAGCTTCTTATTTCTCTCAAGGTCAGTTGGTTTTGCCCCTATGATGAGAAAAGGGTTACTGTTACAGGTGCTGAGGAAAGCTGCTCTTCTCTCACGCTGGCCTCGGAGGCTGGAGGGATTTCAGCACGCAGACCCTTGGCCCAGCCCTGCACCCAGAGAAGGACCCGCTCTACCTACTGCCCTGTACAGCAGAGAGCTTGCTCTTCTATTGAGGAAAAGCGGGGCTGTGGAATCAAATCTATTATTGGCTTGAAAGCTCCCTGACTATCATGCTGGGTTAAAAATTTACATGCATCACCTCACTTAAAGCCTCATATAACAAATACATGGAATAGCTACTATTATCTACCCCATTTTGCTAAGGTTCAAAGGGATTAAAAGCTTTCACAGGGATCCTAGACTCGAACTCAGGGAGGTCTCACTGCAAAGTTCCTGCTCTTCAGCACTAAGATTTAGAGGCCCATGTTGCCCGAAACCACGAGTCCCACTTTTCAAGTCTGAAGCCCATTAGGGACTGAGGTAAACATGGTTGTTCCTTAATGGGTAGCAGGCATTTTAGCATCATTGGCTAAATCTACTTAATCTTTCAGAAAAACACATTTACCCACACTCATTTCAATGGAGATGGAGAGGGAGATGGGGATAGAGGGCACTGGAAATACCCTTCTGGCACCAGAGCAGATTAATAACGTTAACAGCAAAGTTAATCGTAAAATAATGATTTTCAGTCCTTCAGCTAGACCCTGGGTTTCTCTGATACAATTTTCAGGAGGCAGATGCCAGTATTTGTGACCAATGGCTCTAGTCACACATGTGAATAAAAACCATAACTTACGTGGTTAGGATCCTAGCGATGATTTTCTTAACCATGGGGGCTTCGGGGTTCAGACATGCTTTCTGTCCATTCTTGAGAGTGGCTCTGCAGAGAGAAGGGAGAATCGACATGAGGCAGATGGTCGGGCTGGGGGTCAGGGTGGGGGACATTGGGACGGTGGGGGTGACAAGGACTGTAGCAGCGGGGGCGCGCGGCGGCACTTACATGACTTCGGTTTGGGCGCAGTGGGAGCCTGGGGACGTCACCTTCACACTCTGGATGTTCTTGAGGTGAACCCCCTGCATGGTCTGCAGGCACTGGCAGCGCAGTTCAGAGACCACGGGCGCGCCTGCGGGGAGAACGGACTCGGTTAGCGGGGCTGTCCCCCAGTGGGCCCACCCGACCCCGGTCCCGCCCCTGGGACCCCGGGGCGCCGAGTGGCACCTGCTGCGCGCCGGGCGGCGGCGACCAGGAGCAGGAGCAGCAGCGCGGCCCGGAGGAGCCGGGGAGCGCGGGAGGCGGCGGCGGCGGCGGCGCGGGCCATGGGGCTCAGCTCGGAGGGTCGGGGCGGCGGTGCCTGGAGCGGGAGGGCCGGCGGGATTGCTGGCGGAGCGAGCTCTGTGGCTCCCCGAGACGGGAGCACCCCTTTTATCCATGGTCGGGGCGGGAAAGCTCACAGCCCCGGGCCAGGGAAATTCCCGGACCTGCAGGTCTCTCCCGGGCGCGGAAGGAAGCGCGGCCCCGCCCCGGGTGGAGCGGGGTGGGGGGACCCGCCGGTGCCACCACCCAGCGTGTCGCCTCCCGCGTGACTGTAACTCCGCGGACTCGGAGTTCTCTGTTCACTTCCGTCCTCAAATCCCCAAAGAGGGAGTGAGTCGCAGCCACGCTGGAGCTGCCGCCTGGGAGTGGGGACCGTGGGCGCTGAGTGACCCCTGGTCGCGGGGTGGGGAGGGTCAGACCCGTTAGACTTATGTAGGGACTGCCCCACATCTTTAAGGGAGAAAGTTACTTCTAAAGACGCTTCAGTTGCTGAGACTGGAAAAGTTGAGGCGAGAATAGTAGCTTCTCTTATCTATGTATCCAAGTTCTTTTTAATTTGGGTTTTGCAGCTTTTGTTCATTTCTGAAATAAACTCACTCTTTAAAAATACATCTGTCATCTCGGATTACACGTAAGAACGTGTGTCTTGTTCCTAGTGTTTTATGATCTCAAATAAATCACACTTAGTGCCCTGTTTTTCCGCGCCGGGACACGGGGGTAGGGTGAGGGGACAGACCATTGCCACCGGTTAATTTAGTGTTTATTTTAGGACATAGTGTTGTAATCTCATATCCACAGTGTTCAAACTCTCCTTGAAATTCTGAGATTTTCCAAACTCTAGTGATTCCTGGAGCTCCAAGTATAAGAGGCTGTGTTTTCATTCATGGTGATCATTAGGGAACTGTGAGAGGCTGTGTTGGCCTGAGGAGGTGCACCTGTTCTAGTACTGTCCATGGACAGAAAGAAGCATAGCCACCAGAAAGCCGGTACCTAGCAACTCTCGCCTTTACTCCTCTAAGCAGCAAACAGCAGTGTTTTTTGAAATATGTAAATACTAGATTACTGGTATTTTCTACTCCATGTCGTCTGAATTTGCCTGCCCCCTGGAATTGATTCTCTCTTCAGAAATAACTACCAACCTACTTTAGTTCTAAGAATGGCAATAAAACATTTCAAAGTCTGTGTAGCTGAAGCCTTCTCACTGGGTAATTCACTTTCCACCATCAGTTTGAATAGCCCTTTTTGGATTAAACTGTAGATGGTTTACATTGATTCTCCAGGGTAGATGCAGCCCTCACAGAGGTGTGAGATATTCTGCCAGTGCTGAGAGAAGGGCTGGGGAGCAGAGGAGGTGGGCCTGCCTTAAGAACAAGATACCTCAGGAACAGAGAGAGTTCCATAAAGCTGTCAGGACTGCAATCTCAGCTACACACTTACTTGCCACGTGACCATCTGACCATGGGCAATTTATTTAATCTCTCTCTGCTCTTGTTTTTCCTCTGTAAAAGAGAGCTAATAATAGTGCCTGCCTCACAGGGTTGTTATTCGTATTAAATGTGTTAACATTTGTAAAACAGCAGCACATTTTAAGTGCTATATAAATATTTGTTAAATATACAAAATAGAAGTGGTGTTTTACAACCTTATAGTTATGGACTAAATGTTTGTGTCCTCCAAAAATTCCTATATTGGAAGCCTATGCCCCATTGTAATGGTATTAGGAGATGGGGTCCTTGGGATACAGTTAGGTTTCCGTGAGGTCATGAGGGGGGTCCTCATAATGGGATTAATGCCTCTATAAGAAGGAGACACCCAGAGACCTTGTTCTCTCTCTCTGCCATGTGAGGACACGATAAGAAGGCGACTATCTGCAAACCGGGAAGACGATTCTCACCAGATACTGAATGTGCAGACACCTTGATCTTGGAGTTTCTAGCCTCTAGAACTGTGAGAAATAAATATTTGTTATTTAAATCACCCAGCGCATGGTATTTTCTTATTGCAGCCGGAACTGATTAAGACACTTACGTAAACAGAAACACTCTACGGTGAATCCTGATGTAAACAGAAAAAGAAGTATTTTCAAAGAAACATTTTTTAAACTTTTCAGCATCAGGAATTTTGAAAGGAGGGTGCATCTGTATTCTTTGGGGACCTTAAAACAGATTTTAAAAATTCATTGTTCATTCGTCCCTTGATGGGCACACCTAGGTTGCTTCCAAGTCTTGGCTATTGTGAATAACGCAGCAATGAACACAGGGGTACATGTATCTTTATGCATTGGTGTTTTCAAGTTCTTTGGATAAATACCCAGCAGTGGAATAGCTGGATCATATGGTAGTTCTATCCTTGATTTTTTGAGGTATATATACACAATGGAATACTACTCAGCCATCAGAAACAATGAAATCCAGCCATTTGTGACAACATGGATGAACATTGAGGGTATTATGCAAAGTGAAATAAGTCAGAGGGAGAAGGTCAAATACCGTATGATTTCCTTCATTAAGTTGTAGATAATAACAACAATTAACAAACACGTAGAGACAGAGATTGGATTGGTGGTTACCAGAGGGAAAGGGGGGAGGGAGGAGGGCGAATGGGATAATTCGGCACATGTGTGTGTTGATGGGTTGTAATTAGTATTTGAGTGGTGAACATGATGTAATCTATGAAGAAATAGAAGTATAATGATGTACACCTGAAATTTATACAACGTTATAAACCAATGTTATTGCAATAAACAAAAAATTCAAAAAATAAAAAAATTCATTGTTCATTTGAAGTTTTAGTTTCGATGACTTCCCATGAGAAATGGGAATATGAGTAAAATTATCTGCAATTCATTTATGGGAAAATATTTAAGAAGTGACTCTCTCTCTGCCTTGGGCATTAACAACTGGCTGCCCACACAATAAAAAGGATTAGCTGTAATGATTCCCAGACCCAACCCAAAGTACTGACGTGAGTGAATACTGCTGAAGAGTATGACTTCAACTTATCTATGGAATCAACCAAAATGAAGAAGCATGTCAAGAAAGAATCCATTATTTGTAGAATTATCTATAACGTGACTCCTAGAACTTGTTTAATCAAAATCATTTGCTTTCAGGGAGGAAGTAGAAAGGATTTTTTTCCTTTCATAATGTACCACTTTTCATTATTTAATTCATGACAGCCACGTGCTAAGTTTCAGAAAATTTTAAAAGCACCAATGTTATGAAGCCCACCATGATAAACAAATTGCTTCCTGTTTTAACATATGCCA
Organism: Ceratotherium simum simum; assembly: GCF_057802395.1. Lineage (NCBI taxonomy): Eukaryota > Metazoa > Chordata > Mammalia > Perissodactyla > Rhinocerotidae > Ceratotherium > Ceratotherium simum. Next base: position 60,023,003 of record NC_141907.1, on the reverse strand, counting down.
AATGCCACTTTTATATGCACAAGATGTAAACCTATGCAATCACCAACCAATGAAATTGTCTCTAAAATAGAAGCTCAGTTTACTAAATTCCATTCTACCCTATAATTTTTATTGTATCTTTCAGATTTGACTAGTACAATGTAATATACCTGCAAAATCTAGGGTCGCTGTTCCATGTGGAGCACTGACCTTGCTAATTTGCTGGCAAGAATGAGTGGCATGGTGGGTGGCCTGGTGGTGTAGTGGTTAAGTGTGCATGCTCTGCTTCCACAGCCTGGGGTTCGCAGGTTTGGATCCCGGGCCCAGACCTATACACCATTCATCAAGCCATGCTGCAGCCACCTCCCACATACAAAATAGAGGAGGATTGGCACGGATGTTAGCTTAAGGCCAATCGTCTTCACCAAAACAAGCAAACAAAAAGGATGAGTGGTGTGGCTCTGCTTTATATTGCCTTGCTTTGAGAGCTTTCCTGACATAACTACCACTCCCTTCCCTCCCATTTCCTAATGGCTTTATTTTGGTGTTTAATGGTTCTGCTCTGAAGGGAGAAAATAAAGATGACAGAATATGTTACTGGATCCTAACATCTCCCATCCCTCTGTCTAAGAGCACTCAGTTGAGCATCAGAGTTAACTTTCCCTTCCAGTCTCTGCTACAACTACTCTTTCTACCTGTCTGTCACCCACCTTTCCACCTTCTTCTTAAAATACAACCCTGCATTGCCTTTGCAAATCCTCACCTCTGCCTTTATCAGTCCACGTGTTTAAGGTGAGATGACTTCAATTTTGAACTCAAGAGGGGGAGTTTGTGACTCTAAGGCCTTGTTGGTCCCTCATTCCTGCCTGTGTCCTTGCCCAGGCCAATATGGGTTCAGAGTGGAGCCAATGACTTAATATTGGCCAATTCAGAGACAATACCACTCGTGCAGGAACAAAGGGAATTGAGATGCTCTTGCTCCTTCCTGAGATTGCTAAACTGGTAAGATGGAGACTTGGAGTCTTGCCATTACTTGGTGAGAGCCTGCCGGAGCATGGTGCCGTCACAGAGGAAAGCACAGACGTGGCCTACACAGACAGGATTATTGGGGACCTTGTTTGACCACCTGAATCTAGCTTTGCCCTACCTAATTCGTTGACTTTCATTGTTATATAGCAATAGTCTCTTTTCTTATTAAACCAATTTCAGTTGTGTTTCCATCACTCACAGTAAGAGTCCTGAAAAATACCTTCTGTCTTTCATATTGCTGCTAATGTTATCTTTTTTATAAGATTTTTATTTATTTATTTATTTATTTCCCCCCAAAGCCCTAGTAGATAGTCGTATGTCATAGCTGCACATCCTTCTAGTTGCTGTACGTGGGACGCGGCCTCAGCATGGCCGGAGAAGCGGTGCATCGGTGTGCGCCCGGGATCCGAACCCGGGCTACCAGCAGTGGAGCGCGCACACTTAACCGCTAAGCCAGGGGGCCGGCCCTAATGTTATCTTTCTAACAGATTGATTTATTCACTATTTAAGTCCTTCCTTCCTTTCCTTTCTCCAACTAAGCATTTTTAAGTTAGCACTTATGAGTTGGGAATCCAGTTAGGTCCTAGGAATACAAAAAGATATAAGATGCATCCCACTACCACCAAATTTTCAGTCTAATTGGAGAGGCAGATATATATATACAGAAAACTATGATGCGGGCTGGTAAATCCCGTGAGGAGTATGCTCACGATATGATAGGAGCACAGAGGTGGGACACCTAACCTTCTTTCTCAAAGGAGTGGGCTGAATTCTCAGAGAACTTCAGAGAAGCCTCTCTGAGGGAGATGCCTCTTAAGTTGAGTCTTAAAGGATGAGTGAGATTTGCCCAGGTAAACAGGGAGATTGAAGGGTGGGGGAAACACTCCAGAAGGCGATGACCAAATAAGCAAAGGCATTGAGGCTAGAATGAGCATCGTGTCTACTGGAAGCAGCCAGCAGTTCATCTATCCGGAGCTTAACCCATGAGGCAGGGAGAGGGAAGAGATGGAGGCGGGAGAGGGAGGCAGGACTGAAGGCTGTATGTGGACTCTTCCATTGGAATGCTCTTAAAATTCTTCTCAAGGTGTTTCCATGACCCTATGTGCACAAATCCACCATTTACTAAGTGGGGTGTGGGAGGGTCTGAGTAAATAAAAGGCTCAGGATATGGCAGAAAATGAGAATATAGTGGATATTCAATTTGATAGACCTTTACAAAGCTCTGACTGTGTATAAGGTGCTATGACAGGTTTTATAAGAGATGAAAAATTGGATAGACATTAAACTTTTGACATTCTTTAATTTCTAACCAATACACTCCCTTCTGTATGCTAGGTAACTTCTATTGTTGTACCTGTAGTGAAGATTCTGATTATTTCAGCAATTTGCAATTATTTAAAATCATTTCAAGTTACACTAAGCATCATTCAAAAATATTGATTTTGGACAATTTTTAAAGGATTTCAAAAATTGCTTTAAATTGGGTTTTCATTTCTACTTTCTTAGAGTTATTTCTTAAATATTTATGGAAGCAGTCCTGGTTAAATAAATACTACCATGATCATATAATGTAACAGGAAGAAATGATGATATGACAAATTTACAAAAGTAAACAGAAAGCGGAAAGGGGAAACTTCCCCATGGAAATAGTTTATGTTATAAGAAGATGTTTTTGGAGAATGAAAACATCATGATGACTTTGGTTTTATGGACACAAAACTTAAGAAGTCAATAGATGAGTGTATAAACCACAAATGAAAGTGTCACACATAGAGTGCCACAATACAGATTTTAGCTAGAATAATTACGGATAAAGAATCAATAACTTAATTTTTTAATGTTGTCCATAGTGTATTTTCCAATGTTTCTTACTACACCTCCACATCAAAAATACATTTTTTATTTTACTTTTCTTGATTCTGTCTACTTGTACTTGCATTTCTTATAGAGACACACAAATCGCGTGTGTGTGTTGTATGTACGATTGTTTGGTTGCAAGTAATTAAAACTTTATCAAACCAACATAAGCAAAACAAAAGCTCTGTGTGAGGGAGTGGTGATGGTATTTGTATTTATTTAGTGCATACAGAAGGCCAAGAAAGAAGTCAATAAGATGGCCAGGGCAGGAAATAGCAGCAATTATTACTCAGAACTGGAACTTAAGAAATAGAAAATCAGGAATAGAGTTGATTGTCTCTGTTTTTTCTATACCATGCAATTTCTCATTACGGCTTTGCTCATTTTGTCTGCTTCATTTTTTGTCTCTTCTGCATCCCACGAGCCCAGCCAACCTAAACATTTTTACTCCATTTAAAGTCTTGAGAACAGTTCTCATAGGATTATTATGAAAATCAAATCAGTTCACATTTGTAAAATGTGTTTAAAAGTAAATGCTATATAAAATATTGTTCATGAAAGAACTGAAATTAAGAATGGCTTTTAAAAGTAAAGGGAATAAGTCATGCATGAATTTGTACTTCCCTAGTTGACATTAAGCAATCAATTTTATTGACTGCTTATATTTAGCAAATGGGGTCAGAGTGGGGTTAATATTCTTCAATATCAAGAAAGTAGAAGAAGAAAAATGTGAAGATCTAGAGAGATTTTGAGGATGAAGGGAGGTGAGTTTAGGGATCATCATAGTAAAGTAGGAGGAGGGGTTATTTGCTGGGTGGCCAGGGCTAATGACAGGGCTGGGTATTTGAGGGAAGTGGCAGGGATTTGGGAGAACAGTTTGTGAAAATGCAAAGGTAATTGACCTTAATAAACAAAAGGATTATAAAATATCAGGAAAAGCTCACCTAAAACTAGAAAGCTTTAAATTACGCTGATGCCAATTCACAGGATCACAGGATTTCATTTCTTCAGCAATATATTGTAGCTTAGGAACAAAAACAGAGAGAGTGGAAATGAGCAAGAACGAGGGATTAGCCTGGTATAAACTAGGTAGAGAGTAATTTGCAGAGTCCAGGCTGAGCTGCAAGGTGAATGAAACAGGATAAGGGATGATAAACTGAAAAAATGGTGGTGGGGGTGGTTCTTGGAGGGACTTTCAGGTCCCCATGGGATGTTCAGCATGTTCAAGTATGTTCAGTGTAAGTTGGAGAATAGAAGAGTTACAAGGACAAAAGGTTGTGGTCTCAGAAGGGCCTTTCAGTTCTATAATCTTGTGGCAGCACTCTGAAGATAATGATGTCAAAGGTGAGGTCTTTCTTGTAGCTGACTGAGCTAGTGTGTCATTTGAAGGTTCTGAAGTGGAGCAGGTTAAAGAATCAGAAGATCCAGTTATGAAAGAGGGGTGGAAAATATACAGGAAGGGAGAGGGAGGATGGCTTGGTTATGTATCACATATGATACACTCTGCATTAAATATGTATATATACATATATAAATAAATATTATTTAGTGAACACATTTTGTGATAGTCTTGGTTAATTAAGTTGCTTATCCTAGCAATAAAAAAAGTTCTTACCAAACACTTTTACATTAACCACATTGTTCTCCTTGCTGCGATTAAGATTTGAAAACCTTTTTTAGCATCTACCGTGGTTGACATTTTTCTGGAATGTAGATATACTAGGCGGGTTAAAGTTTGCTCTTCTAGAGGAACAGATCAGAAGGACAAACAAGTAATTACGATGGGTTTTAGAGTTTGATCTGATGGAGGTTGGGATATGGTGCTTTGGAATTACATAGTAGAAGACAAATTAGGCAACACTGTTGATAATTAAATCGTGATAGTCCTAACTCCCTTTATGCTCAGTGACTGCTTTGCTTTCAAGTTTTGCTGCCACCCACACAAAACTGGACACTGGTACAATCTCCTTGCTGTGTCTGACTCAGTGAAGGAATAAATAATTGACATAGTTATATACTATGTTTCTTCTTATTTTTTCACTAAAGAGAAAGTTAAGACAGCCTCTCAGTTACCAGATACTCTGTATACTTTACAGTCTTATAAACATAGTGATTGACAAGCTTTGTAGCTTTCTTATTTGTTTTTTGGGGAAATGAGGTTTATATTCATTGTGCTAAATTTTTTTACAGTTTTGGATTGTGGTTGTGCTGAAGTAAAATTCTCGCTTCTCTGTGGTGTCATTAGTGGGTTGCTTGTTAGCCCAGGGATTGTGGCCACTGCTGTTTGAAAATGATATGCGTCCTGGGGGTAAAGCAGCAAGGGAAAGGAAAGAGAGTACTATTTGTTAGGTTCCAATTCTAGGTCGGATGCAGTGCCTGAGCTTTGCATAGTGTCATTTTAATAATTTCAAGAATGCTATGAGGTTGATTTTCATTTTATAGATGAGGGGAAACTGGGGTAGGAGACCTTAATGGTGGAGTTAAAATTCAAACCAAAGACTATTTAATTCGGAAGCCCATTGGCTCAAAGCCAGTTTTCCTCTGGACAAGGAAAGAAGGATTGGGGAAGAAAGACGCCATGTAAATCTTAAGTCTATTGAGTACAATTTTTTAAGCCCTCCTGGAAAACAACACATTTTTAAAAATCTCCAATCTAGTTTGTACTAGGAACCAAATAGAAATGTAGAAGTGATGACAGCTACTAGCCCTCAGAGTGTGGACAGCCCAGAAATCCTCCTACCTATTGTGCCAACTCAACCCCAAACACTTCATCCCGTGGAGTTCCCAGAGACTCCCAACACTAGGTCAGGATCTGATAGTCAGATTGAAGGTAGATGACAGGCAGGGTGTGCGAAGAGCCCAGCTGGTCTAAGTGTCCTACCTCTACTGACTCTCCAAGTATCTTAGAAGGCACTGATAAGGATGTAGACTCTACCATGGATGGTCAAAGCCTGGCTCTGTCATAAGAGACCAGAGAAACGCTTTTAAATTACAAGTCATGATGCATTAGTAGGACATACAATCAATTTTGTGGGATGTAATTAGTATTTAAAAATGTAAGGAATTAAATACAATAGGATAGAATAAAAAAAGATAATATGCCATAATGAATCACCTATAATTAGGTTAAGCATTATTTTGTGAAAATTTTGTTTCTTATATACACAAGTAATTGTGTAAAATTAAACCCTTGATGCACAAGATGTAGAAAGGGAACTTCCACAAGCAAAAATATCCCTTCAATGATTTTGTTTCTATATATGAAGTTACTAGTTTGTAGATATTATCTGCTGAGAATTTCCAGTCAGAAAAGACGTTGAAGTAACGCCATTTTTATTTCATCACTCCATGAATGTTTGCACAACAAGGAGCTACAGTAAGTTGCCGTACAGCCTGTGCTTTTCCCGACAGGAATGCCCTTTTCTGATGCTCTTGCTGATAAGGGTGGCAGCTTCACAATGTTCTCAGCAGAGTTCAACTGAAATAAAGATTAACGTGGAGCAAAATTTGTTTTGGTTCTTTGGTCTTTTGGCTCATATTTGCTAACTATTAGATTCAACTAAGGATGTTGTTTGTGGCAGACATCAAAAAGGAAATGAAAAAAGTAGAACCATAATGTTTTACCACCTGCGCCCTACTTCCTAATGTGTAAATTTCTCCAAAAAATCAGTTGAAATACTTGTATTTCAATTTCAACACTCTTTGCTTATTTTCACCAAAACATCTCTGCTAAATGTCTGACTCAACCCACCAGATTGTCTATGATAGCACAAAGAATAGCAATAATAATAATAATTATAATTATTAATAATCACTAACATTTAGTAAAAACATATCATTTTATGTTTTTATATGTAAGACAGGACTGAGATTGTGTGTGTGTATATAAAATCTCCTACAGTAACCCAAGAAATTTCAAAGATTAGGAAAACAAGGCATGTGTGCCATGCATGCTAAGAAATTTGAACCTTACACCGGGGCCAAATGAGAAAGCTTGATTGTTTGTACATGTGAGTGACATTGTTGTATTTGTATTTTAGCGAGATAATTCTTGTGGCATTGAAAGTGAAAAATAAGGTGGAAATTCAAAAATAGGGCAAAACTCTGAGAAATTAATATTTACTCTCTCTCCAATGTTTCTCTGCCCTGTCTCTAGCATATATTCCACCTATACAGAATGATAAGCTCTTCTCTAAACATGCAATGACCATTCAGACTTTAGTGTGTTTGCACTCATTTCTCCCTGTTGTTTCAGTTCTGTTCTTCCCTTACCACTAGTAAATTCCAACTCTTTTTTCAAGATCAAGCTCATCTGTTGGTGCCTCTATGAAGAAATTACTTACATGTCATTTGCCTATACAAGTAGCATGATATGGTAGAAAGATCAGGGGGTTGGGAATTAGCCAGATTTTCTCTGCCTCTTACGTGTATAACCTTAAGCAAGTTCCTTAAGGTTTTTGATATTGTTTCCTCAGCTGTAAAATGGGAATATTACCTACCTTGAAGAGTTATTGGGAGGATTAGAAATCATTCTTGGCTTCTAATAAGTACTTACGAGATGGTACCATTTATGATTATGCTTTTCCAAAGTCACTCAGTCGGAGTGAATCATTCTCTTCTCCGTCTTCTTATGGCACTTTATTCCTAATCTATACAAACATTTGCAGCATGATTAGAACTATATTAGCCTATGAGCAAGGGCAGAGACTCATTTTTGAATCCCAGCATATAGCACCATTTCTGGCATAGAACAAGATGCCCTCCATAGAATATTCTTTGAAATGAATGATGTGGGCCTATCCTGGGGGTAACGATAAAGAGAATGGATAAATATCTGCAAGTTGTATGGGGCAGAACTGTAGGAGTTGATGACTGCAAGACTCATTGCATAACCAGCAGTAGTGGTCTGGTGCTCAGAATGAAAATCAAACTGATGAGACACAGTAGGTTTCATCTAGCATTAAGTTTATTTAGCTGTTAGAAAGGACACAGGATGAAAACAACGTTGCATGTGAAAGGCACAATGATCAATGGATTGTGAAGTTTTTGGTCAGCTTTACTGAAATTTTGTTTACATATAATGAAATTGACAAATTTTAAGTGTAAAATTTGATGACTTGACAAAAATATAGTTTTTAACAACCATAATACACATTTAAGATTGTTATGCCCTTTTGAATAATTGACCATTTATCAAAGTGAAATGACTCTCTTTTTTCCTAGCAATATTTCCTGCTCTAAAATTTACATAGATATAGGCATCCAGTTTTACTTTGATTACTGTTAATATTGTAAATCTTCCTCAATCCTTTTACTTTTAAACTGTTTGGGTCTTCATATTGAAAGTGAGTTATTGTAGATAGCATATGTTTGGATTTTGCTTTTATATACAGTCTGATAATCTCAGCCTTTAATTTGAGTATTTATTCCATTTACCTTTAATATGATTCTCAGTATGATTGGGTTTATATTTACCATCATGCTATTTTTTCCTATTTGTTTCATCTGTTCTCTTTTCTTTTTACTTCTTTTCCTGCTTGCCATCTTTTCGATTAATTATTATTCTTTTATTGTTTCATTTCCTATCATGCCCTATTAGCATCTCTTTTTTTTTATTGCTCTAGGATTTATCAGTGCCTACCTTAATATAAAACAACTTTACATATAGTGTGATGATCTTACAACAGTATGCTTCCATTTCCCTCTCCTTGCCTTTGTGCTATTGTTGTCATACATTTTATTTTTCATATGTTATGAACTCCACAATACATTGTTGCTATTTTTGCTTAAATAGTCAAATTTCTTGGACAGACTTTTAAATAACAAAAATATCTTTTATGTTCTTGTACATATTTCCTATTCCAGATATTGTTTATTCTTTGTACAGATCCAAGTTTCTGTCTAGCATCATTTTACTTCTGCCTGTAGGACTTCTTGTAACATTGCTGATCTCCTGTTGATGAATCTCCTTTATCTCTTATATGTCTGAAAAAATCTTCATTTCATCATTTTTTAAAGTTTTTTTTTTGGTTTAGAATTTTGGGTTATTAATTTCCTTTCAGAATTTTAAAGATGTTATTTCACTGTCTCCTGGGCTGTGTGGTTTCTGGTCAGAAGGCTGCTTTCATTCTTTCCTTTGTTCTGCGTTCATAGTGTGGCTTTTTCCTCTAGCTTCTTTAAAATTTACTCTTTGTCACTGTTTTTCTTGTGTGGGTGTGTCCGCAATTTGATTATAATGTGTCTTGGTTTTATTTTCTCCATGTTTTTTCTACTTGAGGATTATTTGACTCTCATTTTTTCAAATATTTTTTCTGGCTCCCCTTCACCTCCACCATGTTCTGAGGCTCCACCTCTATGTGTGTTAGGCTGTATGATATTGTCCCACAGCTCACTGACGGTATCGTCATTTTTTAAAGTCTTTCCTTTCTGTGATTCATTTTGGATAGTGTCTATAGCTGTTTCTTCAAATTCAGTAATTTTTTATATGCAATGTCTAATCTGCTGACAACTAATCCAGTGTTTTTTTCATTGCAGCTGTTGTATTTTAAATCTCTAAATGTTTGACTTGGGTGTTTTTATTTCTTCCATTTCTCTCCTCATCATGCTCTTCCTTTCCTCTATTTTCTTGAATAAATGCATTATATTAATAATAATGGTTTTAACATTCTTGTCTACTAATCTGTCATCTGTGCCATTGCTGTGTCTATTTCTTCTCTCCTGGTTATAGTGATATTTTCCTGCTTCTTGTATATTTAGTAATTTTTGACTGGATGTGAAATATTGTGAATTTTACATTGGGTATGGATTTTTTCATTATATATTTTTATATTACTTTAAATATTTTTTCAATTTGCTCTGGGATGTAGTTGGGTTACTTGGGATTAGTTTGATACTTTCAAGGCTCAATTTTATTGATTGATTGATTGATTGCCTACAACACTTTTTATTTACTTATTTTTTATTATCTTGTTTTTGGGTGAATTGATTTTTTCTTATTGCGGTACCATCGGTTTACAACATTATATAAATTTCAGGTGTGCATCATTATATGTCTATTTATGCATAGATTACCTCATATTCACCACCCAAAGACTGATTATGATCTATCACCACACACATGCGCCTAATCATCCCTTTCACCCTCCTCCCTCCCCCCTTCTCCTCTGGTAACCACCAATTCAATCTCCGTCTCTATGTGTTTGTTTTTTGTTGTTGTTATCTTCTACTTATGAGTGAGATCATACAGTATTTGACTTTCTCCCTTTGACTTATTTCACTTAACATAATACCCTCAAAGTCCATCCATGTTGTCACAAATGGCTGGATTTCATCATTTCTTAGGCTGAGTAGTATTCCATAGTGTGTATATATCACATCTTCTTTATCCATTCATCCCTTGATGGGCACCTATGTTGCTTCCAAGTCTTGGTTATTGTGAATAATGCTGCAATGAACACAGGGGTGCATGTATCTTTCTGCATTTGTGATTTCATGTTCTTTGGATTAATACCCAGCAGTGGAATAACTGGATCATATGTTAGTTCTATTCTTAATTTTTTGAGGAATTTCTATACTGTTTTCCATAGTGGCTGCACCAGTTTGCACACGCACCAGCAGTGTATGAGAATTCCCTTCTCTCCATATCCTCTCCCACACTTGTTTTTTTTTTTTTTTTTAAGATTTTATTTATTTATTTTTTCCCCCAAAGCCCCAGCAGATAGTTGTATGTCATAGCTGCACATCCTTCTAGTTGCTGTATGTGGGACGCGGCCTCAGCATGGCCGGAGAAGCGGTGCGTGGGTGCACGGCCTGGATCCGAACCCGGCCGCCAGCAGAGGAACACGTGCACTTAACCGCTAAGCCCCGGGGCCGGCCCTCTCCCACACTTGTTATTTCCTGTGTTGTTAATTACAGACAAGGTTTGATTTTAAACTTGGTTAGTGTGGGTTCAAAATATGTTTTAGGTGGGGATTAATTTGACCCCATCACTGAGGCAATACTCTTCTGAAAACTCTACCTTTGAGCCTGAAATATGCTTTGAATCCTTCAGGAGAAATTTTAATCCCATAAGATAACAAATATGATGATATTCTCTGTTTCTGTTATGGAATTTTGTTAAATTCAATATAATTACACATAAGTTAGTCATTGGAAACAAATTGGAAATCTTCGGATTACAGAAGAATTTCAGTAATAATATGTTTATCTAGGGTATAGTCTTTTTCTGTCACTTCTTTATAGTTTTTCTCTCTAGCTTGCATAAAAGTAGATGGAAAATAGGCAAAGCTTTATGAGATAAGAGGCAGTTAGCTCTGTTGTGTGCCTTATGATAATTACAATTAAAAAAACGCAAGTCAGTGGCTATATTTTAAATTCTGATCTCTCAATCTACCCTTATAAAAGTTTAACCTCTATTGTCTTCCAAATCTCTTTCTTGAGTCTCCAAACATTGAGTAGTGAGCCTGAATTTTGCTCCGTAAACTTGAGTGTGTGGGAAAATTTAAATTACTTAATTTTTTAAAAAACAGATTAAATTTGACCATATTCCACCAAAAAGAAAATTATTTAATCTTAGTCATCACTGTGGCTCCCTGATTACACCCCTTGGTAGTGCAAAGGTCCCAAGGGATTTATGCAGAGCAAAACATCCAGGAATGTCCTTCTGGACTTTGGCTTAAACTTGTTTTCTGTAAAAGGACAAATATTGGCACGCTCATTAGAAATGCAGCCCTATGCAGCTTTTTTCCATTCTGGAATACAAAAATTGTTGCTATGGTTGCAATATCATAATACCAGTGCTTACTAATCTCCAAAGTATGGAATACAGCCATTCTTCCATAGTCCTGTTACCTCCCTAGAAAGAGAGAGCTGAGAAAAAGAGCAAAATAGTTAATCTTGGCAGTGTGTTAAACACTGTGACAGCCCCTTTTCCCTTCCTACTCTTCTATCTCTGTGGTGTCTAGCAGGGAACTAGGTGAAGATGAAGAGTTGACCAGGAGTTCAAAAGAAGAGGAAACCCAGAGAGTGGTGAGAAAAAGGGAATAAAAGAATGAAAATTCCTTGAAAGAGGGAAAAGAGAAGCATGTCCAAGGGACATGAAGTTCTTTAGCCAATTTTGAGGGTTCGGCCAACTGGTGGTCCAAGATTCACAAATGGAGACTTTGAAACAGAATGTGAAATTACGGGTAGCCAAAATGGTGGAATGGAGACTAGGAGCCACTTCTGTGTTCTAATGCCCTTCTTGTTCTGTATTTTCTTCTTGCCTCTTTTGGATGTTTGCCAAACTAATATTAAGACCATGTGGGACATGGACTATCCTGTCTCTTCTGTTCTGAAGCAGGGGTACAATTCTAAGGTAACACATGCCTTAACCAAGGGACTCATTTATTAAGCAATCACCATGTTTCCAGGATTGGGTGAGGCACTGAGATCCAGAAATCAAAATATCTGTTTCTTCCTTCACAAGAGACAGTCTGGTTGAGCAGACAGGCATGTCAACAGTCAATAATAACATATTATTTTGCTAGACATTATATATGTAAGGAACTGGGAAGAAAAATAGGAGTACAGTACTGTCCCTGTTCTTAAAGATCTTAAATTTTAAAAAGCAAAGAAAAAAAAAGTGTACCATATTATAGTCAATTCCACATGGGATCCAATACCACCCTTTAGACTGAGGAAAGAAGAGCACCCTGTCCTTAAGCAAAGCCTCAGAAGGCTGCCCCATCACAAACATGCAAAACATAAATGTCCCAGAGAACACATGGGCAGCTCTGCCACATGAGGAACCAGAGCCAAGTGTGGGCTTCGAATGACCTTTCCCTAAAAGTCCTTAACCCTCATTTCCACTCTCTTGACTAACAAAGTTCAGTCCCAAGGCTGAGTTTTCCCAGGGTAACTCACTGGGGAGGCTAATGAATAATAAAGATGGTGACTGGGATCCCTTCCATTCTTTTCTGCCTTGGAACGATTATGAGGAGCTGGAGATATATTTAAAAAAACAGAATTTTCACAGGGGACTTGACCTAAGAAGCTTGGGGGAACTGAAGAGGGCCACATACCCTTATGACCAACAATTTCCCCAACCTCTCGATAAACACAACCCAAAGGAATCTGTCCATGGTATGTTTTCTCATTTATACCGGAAGCTCAGTGTCTAGATAATTTATCACAGGCAACTCATTACAATATGTGAACATGATATAAAAGTCATGGTTCATTTTTGAATCTAAGTAATGCTTTAGGAATCTTATTGACAATTCAAGTCACTACATTAGCAGAGTGAAAACTCTAAATTTAAATTAATAATAAAGCTGTCTAAAGATTAATGATTCGAACAACATCTAAATTGGCGTGACTGTCTATAGAACACGTTATGTAAAAATTTCAATTATAAAAACTTAAGAATTAATTTTACTGAAACGTAGCCAAGAAAAATAAATTTTATATCATAAATACAGCATAAATCATAAATTATGTTGTCTTTATTTTGTGTGCAGCCAAACATGGCCGGCACAATAACAGAACACCAGATATGTGGAATAATTAAATTCCCTTATCTTTGATATTTTGCTGACTCTCTTCAAATAAAATCCATAGCTTTACATATTTCTAAAACGTTATTGATATATGTTTGTCAAGGTATATTTGTCAAGGTGGGAGGATAGAACTATTTTGTAACCACAGGCCCTCTAGAACCAGTTTAACTGACCCCATCCTATCAACAGAGTAATTGAGAGTAGTTTCTCAGGAACTGAGAAACAACCCTTTGTCCAGTTCAGGCTGGTTGAGACCACCAACACGTCAACTTGGCCTGCCCAAATGCCCAATAAGTGACCCTTTCTGATGTCAAGAAGCTGAAAACTCCACTCTCAGATCATACTAACACCACCATTTTCTGAACATGCATCCCATGAAGAGCCGTGAAGCTTGACTATACTTGTGCAGATCATCAATTACCTCACTTCTCCTTACTTCCAATCATCTATCTCCACACCTCAGACCACCCTGCCCTTCATCCCATAAATTTTGCCCCAAGCCCTGGATTGGGGAGCTAAATTTGAAAGTGTTGCCTCCTGTCTCCTTGCAGGTCAATCTTGCAATAAAGCTTTTCTCTTTTCTGAAAAGCTGATGCCGTAATAATTGGTTCTTTATGTGCACTGGGCAAGAGAATCCCAATTTCACGTGGTTAACAATTTTATCTAACATTTTACTAGCTTGTTTAGAAAGTTTCAAATATTTAGACAGAAGAATGTGGGCCTCTCTTTGAACTCTCCCCCAAGACTTCAGAGTTGTTAGAGATGGGCCTGAGTGCATAGATATTGGGGGAATGCATTTGGGGAAGGATTTCTGGAAAGGCATCCTAGAAAAGATGGCTGAGGAGATGAATTTTAGAAAAAAGTTGAGTATTAATGTATTTAAATTTGTGTGCATTTTGATACCCTCTCAGAGGACTTATTTGCTTTTCGGAAACAAGAATTGTTTTCTATTTATGTTTCTATCTACACACAGGGTTCATTTTATAGTGCTTGGAATGCAACAGTGCTTAATGATTTGAAATAAGATTTTCTTGGGAAGGAAGAATAATGGAGTGTAGATAATAAGTTTTAATAGTTAAGACCTCAGATTGGAAAGCCACACTAAGAGATGAAATGCATGTTTTTCTTTCAAGTATAATTTCTTCGCCAATTAATAAAATGTTATTTTAATGATAATCAATTCTTGATAACATAATACAATGTAGCTTTATTAGGAAAAACAAGAATTATCATCTTGCCTTCAGTGGTTCCTCAAAGTATCCTTGAAACTTGTGCAATGGGAGACAGGTCTATTTTTTAGTCATTTGAGAATCTAACTGACTCAACCCACTTGTTCTAAGATAGTTAATTTGGTCTGGTTTTAAGCAAATCTCTTTCATTATTAAAGGAAAAAACACTAGTTAGTTACTTTGTTTGTTTGTTTGTGAGGAAGATCAGTCCTGAGCTAACATCCATGCCAATCCTCCTCTTTTTTTGCTGAGGAAGACTGGCCCTGGGCTAACATCTGTGCCCATCTTCCTCCAGTTTATATGGGACGCCGCCACAGCATGGCCTGACAAACAGTGCATCAGTGCATGCCTGGGGTTACGAACCCCCGGCTGCCAGCAGCGGAACGCATGCACTTAACCGCTATGCCACGGGGCCAGCCCCTATTTCTGTTTATTGAAGTACTCCAAGGTGTAAGAATTTCAACAGCAGGAATTTTATTTCTCAACTTGCACTTATTACTCAAGAGGCATCAAATTGCTCATGAATTAACAGCAGGACAGCAATTGTCATTTCCTGGTGGGAGACTTTCACAGTTAGGGCAGAAGTCTGAACTCCTCATCCTGTGTCTTGAGATATGTTCTCAGACAGCTGAGCCTCATGTTAAATTCATAGGAACAATGTCACTGTATTAAATAGAAAGGAATTCAGATCTTAGAGCAAGAATGTGAGGTCAGATGGTCCTGCCAAGTTCATCTTTGATAATTAACCTTTGGCTACAGCTTTTCTCTGCCTGACATTCCCACAGGAAATGCTGCTTTGTGGTTTGAACAACTTGTCAGCTCATGGTTCAACAAACCAAAATATCAGCAAAATGAAATTTTATTACATAACATGCATTACTTAGAGCACACAATGAACCTCAGATCTGCCAGCCTTGAGTCCACTAAGAGGAGCAGAGATGAAGCAAGAGGAGAAACAGTCTGACTTTGGTTGCAAAGGGCAACAGGATACTAGCAGATTCAAGGTTGTGTTATTTTCCCCTTTCTGTTGAAGCGACAGGCTCATGGCAAATTTATGCAAATATATCATGGAAAATAATTTCTTGAAGACAACTTTGTGCCAATTTTTTCCGGTTTTCTTTGGCCTAGACTAGGGATGATATTAGCTTACTTTAGAGTCTAGCTCTTCCAAATTTCCTCAAGCTAGGCCAAGGTGTATTTCTTTCACAGAAAGGCCAAGGCCTTACCTGCAGGGCTGGGAGTGAGAGAGGCCTGGGGGCGGGATGAGAACACAGGGTGCTTTAACCTGATAGTCCATTCCTTTCTCCCGGGTCTCCTTCCACCCCAGAGTGGTTCAAGTTCACTGAAGAAGTAGTGATTGTCATCTAAACCAGGGAACAGAGGTGCCTGGTATTTGAGGGGTAAAACTACTTCACTTTTTCAAGACCCCATTTAAAAAACTCCTCTTGACAAACAGGATGCGCACAATGTCCTAGAGTAAAACATAGTCATAGTTTTGTTAAAAGAAAAATGCAGAAGTAAGCCTTCTGTAATTGGAGAGTTATCCTCCCAAGGGTCCTATAGGAACTCATTCTTGGCCAGCGAGTGTTTCCCAGCATTGCTTATGGTCATTACTGTGCTTAAGTCAGCTCATATCATCTCAAGAGCTGAGTATTAAATTGTCAGGAATTCTGTTAGCCACTTATTAATTCTTGTTAGCATAAATTTGGCCACAGTGGGCATGTTTACACCATGGAAATGCTGTAAATCTGGGCTTTTTTTTTTTTGAGAGTTGCTTTACCAACACACTGCTATGTATAATCTCACTCAGCTCTGCATGAACATGCTCCCCTAGTTCCTTCCCCTTTCTATAGCCTGTCCTCTGCTTGGATCCCTGGGGCTTTTTTTTTCCCTTAGCTGGTTTTCTCTTTTATTCTTGATTTTCCTTGGGCTTCACTATTCACGCACAGACAACTTTCATGTGCAGAAGATTCTTAGGAGTTTGTTCTCACTGGAGGGATCAGAGAAAGTCACTTTTTTTTAGCACAAGCAAAGCTCTAGGAATGGAATGCTAGAAGATGAAAGACTTTTTCCTCTGGGATCATAAATCTGGGCGCTGCTGCCTACGTGTTTTGCAGCTAGTGAGGCATTCTGTCGTCCCCAATTATGATTAATACACAAGTGGGAATTCTCAATGACTAGCTCTCCCAATCAGTCCCAATCCCAGAACATACTGTTTTTTTCCTAAGCAACAACTGAAGTCCGTGTGCCCTAGGAGTGAAGTGTATATTTGTGGGTGGCTTAAATATTCCTAAGTGAATGTGGAAAGAGAAAGTAGGTTTTAGAACTGAAGGGACATTAGAAATAATCTTGTCTAACTTGCTCATTAATCTGGTAAGTAAACAGGATCAGAGAGAAAGTGGTAGAACCAGGACTAGAATTCAAATCCCTGACTCCCACTTCTAGGAATTTTTAAATCTGCAACAATGCCTTTTTTTTTTTTTTAATATTACAACTAGGGTCAAGATAACGTTCATCCAACTCAACAAATAT
Organism: Ceratotherium simum simum; assembly: GCF_057802395.1. Classification (NCBI taxonomy): domain Eukaryota; kingdom Metazoa; phylum Chordata; class Mammalia; order Perissodactyla; family Rhinocerotidae; genus Ceratotherium; species Ceratotherium simum. Next base: position 60,005,839 of record NC_141907.1, on the reverse strand, counting down.
TTTTTGACTACCAGGTACATTTCTGTGTGCACTTATTTATGCTCGGCACTGTACTAGAAGTTGGGGCTTCAGACAAGTTTCCTACTTTCCTGGAGCTTTCTTTTGAGAACCAAGACTATTTGTGTTAGCGTGACTTAACTCTGTTCCAGGAAATTCTTACTTAGAAAATAACAACTGTAATCCAGTGGAGAATTTTCTTGTTTGCTTTAGGAAATTCTTGTAAATTAGTTTATCCGGGCCAACAATCTGCTTGTGTGGGCTAACAGCTCATGTATCAGACAACAGGTTGCTTATAAACATTCATGTCAAGACCCTCACCTCGCTTGTCCAGCAATCAGAAACTATTAGTCAGCAACTTTGCCCAGTTCCAGTCAGTTCCCTGTCTTGAATGACCTGTTTTAAACTTTTTGAGCTCAGTCCCCCTAACATCCCGCTTCTGAGACACTATAACTCTGTCAAAGTATTCTTCTCTTCACCATGTTGAATAAATCTAATAACCTTATCTTTTCTTGATCAAAATATTTTTTGTTGGTATTTCTGAAGAGTTGGCAGTTGACCCATTCAACTGGAGAAGAGAATGTAAACATGAGGAAGATTATATTGATCATGACCTATTTGGATGTAGTTAAGACCTTCACTTGCCACATTCTATAGTCAGGTAATTTGCCCCAGAAATGTCTGGCTGCGTGTTGTTTCACAACCTTGGTAATACACATTCTCTGTTTTCTGTCACATTCTGGCGTAAAAAATTTCTCCTTTCCAGAGCACATCTAGGATTGGACATCTTTCTTTTTGATTCTGAAAGTGTGGTGTCAAAATTTGTAGGGGAAGGGAGGGCTGGGTGGCTGACTCAGAAGTGACACAAAAGAAAGTCATTGGAGGAACAACTCCAGAAAGCCATGGAAGAACATTATCCCAAACTAGATTGGAAAGTTTTTGATTTTATGTGATCTTTTAAATTATTGTTGTTATTTCTTTTGATTAGGGTTTGGGTCACTGTTTTCTCTAAATATTTTTTGGGTAAAATGTCCCCCTGTTAAAAATACTATCTACAGAATGAAATATAGTTACCAGAAGCATCAAAATAGCAAAGGCAGATGGTGGGAGAGGGGACCCCTGAACTAGTCACAAGGAGTTGATCTCTGAAAGGCCTCATCATGGCTCAGATGACATAACCCTCAAAACTCTCTACTTCCTTTGCCTTCAATTTCATCCAATCTTCTAATCATTCAGGCACTTAGCAGAAATAGCCTTTTGGTTAGAGGATAGCAACATACAGGTTAGATTAAGACATTGACATTCTGGATTTTTAAAAAGAAACATTACCCATATCACTGTGGTTTAAGCCAAAGTGAATTCATTAGGTGGAAATACACCTATGAAACTGACTTTATAATTTATTCAAATATCAGTTTCTCAAAGAGGAATTATACATATACTTATTATGCACCTGCTGGGGTTTAGCATTGAGCTATGTACTCTTGCCTTGAGACACAAGGTCCAGCCCTTGTCCCAGAAGAGTTTACAGCATAGGTAGGAGACCACCTGACACCTCACCTGACACCTGACAGCAATTCCAGATAAACTGTCCTAAGACAATTCATGGCTGTAAGAATTCAGACTAAGGGCCGGCTCACAGCTGCCTGAGATTCCCTTGTGAGGTCAGAAGTCAGAATCTCATTCTTGTTAAGCAGAATTCACTCATTCAACAAATACATGTTAAACACCTACTGTGTTCCAGGGCGTAGTGTTATAGGAACTTGAGCCACATGAGTGAATAAAATAGACAGGGTTTGTCTTCCCGTGCATGGCCGTATCCCATGCTGCTTCACAGCACTCAAGATAAGCAGGATGACTGAAGCAAGGAAGATGAGTCATCAGAACTGGGATGAGGACCCATTTTGAGAAAGTAAGGAACAGGACAGGGAAGCAGAAATGATTTCCTCCTGTAATTTTAAACCCTGCCTTAAGTAGGTCCTTGAAATTTTCCAGTCCAAAGTAATAATTCATGAACCCAGCACACTTTCCCTTTCTAAAAAGGGCCACTCGTTAGATGTACTGCCTTGAGAACTGTGAGAGAGGCTCTGTGGGAAAGAGTAGAGAATGGGTGGTCTGCTGGACCTAGAGTCTGGCGAACGGGGTCCTCAGTGTCAGCCCTGTGATTTATTAGCTGTGTGACCACAGGTAAGCTGGTTAGCCTCTCTGTTACCAATGACAGATGATTATGAAAACTCCAAAGTGTTTCACAAATGTGGGTGATTATTAGTATACATATTAATGTCTAAGTTTATAGGTCTTGAGGCTATAGCGGAGGTTACAATAACGAACAATACTTGGGCAAAGTTGCAAAGAGAGTGGAAACTAAAATATATATTGAGTATCTGCTCAGTACAGTGTGCCGGCTTTCGCTGGGGATTAATTTGTTTGATTCTTACACTAACATCACAAGGAAGGACTATTAGCCCTTTATGCATGAGTTAACTGGGACTCAGAGAGGTTGTCCTTCGTCACACAGGCAGCAAGTGGAGGAGCTGGAATTCTAAGTCAGAGCAATATGACTGTCTCTCTGTGCTCTTCCAACATGGCCAGGCAGCGGCCCTTGTCCAGTAAATGGTACTATCACAGTGTTTGATTAAAATACCATTTCCCTGAAACAAAGAAATGATAGCATTTTGTTTTTGGGTCAGGAGACACACTTTGAGTGCATTTAAATATATTTGAAGACCATTTATTTTCTTTTTAAAAACAATTATGAATATAAGGACCTTTTTGTTTTTCAGTTTTATTGAGGTATAATTGACAAATAAAATTGTAAGATATTTAAAGCGTATGTCATGATGATTGGATAAATGTATACATTGTGAAAGGATTCCTCTTGTCTAGTTAATTAACACATACATCACCTTGCATACGTGTTTATCTTTTGTGTGTGTGTTTGTAAGAAGATTTAATTCTACTCTTTTAGCAAATTTCAGTTATACAATACAGTGTTATCAACCATAGTCACCATGTTACATATTAGATTCTCTGGACCATTTCTTCTTCAAATATGTATCTGGTATAAAACTACTGTTCAGTTATTCTGATTATTTTCGAATATGAGAGAGACTACAACAGCAATTCCATCAATGGATTTGAGATTGAGTTTAGAATATTACTTTAAGTAGATCTAAGTCTTGCAAAAATGATGAATAATTCATGTGAAAAATATAATTGAATTTCTGTGACACCTTAATAATGATAACCTTTCATTTACTGAGTCTATACTCTGTGTTAGACACTGGGCTAAATGGTTTACAAAACTGTACCTTAGTTAGCTCTCACCCCTCTCTTCTGAGTTCCTTCTCCACCCTTGTTTTACAGGTAAGGAAACGGAGATGGAGAGAGAGCAGCAAGGTCACACAGTGAGTAAGTTGTGGCTGGCAGTGGATTCAAACCCAGGGAGGACCACCTTTTGTAGGTGCTGCTCTTGAAAGCCATGTGACTCCACGTGAGGGGACAAGGGCCACTCTGCTGAAGAGAGCAATAGAGCAATGTGTACATGAAACCTAAAAAAACTCATAAATTAGGCAGATCCAGGTTTTGTAGGGCCTGAAGCTCGTACAATTATGGAGAAATTCTGAAAGAAAGAATACAAATTACAGTATAAAAAGGAGCATTGATTTTAAATAAGAAAAGAAGTCATGACAAATTGCAATTTTATAAAGCTGAAAAATACCACAAACAAAAAATCCAAAAAAATAGTATATGTTTATTGAAAAATTGCCTACAACACCTCTAAAATACTTTTACTCTATAGTTTTACTCTATGGTTTTGATTACATACTCTTGATCTCCTCTTCATATAACAATGGTTTTTAAGATAATCTGCTATTCAAAGAATAGAGAGATAGTTTATTCTTTCTGTTAGTATGGTAGGTCAAAATTTGTTTTTCGTATAGATAGCTGGATGCATAAAGCATGCTACTTCATATTCAGAGGTACTTACTATTTGTTGTGTTACTACGTTTGCATGCTCTACAAACACAGGAATTCCGATAGATCCCGTGTAACATGATTTGAGTCAAATAGGAAAAAAAAAAAAATGAAACATTTTGATGATTGGAAGAATTTTCCCCAGACTAGCTTCTGGCTCAGTGTATTTCAACCTTGTTCCTCCCATACCTGCATCATTTTGGTGTTGTGTACCTGAAGACCCATTCTGATCTCAGCATCAGGAAGCTGGGTGAGTAGGCCCAGTAAGCAGGGGAATGTTCCTAGAAGCTAATCTCACACAAGTATGGCTAGCAAAAACAGTCATAACATGACTGTGAGCTAGTAAAATCTATATCACTAAATCTAAACTACATTTAAATATCCTCAACTCAACTTCCCTTTAGCCAGATCTCAAAAACACAGCTACATCAACGTCATCCAATGCCAGGAGAGTTGTAGAGAAGGGAAGTGGGAGTAAGAAAAATAAATAGTGCTAACCAATTTGGTTAAAATGTATGACTTCAGCAAATTTTATAAAAATATATGACCCTTGCTAGGGCCCTTCCCAAGGCCTTGAGCAAAGACTGAACTGGTGAGGGGTCCTGGAGCTTAAGCTAATTAGCTTTGTGATATATCCACCTATAGCTTGGTGAAGTTCTCATCTATCCGAGTGGCATCATTGCTTAAAGCATGTAAAAATGTTCATCCTTAAGTTTAGGTTAGTAACTCTGACCCTAGTAACTGGTAACAGTGATAAATATAAGAAGATTCTGTTGTATGGTCAAAATGGTGAATCAGACCTAGGTCACTGGAATGATTTTATGAAAAGCTTCCATTAGGTTAGGGTCAAAGAGATTTTTCTTTCCTTGGCACTAAAGTGGCATTTTGAACTAGTCACATAGATTTCTTTCTGTCTTTCTGGATTTCTACCCAAACTACTCTCTCATCAGTTACATTAAAATTTACATGCTAAATTTTAATTCATCGAATTTGTAAACTAACTCTCATTTGGTTTGCTTTTTTGTTGCTCCTAAAAGCAAAGCTAAGGTTGGAGATTTTTTTCAATAGCTGACTTATCCTCAGGGTAACAATGCCCTATTACTCTTTTCCTCTGGGGGCATCTGTGATAGAAATGTTTGGGGAAAGGGATTTTAAAGGGAGATTCTAAAATCCTTGGGAAATTCCACAAGTAGACAAGGTTTCACAGCCATATCAACAAAGGACGTTGTTAGAAATCAGTGAGTCATGCGTCAGGCATGCCGACGTGAGGATGGAGTCAACAGAAGGAAGCTGGCTGTGGACACAGACACTCTTGGCTGCTGAGCCAAAATAACTATGAATGATTTCCTCTTTTCAGTAGATTTTCCTTGAGTGTTCACTCCGTATGAGGTGCTTGAGATTCAAATTCAGCTCCTGTTGTTAAGAGGAAAAAACACCAAGTCACTTAGGAAAGTGTATATTGGGCAATAGGAAGGGTCACAGCCAGGGAAGATAGACCTTGAGATCTTAGCCCATATGGTGAGGTGGAGGTTAAAGGAACAAACTTTCAGGAAGTGCCCAAGCAGTGGTGCTACCTGGGTTAAATTTTAAAGGATGAATAGGTTTTGTCATGCAAAGAAAGACGATAAGGTATTCCAGACAGAAGAAATAGTATGAGCAAAGATTCAAAAGTACAGGGATTTGAAAGATGGAAGCTAAGGGCAGGAGGAGGTCTGGAGAGAGGTCTGGAGAGGCCAGAAGGGGCCAAGCAGAGAAATACTTTCATCAGGGCAAGAATGTAAACTGTATCCTGAAGTCCATGGCAAGGGGTAGACACTGAACATTAAAGATGAGAAAAGACCTGGCCAGATTCATATTTTAGAAAGTTCACTTGGCAGAAGCGAGTGAATGGTGGAGGGGGAAAGTTTGAGGTTTCACCACTTAGAAGGTTTCTGTGGTGATCTGGGTGGAGACAGGAGGACTTAGTCTAGTGCAGTGGGGCTAGGAAAGGAGAAGAAATTCACTAGGAAATTAAAAAAAAAAGACTAGGTAAAGTTACAGTTTGGAATACTTCATAGATGCAAGTAGAAGTAGAAGTAGAAATACTAACAGGGCAATCACGGCATAGAAGTACTGACTGATGTTAAGAAATGCTGACAATACAATAGAGGGTGAAATAAGCAGGACATAAAATTATAGCATACACATAACACACAAGATTGAAATGAAATATATCAAAACTTTAACAGCCGTAATCTCTGGATAGTGAGATTATAGATAATTTTTATTTTCTTTTTTATACTCAAAATGAATCATATTAGTAATGAAGAACTATGACAAATGTTAAGAAAATAAGAAGGATGGAAGGAAGGAAGTGGGGGAAAAAAGGAAGGGTGGAAAGAAGAACGGAGACAGATTTCAGAGCCGTTAAGGAGATATACTCAATGGTGTATGAGAAGTAAGAATGGTTCCATAAAGAGAAATAGTTATGATTCCTACAGAAACTTCTCTAACTTAACCTGTTCTAGAGGTTTCTACAAAGCAAGCATGATAGGCTATGGCACCCATGTTGGATATATAGTAGGTGGGTAGAGTAAACATGAGATGGGAGCTGAGGTAGGAGAGAAATTAAGCTGTGTTCTCCTGACTGTCCATTGGTTTAGTTCTGACTGCTGAGGTGACTAGAGGGGAACGTGTGCTGTAGGAAAGCAGCAGTCTCAGAGTCTGATTTCTTGGATAGAGGCTGCCCTGCTGAAGTTGAACCCATGACTGGCTAGGTCTGCTCAGTCCTTATCCAGCCCTACGTTCTGCTTCCCTGGCGCAGAGCATTCGATGCCCTGGTTGTTCGTATATGTTGGGAATTCGAATGTGCTGGAACAGAACATTGTGGTAAATACCCAGCATTGGCAGCTGCTTATTCGTTTCTGAGCCCTTGTAAAGTGAACCATAATACTCATAATTATATTAATAATAATAGTGACAATGATGACAAAAATTGGGCAATATAGTATTTTCCCAAAGGACCTAGAAGTAATATCAACAGCTTCACTGAGTATCCAAAGGTTCAAATCTTGGGGGTCATTTTTTTCTGAGTCAGTAAGTGACCTGAAATTCCATGCAGTAACTTCCCTGATCAGAGCTGGCTCTATGAGCAGGCCCAGTGTTTCTGGGGGAGGGAGCTTGGGGATGTAATGCTCTTTCCTGCCTAGCAATGCCTCTTCTCCTCTCCATGCCACCTTTGCCTTAAGAACTCCAAGCTCAGACCTAGAACTCAGTTCATAAATCAATTCCCCCAGACGGTTGAAAACTCTTGTCCATGTGCTCCTATGACCTCTGCACTTATTCATATTGTAACACTTCACCCACTGCATTTTACTTGCCTGTCCATACTCTCACTAGATTGCAAGATCTATAAAGGAAGAAATGATATCTTATTCACTGTTGTATTCACCACAATCCCTAGCATGTACATGCTGAAAAATATTTACTAAATAATTAATTACTGATTTTATTAAATGACATTATTAAATCAATGAACAAATGATTAAGTTCAGAAAACATACAAAAGTTAAAAACATAAAGAACCAAATACTTACAACATTTGCCTTGCTTCACTAGCGAGCCCTTTATTGCAGATGTCACCCCTTCCTGCCCCACCCCACATCCTCTGTGAGCAGCTCCAGAAAAGAGGAAATGTGCTAGATTAGAATAAAGTATTTTTTAATTGTAACTACTGCAAAGGCGCTTGGTCAGTGCTCATTATACCAGAAACTGAAACTCTTCTTGAAAATAAGATGAAGAGCAGTGGGAACAGAGCAAGAGAGTTTCATTTAGCAAGTCTTTTTTCCTAGGGCATAAATTGGTACTTTAATGTCCTATTTCTGATACTTTAATGCAAAATCCTTTTAGTTACTATTTGTGCATATGGAAATAGGAATATATCCTTATATGAAGCACTGAGAAGTACACAACATCACCCTGGGGTATTGCTGCCCAAAATGAATCTAATCATGAAGCAACATCAGACAAATCCAAATTGAGGAAATTCTCTTCCAGAATAAAGGACACTAAAGAGATATGACAACTAAATGCCATATGTGATCCTAGATTTGGATCTTGAAATGCTTTTATCTCTCTCTCCATCCATCCATCCATCCATCCATCCATCCATCCATCCATTCATCCTACCTATCTATCCAACTATCCAGCTGAAGGTCGTGAGGGTGGAACTCTCATGAATGAAATTAGGGTCTTTATAAAACAGACCCCAGAGAGATCTCTCACTTCTTCTACCATGTGAAGACACAGCAAGAAGGCCATCTATAACAGGGAGTGTGTCCTCACCAGACACCAAATCTACTGGCACCTTGATCTTGGACTTCTCAGCCTCAGAACACTGAGAAATAAGTGTTTGCTGTTTAAGCCACTCAGGCTATGGTATTTTTGTTATAGCAGCCCAAAGAGAATGAGACATGTACATTAAACAAAATAAATATTAAACTAAATCAGGTTAAAATTTAAGCATGCTGAAAATTTGTTAAAAGACCTAGGAATGTTTGTTTCTCTCAGGGTTGGTTTCCAAGTGCAGGGGGACATATTAGATTTTGTGTAATTTCCAGTAACATAAGTGCAAGGATGAAGGCCCACACACATTTAGTGTTGCAATAATATAAAAAACCCCCAGAGCACGGCAGCCAACACAAGTCCTCAGAGATAGCTAAGCATACCAGTGTCTGGGGGCTGTAGGAGACCGGAAAGAAAGGATCCATTGTAAAATGACTTCCAAGCTGACCATTGCTCTATTGCTCTCTTGGCAGTTTCATGCTTTCTCTAACACCATGTTAAGGTAGGCACACCTTTCTCATCAATAGAGTATTCTTTTGTCTAATTATGATCCTTAGAAAGCAGGGCTATCCAAAATGCTTTGAGAACATTGTTTTAATTCAAACCAAAAAAATCTGTTTGCGTTCGTTTACTGTGACAGGGTTGCAAACGACTTTCATAGGCCCTAGACAATTTTACTTTCTGGGGGCTCTCCCATCATAATGATATCAATACTAAAGAATATTTTTGATTCAACTTTACTTCAAGCCTTTTTTTCCTGTTTTAGGAAAAATTTAGTAGATTTTTCTGGGCCTAAAAAATTTCATCTTTTTCTGTTGTGAGAAAAAAATAATACTTTCTTTGACTCTAAAGTTTCATATTTTTTCTTTTAATTTTAAAAGAAATTGAAACATTTTCATGGGCCCCTAAAATTATTGTGGGTCCTGGACACTGTGTCTACTATGCCTAATACATAAATCAACCCTGCTTTGAATTAGATTTTGAATTATTTAGGGGCTATCTCTATACCTCTAAGGAAAGTGTAATATTTGAATTGATGTAGGCATTTGGTTGTTAAAAATCAGATCTTGTTCTATAACACATATATTTATATGTCTGAATATTAGTTGAATTTTATAGACCTATGTATCACCAGATATACCTATATCCACTTATAATTTATATTATATTCCATTGGGTGTCACAGTTGATAAATATTACCTATTAACATTGAACCAGGTAACCCATATATTTTTATTCAGCATCCTGTTGACAAAGGCTTAGACAACTATCATTTCCTGTCTGTTTTGCAGACCCCAGGATGGATCCTAGACCCTCCTGATATCCTGCTCTGTAACAAATAATATTCTGTCTTTAGCATGTGGTTTCTGTACTTGCTTTTTTCTTTTCTTAGTAGTAAAGATTTTTTCTTTTCTTTAAATATAAGATATCTCTGTGAAATAGTCTTATGTTTCTATTAATTCTTTCTGAAGGTGATTTCTTTGTTGATGAGATCATAGCTTACCTCCTATAAATAGTGTTATGGTGTCACAGAGGATTCTGAAAAATCAAATACAAGAAAAAATGCTATATGGAGATTCAATACTAACTTTAAAAACTACAAATATTAGTCTTCATATAGAAAGTTATTCAAAATAGTCAGTGTGAATCATTTTAAAAGAGAGAGAATTGATGTCAAGGGCTGGCCCAAAATTAGGTCTTTTATTTGCAGCAACCTGTTTCTTAAAATTAAGTCACTTCCCATGGTCCTCGAAATCGTCATATCAGAGCTTAAAGAATATCTAGCAGAGCTTGCTCTTTCATGAAATCAGTCCCTAGTCCCTTACTGTTTTCATGGCTCCCATTGTGCCAAGCGCTAGAGCAGCCCTTTAATGCCAGTGTATGAGGACACATTCCACTCCTTTCCATCCCAAATTTATCAAAGAATTAGAATGATTCAGCGTAGATCACACTGTAAAAACTAAGAAATCATGTAAATGTTGTCAAAAGTGCTTAGTTACTTTGCTTCTGTCTAGGTGCCGAGTGTTCAGTGGTGAACAAAACAGCAAGAAAAAAATCTCGGTCTTCAAGAAACTTAACATGGTACAGATGTCTGTTTAGTTTTAGCTACTGTGTCCCCTTACTTCTGAATTCCAGAGCAATGGTTTTATTTATTTGATATAAGCAAATTCCAAAACACAGTCTGGGGAGCTGGCTAATCTGCATTCTGCAACGTTAACGTAATTAGAGAAGCAGGAGAAAGTTTCTGAAATAACAATTAAATTTGAATTGGGAATTAGTGCAATTGAAGCAACTGTAGGTGCATGTTGGCTAACCCTAGCTATCTGACTCCAGATAATCCGGGAATTCCTTTCACTGTGACAACCGAGTCCACAGGCCTTTGGCACGTAAGTGATGTGCCCATGGCTTCCAGAAAATCATGAAGAAATTCTGTTGGGATCATATCAGTTCACCACTGAACCCAAAGGACCATGATTTCAATGGCAAGGAATATCTAAAACCAGATAAATAATTCATCTCAAAAATCTCTTTTTCTTAATGTGAAGCTCACTCACCAAGAGACCGCTCTGCCTGGATCTGCAGCAAAAGTGGGTGCAGAAGGTTGTACAGATAGTTTTGAGGAGGTGAGTTGATTTTTCTCAATTGAAATTCTTCATTTATCATGGAACTTATAAGAAAAATTTAGAAAAGTCAGCTCAATTACCTAATGGAATCGCACTTTTGCTGCTATTTAAAAGTTTTCTTTCAAGTATTTGCCTCTTCAATGATAAAAAAATAGCAGCAACAGCAATTTTTTTTAATAACTCAAAATGTAGAGCAAAACTATAAACCTAAAAGAGTATTAATTTCTCAAAAAATAAGCATAATGTAAAAGTTCCTTTACTCATTCTTAATTTATTATTTAATTTCCAAAAATTTCTCAGTGAATATGCTGACAAAACTTTAAGTAAATAAAATCAGAGCTCTAGGCAATGCTGTTGGATCCCCACCCATATCACTCTATCTTCACTACATTTAGTCTTCCCCGGCTTTCTCTGGCCAGGAGAGTCCACTATATCAGCAGAGCCACAGGCTGGAAATACTGGAAATTAATGCCCTTGGAAGCATCTTTTTTTTTTTTTTGTGAGGAAGATCAGCCCTGTGCTATCTGCCAATCCTCCTCCTTTTTTTTTTTTCCTTGAGGAAGACTGGCCCTGGGCTAACATCCGTGCCCATCTTACTCCACTTTATATGGGGTGCCGCCACAGCATGGCTTGCCAAGCAGTGCTTTGGTGCGCGCCTGGGATCTGAACCGGCGAACCCCAGGCCGCAGCAGCGGAGCGCTCACACCTGACCGCTTACGCCACTGGGCCTGCCCAGAAGCGTCTTGTAGCTAATGACTCATTAGAGCAGTATATAAACATGGCAGCTCCTTGCCCCTCAGGTGGGATAAGATTGAAGCACATGTTTTATTTACGTGGTTTGCAGTGAAGCTCCAATTAACCCACAGCAGTAACTTGCTTGATAACTAACACTTTATTGGTTGCCTTCTCTTTCCTTCACCACTATTCCCCCCTTGCCCTCATGTTTACTGGGATCACTTCCAAAATAAACTACTTACGCTTGAATCCATATCTGAGTGACTGCTTTTAGGGAGAAGCAGACTGAGACATTAGCTTTGAGTCCTCTGTGGGGCTAGAAACTAACCATTATGTTCAGTTTCTCCTGAATTTCTAAAGTGGGGTAAAAATATGTCACTTCATATCACATAAGAGAATTGTGAGGCTATGTAAAATGCTTTAAGTTTTTAAATAGTCGTATTAAATAGTGTTTTCAAATATAATTTAGTTCAAATATAACATAATATATATGTATATAGATTAACCAAACGTTAGTATAGGCAAATTATAAAGGAAAAAATACTAAGAGGATAATATAATGGCCTGGTAGAACATTTATATTTATTTTAGACTCTTAATGATGTTATATTAGAGAGCTTTTGATGCTGCTGCTCTCATCTTTTCCCGGCTGGTACTCTCTTATCCCGCCTTAATCATTTTTACTCGGTTATAGCTTGAACCATGAGACTCTTCTGCAAGAGCAGCATCCCTGTAATAGTTTCATTATATCCGAAAAACAAAATAGCAAGGATTCACTTCACAACATGTTCAGTGTCACTGTTTGTTGGTCAAAATTATTTATTACGTACCTTAGGTTGTCATTATTTTATTTAAATGAATGTGTTTTGTTAACACCAAGTTTTATGTATTCGACTTTAAAAGTACTTTTATTCATAGCTCCCAAAGACAGATTCTTTTTCCCCTACCATTTTGGTAGTTTGGAAATATACATATTTGCTCCATTCTCTCCCCTTCCTTCCTTCCTCTCTCCCATCCTCTCTTCTTTGCTTCCTTCCTTCCTTTCTTCTTTCCTTATGAATGTAAACTTTTCTAGAAAGCTTTTTATTTTATCAATCATATTTTGACTTAGAAAATTTAAAATCTTTTATGGAAACTTTTATATGTTTATTTTCAAATACAGAACTAATTCCAGAGAGGATTTGTATACACAAGTCTCTTAGTTTGGGAATTTTTTCTCAAGTCCTCATCATGAAGCATCAGAAAAAGTACTTCATAGTTTAGGTACTTGTTTCCAAGGCTGACTTCAGACTATCCATCAACCAATGGCTGTGCTCAGCAAGGCTAGCCTTCCTAGGCTCTCAGTAAAAGGGGGGAGGAAATACAATTGATGATGAGCTTATCAGCCAGACAAGGAAATAAAATTTACATATATGAAGCAAAGAAAATCCTCTGACTATATGATCCTGAGCACAAATTTACCAGCTTTTATTGTGTATCTAATTGTGTCATATAGCTTACATCTTATTAACTTCACTATAATGCCATGAAGTAGATGGTATCCCCATTTTATCAATGAGGAAATTGAGGATCAAAGAAGTTTAATAACTTGCTAAAGATTATCTGAATAGTAACAGGGTAGTAAAGCCATGCAGATGCTCAAATGAAAGAAAACCTGACTGAATCTAGTCAGGATGTTTTCTGCCAGCTACCGTGCTGTTTTCACCCTACTTTCAGGACACCTGGAGTAAATTATGTTGTACAGGTTATAAGGGATAATGTAGACATTTTAAGGTTTGGACTAGCCAGGATATTGATTGTATTAGAAGTTCTGAGGATTTTGATTCCATAGAACTTGAAGAATTTGTTTTTCTCTAGCATGAGACTACACTTAACTGAGATTTAAAAATATGACCACCTGGTTGCTTCTACTGATAATTGGGCTTCAAACAAATGACTTTTTCTTCCCTAGATCTGATTCCTCTTCATTTTGATTCTGCATGCTATCCAAAGCTAACCATGCTGTCCACTAGAGGCAGATTATTGGCTTCAGGAGAGGGTCTGATTATCATCCACTTTCTCCCAGGTAAGTTACTGGCCTGATAAGTGAGTTGGGTGGTAGAGAATAGGAGGAATATCTATATTGGTAACAATTTTCAATAATCAAAATAATAGTTTTCTTCATAAATGCTTCTCATATCCTAAAGATAAATGAATTTTCTCAAGGGTTATAAGAGTGGACATAGTCATACTATAAGGAAGCATGGCACACAATTATGGGCTTGAAACATAAATCTACCGACTTCCGTTTCCATCAAATGGAACAGATGGCTAGATTGACTTCTGAAAATAACTTTCAAAAATACATTAAATATTTTAAAATATTGTTGAATCCATCAATAAACTGTTAAAAACATAAGGAAAACTTAAGCCAGGAAATGAGTAGAGTTGGAATGCTTTGTGTGTTAGATAATTTTCTATCAGTGTTCTATGTCTTATCTGCATATGTGTAATCCTCACAACAACTCAAAGCACATAGTATCATTTCTAAATTTAACATATAAAGAAACTGAGGCACAGAGAAATTAAGTCATATGGTTATGGTTACATAGCTATTCTTATACATATATAAGATACAGAGATACAGATAAACAGAACCATATATACATATATCAAAGTATATTAGAGTTGATAAAAAGTACTTTGGTGTAATAGAAGAAAGACTGGGGCCTCTGAATAAAGGTAAAACAAATTGAAAAGTATTCCTTTTAGGACTTAGTAAAGTCAAGGATAATTTGGGTGTGTGTCTCCAACTGCTTAATTTTAAACATGATGAAAATTTCATTTTTCCACAATTAATTTTCAGCATATTCAATTAATTACTTAAGGCAATAAGAAAAAGACAATCTATCAGAAAATGTGGGAGAACAAATATAGGCAATTCACAGGGAAGGAAAACTTAATGTAAGCCAATATGTGTATGAGGAAATGCTAATCTCATTGCCGATTGGAGAAATGCAAATTAAACCACAATGAAGTACTAAGAATTAATACACTGGATAACACTGAGCATTAGTATATGGGGTGATGGGAACTCATATATTGCCCAAAGGGGAATGTAAATTCATATAACCACTTTGGAGATAATGAAGCAGCTTTCTAAATTACTTTCTGCCTGCAACAGAGCATCTGGGTATATGCACAGGATATATTTGATGGAAAGTGAAGTCTACTGGGTTTTATGGGAACTATCCTAGGTGGTAAAAAGGAGGATCACTGAGAACTAATCTATAAGTCAGCACCTATGAATGCCTACTTTCAAAATATTTTTTAAAAGATTGTATTATTCTGAAACGAGAAGCTAGAACTTGCAATTGAGAGTTTGATAATGTCCATGATGGAAGTTTTGAGTGTGCAAAACAATGATTGTGGTTCCAAAAACCAGGAAAGAGAATTTTGAAATGCAACTAAAGAATCCCACATAAATATAACAGTGCTTGACAGTTACTAAGCTGAAAAGAAAAGATGATTTGTGAAAAATCTTTGAGTAGAGTCCAATTCTGGAAGTTTTGAATGACTCTGTGACTAGGTGTTTTCCCTTACGGGCTAATTGAAAGATCTTTGGGGGCCGGCCCTGTGGTTTAGCGGTTAAGTGCACGCGCTCTGCTACTGGCTGCCCAGGTTTGGATCCCGGGCGCACACCGAAGCATCTCTGGCCTTGCTGAGGCTGCGTCCCACATACAGCAACTAGAAGGATGTGCAACTATAACATACAACTATCTACTGGGGCTTTGAGGAGAAAAAGGAGGAGGATTGGCAATAAATATTAGCTCGGAGCCAGTCTTCCTCAGCAAAAACAGGAGGATTAGCATGGATGTTAGCTCAAGGCTGATCTTCCTTACAAAAAAAAAAAAAAAAAGAAAGATCTTTGGAAATATGGAGAAGATGAAAGAGATATTTATGTTAATGGTGAAGTCTATCAAGGAGCAAAAGACGTAACTCTGTTGACGCTGAAAAAGATTTGCTGCAGGCAGTAGAAAGAGAAAAAAAGAAGAATTTGGCAAATCCTGGTCAGAGTAAGTGGGAAAAGATTCAAGCTACACTTAAATGTTTTGTATAAACTTAACTGGATTGAGAACAGTAAGTGATCACCTCATACCCAGTGTTGGTATTAACAAGATAAATCTGGGAGAAGGAAGAGAGAGGTGCAGTAGTAGAGGCATATTAAATAAACCAACAAGACAAGACTAGGTAGTCATTCCTGAGGTCCTGGCTCGGGCTTTGGTGGGAAGCACTGAAATGGCCAGCGACAGCAGATTGAGGTCATATCTACCTAGTCAAAGCCTCTAGGGACTGTGGCTAACCAGGTTCCTCCCTATGGGTCAAGCCATCTTTACTACCAACTAAGGCAAAGACCAATAGCCCGATGAGATATGTATTAATTGCTATCACCACAAGCCAAGTTATATGGCTACCATAGAAACCACTTCTGATACTAAGAATACTATTACTCAGTGCCGGTCAAGACAAGGCAGTAGGGTTCTAAATGATGAAGAACCCTAGGACCTCACGATGACAAACTAGACTCAGAGAGTTACTCTAGTTCAATGCTACTCAGTGTGGTCAGTGCATTAGCAGTATCAGCATCACCTGGGAGCTTGTTAGAAATGCAAATTTAAGACCCTACCCAGACCTACTGAATCATAATCTCTGAGGGTAGGATCAAACAACGAGCTCTCCAAGGCTCACTAAATTTAAAAATGTCTACTTAAATTTACTCTCTGACTAATAGATCTCTGGGCACATGCAGAAGGTAGGTTAGAAGGAAGGTCATGATTTACTATATTTGATCACGGATTAAATATAATTGCAAAGTCATTTTGTATTGAACATCTGACTTTTCTACCATCTCAAGTCCTGAGAGAACTACCTAGTGCCTAGTATATAATATAGTTAATGCTCCATAATTGTTTATTAAATAAAGGAATGAACAAACAAATGGGTTAAGAGAATGGCCTCTATGTTTTAAGTCTCAAGATACATTATGGAGAAGATAAAATTCCTTGAAAAAATTGTAAGATTAAAGACAGAGATAGACCTGGTTACTCTGGTCATATGGATCTAACAGTTGTTAGAAAAAGAGGCATTGACCAGGATTACTTTTATTCTTTTCAAAGTCCTGCCATATTAGTGCCACAGCAGGCTAATGAGAATGGATTACCTCAATAGAAGATAGAGATAGGGAAAAAAAAAATAAAGCACACTCCTTTTCTTTCCTTAGTATCATTATAGAAAACCCCATGAGTTGGATTTAAATAGCTAGCTTTTATTTAGGGGAAGCTCAAGTACCTGAGAAATAGAAGGACAAATTGGAAATTGGGAAGCTTTGTGGTAGGGTC
This sequence comes from Ceratotherium simum simum, assembly GCF_057802395.1. NCBI lineage: Eukaryota > Metazoa > Chordata > Mammalia > Perissodactyla > Rhinocerotidae > Ceratotherium > Ceratotherium simum. Next base: position 59,988,804 of record NC_141907.1, on the reverse strand, counting down.
AACGTGTAGTCTAGATGAAAAGGATACTGGACATGTAAAAGAGAAGCAAGAAACCATAACATTGAGTAACTCAAGGCTGTCAAACAATCTTGGAGAATTGTTTTGTTCTAGACTAACGGTCTGAGAATATCTATTAAAGAGCAGTTGGCCAATACAATTATTATGGAATCTTATCATCAGAATGCCTTTCAAATTGTTACAGTGCAAAAGAATCCTGGGAAAAATGTGGCTGACTGTGGGTTTTCATGCTTCTATTGGTTAACTAAGGCTGGCAAATATTTAGTTGCTATGTTTTGTCATGACTGTTCAGCTTGCTGTGAAGCTAGGGTTTCATAGTTAGATTGTGAAAGGATAATACCAGATAATAAGAGCTATTGAAGATAAGGAGAAAACCAGGTTTGCTTGCTCAATGAAATTTTCATGAATTTAAATAGATGCTTCTGGGTTTATCTGAGAAACCCCAATAGGATTCAGTACCTAAAAAGAAGATGGTCTGTGGTGCAACTCACCTGGAAGAGCTAGATTAACTCTGGCAATGAATGGGGACAGAGATAGCAGAGGCCTCCCTTTTCAGATGCAGCACAAGAAGCAACCACTCTCCTAAGAACAATCACTTTCCGGGAGTCCACGGGTTCATGTTGCAGTCTGAGGTGCCCCTGTCCAGTGAGGGACAGATGTGTTGCCTTTTCAGCCTCATTCTACTGTGAAATTCAGGTGACTTTTTTTTTTTCAGCTATGGATGCTCTAGGCCTGGCTTTCTGGCCCTTGGGGAAATTCTCTGAGCTACCAATGTCTCTCTCTCTCTTTTTATAGTTTTATTGAGGCATAATTTTCCTACAACAACTGCACATATTTAAAATGTACAGTTTTATGAGCTTTGATGTATATTATGTATACATCTCTGAAACCATCACCAGAGTCAAGATAATGAATATATCTGTCATTCTCGAAAATTTCCTCCTTCCCCTTGGTAATCCTTCCCTCCAACCCCATCCCTCAAGTTCCTAGGAAAACACTGGTGTGCTCAGAGGGTCCCAGGGAGAGTGGTCCTAGAGATCAAGATGAAGCTGCAAGGCTTTATCTGATCTAACTAAAAAGGCATGCACATCACTAGTGTCACATCCCATTTGTTAAGGCAGTCATTAATATCAACTCAGATTCAAGAGGAGGGGAATTAGATTCCATCTCTCAATGGAAGGAGTAGCAAAAAATTCTCAGCCATCTTTAAATTACCACAATCAGGTTGAAAGCCACTATAATAGCCTAACTTCCCTATTTTATAGATAGAGTTACCAAAGCTTGGAGTTTTGATGTGACATAATTTTGAATAAATACAGTTAACTCTAAAACTCCAAATACAATGCTCAGGACTTTAGGAAAGCTTTAAGTCAAAAACTTTGTTAGATACCTGCCACATTGCTTTTGGCCTCTTTCTAATAAAAAATATCTTTAGCTGTTTGGTTAAAAATTCTCAGGAGAGAGCCTTCCAATTCCTATCTGCTTCTCAGGAGGGCTAGAAAAAAGAAAACCTAAATCTTTAAGTTGCGTGGAAAATATTCACAGATCCCATGAAAAAGAAGTGTGATCATTGCAAATACTCTGCCTTATGTGTTGTCTGTCATGTTTCATCATCATGATTTTATACTGAAAGCTTGGTTAGGGTATTACTGAGAAAAAGGAGCAGCACTTCAAAACATCTGAAAAGGATTTTGATCATTAATGAGTGTTGTCACGGACTGGCTTCTCAAGAAACAGATTCTGATGAAAATGTTCTAGAGATCTGTTGAACAACAATGTGCCTATAATTAAGTACTGTATGCTTAAACGTGGTTAGGGCGGAAAATTTTATGTCATGTGTTTTTTATGCCAATAAAATAATAAGAAGCATATTCTGAGATGATTTTGGAGTTTGAGACATTTATTAAGGATCAAAACCTATGAAAAGAAGGGGGAGGAAGCAGGATTGGGCAGCAGAGAACAGCCAAATTGCTAAGCAAGCCCTACATAGACTTAGACAACCCAGCATGGCAAGCCCCAGAGCAAATATTGTTGTCCTGCCTGGAGCTGAAATGACTCCCCTTTATACTCTCACCGAGTCACTGGATGCATGCTGCCCCAGGAAGAATGTGAGGTTGGTCAAGGCAGCTCTCTGCAGCTGAGAGAGCAAGTTCTTCCTTGAAGGGGTATCTGGGAAGTGGAACTCCATATCTACCGCCATGATTGGAGATAGGAAATACAGGACGACGACATAGGGGAAAAGTAATGACTTTGCTTTTGAAGACGTCGTCTGAGATCCCTGAAGGAATAATATAGGACCCATGATTCAATGACAATTCCAGTACACTGATAATAGAATACAAAGATATTTAGTATGAATTTTAGCTAGAGAATACCTTTTTCTTTGTTCTCACACGCGCGCACACAAACCCTTTTTTAACATGACATAGTTAAAGGTCAAGAATAAGACCATAGGAGTACAAGTATGGGAAATGTAATATATTTATGCTTCTTAATTTCAACAATATTGAGTTTATTCATAAAATTATCAGTTCTTATGGATTTCTTCCAGGTTTTTTGCACTTTTCTGTTATTTTGTGCTTTTATAAAAACAGAGTCTCTAATCCAAAATATGCTAATAAGATGCAATTGGAAGCTTTAAAAAGTTACTAAGTGGGAAATATGTTGATTTATGTCTTAATATTTTCACGTAATTTTGTACCTTCATATGGAACAAATTTTTTTCACATTTTCAACCAGAATATTTTGCGGCTCCCTAAGATCTCACTTGCTCTCTGCATGAATTTAGACAAATTATTTATTCTCTCTAAACCCAAATGGCCTCATCTGTAAAATGGACATATGATGGCACTTACATCATAGGATCTTTGTGAGTCTTAAATGATATAATGTGTGTAGATGGTTTATGGCAGTGGCTGTCAATATGTGTGACTGACTGTATTGTGATACTGGTAACCATCTTTTCATTAGTAAAACTCAGCCATTACCATGTGATACCCTTTTGCAAAAGATACTTGTTGAACAGTAACGATTTAGAAACGGAAACCAAAATTCTAATCTTAGGGTCAGTCTCCAGGACTTTTCCAAATCCGTCACAAGGTGGCCCCAAATCCATATCCTTCATAGCTCTGTGTTCATGGAAAATGAATCAAGTAGCAAGAAGATACTGCAGCAAAAATCCATGGTAATAATAATCCAAAGTGTAGGTGGTTCGCTTAATAATCAGTTGTCCGTCTGGCTAGAAGAAGAGAGAAAAGCCAGCCTCATATGTTTAAAATGGACAAGAAGGCTATTAAATGTGTCTAGACATTTTTCTTCAAGGCTAGTCTCAATAAAAGTGGTAAATAAATCATCCTACTGATGTTGAACACTTCAAGTAGTACATGGCCTAGCATGCTTGGCTGAGAAAAATCTCTAATCTTTACCTTTTCCTTCTTTTATCAATTGGTTAGTTAACAGTTATTTGTTTTTTGGCTTTACCTGAGCACTTGTAAAACAGTTTCAGAATCTTTTCTTCTTTATCCTCTTCTACTTGAAACACAGAGAAAAACCAAAGATTATAAATCATGTAAGATCCTGTCAAGAAAGCCCCAGATTAAAGGTTTTATAAGATCATGACTAATTCATTACTTCTTCCTTTTATCTCAGAATCCTTGAAGTTTTAAGATGGAGACTCAAGAATTTCCTTCCAGACAGTGAAAAACTCTTTCCAGGCTAAGTAGTGTAATGCTAGAGAAAATGCTTGGCAATTGATGGCAACTGATAGATAATATTTGAATAAATGGTAAAAGAATTAATTCAGTGGAACTGAGCATATACAGTACTAACATATTGTAGTATAGTGGTTAAGAGTCTTAGGCACTAGAGTCAGAAGTTTGGTATTCCAGTTTAATTTAGTAGTGGTGTAGCTTAGATAAGTCACTTCAAGATAGTCATCCTTACTTCATACATGTTTTCGTGAGAATTAAATGAGATCCCATATAAAGTGCTGAATATTTTGCCTGGAACCTGGTAAGGACATAATAACACTTCTTATCACCATCACTGCTTTTCACTCACAGTACCACGGGATAATGGAAAGAATTAATTTAATCTTCAATAGAAAGATCCAAACATATCCCTGATGATATTTCTCAACTGATTCTGAATTGAGCTTCAAAATCCAGCTATAAATGTCTTCCATGTCTGTTTGTTTTTGCAGAGGGAGGGGTGGTCAGAAGTGTGGACAGCCCAACATTGCTTGGAAGAGTGCAGGCTGGAATTTAGTAGAATGGTCTGAGTATATATTTTAACCAAAAATATAGAAAACTGTGTTTTTTGAGTGAGTTCATAGATTTTTCAAAGTAAATGAGAGAGACTTGATTTGTGTATACTCTACTACATATTTGGTTTTTATCTCAGGAAAAGAAGCAAAAATAAGACAAAACTGTTGATCTTAGTAATCTACAGAAGTTTTTCCTGCATCTATCTTATAAGTAAGAAAGTAAAATTAGACAGTCTAATTGTAGTGTAGATAAATCACAATTCATAATTAAATGTGACTCACCTTATGCCCAGAATTTCCAACTTAGTTTGCATCAATTGTTAAAATTCTCTTGTCAATTGATTTATGGCGAGGGCTGTTGCAGCTGGCCGTCAAGACTAAGACCTTAGACAGCATCGTAACAATAGATGGTGGGCATGTGTTTAATATTCTCCATGCATTTTAGAGAAGGCTGTTCAGTGTTTCTTTTCCAAGATAAATGTGTGATTGAAACACAGCCACTTGCATCAAGAATGTAGCCATACGCCTAAAACATTTCAAGATGGATTCAAATGCAATATTCATACACGATCTTTTGAAACTTACCAAAAACTAAATTACACTTTTAAAGATAAAATATATATACAACAGGCATTCTGTGGCATATTTTTATATATCATTTTATCTAATTTTAAACACAATTTCATAAGTATTATTATCTCCATTTAACATTAACATATGATGAAACCAAGAATTTGATACACTAAATCAGTAGTTTCCAAAATGTTGTCTATGTATTAGTATATTATTGCAATAATTGATACATGCAAAAGAATCACTTTCCAAAGATGTAAAGTATAAACATAATGAAAGAATAATAAAAACGAACACTCATGAATACACAGCATGAACATCAGAACTAGAACTTTATCATTATTACCAACTCTATCTGTGTGTTCCTCAACTAGTCTGTCCTTCTACTTCCAGGTGGAGTTAATTACAGTTCTAAACTTTGATTCATTCTTATGGTTATAAGTATATCTATTTTCCAAAAATAGCCTAGATATTAATTCGTAGCATTCTTTTAGTTTGCGTAAAACTACACCAATGTTTTGACAGTCATAGATTTAACATAAAAACTATAAACCTAATTCTTGGATTTTATCCTTTCTGCTCAGAATTCATCAGTTGGTTTTGTGGTTTTAGTTTAGTACTTACACGTAATTTCTTGATAATCACTTATCTGACTGACTCAATCAGGAAAACTCAATTTAGCATTACAGTTCAGAATAGTTTTCTTAAAGCTGTCCAAAATTTGAGATCGAATGGGAATAACATCAAATATACTTTCTCATAATTTTTTACCAATTGATTATGTTGTCAATGGGAATGTTGAAAATGTAGCAAACCAAAAAAAAATTTCTGCTGTTTATGTCTCAGAACCAGCAGACTGCAGAAATTTCTTCAGCTTATATTTGGTTACTCTTGCAATATACCTGCTGTTTGCCAGGCACTGGCTACAGGCTTTATATGTATTCTATCATTCAATATTTTCTATCTGGATAGTTGATAGAATTGATAAGATGGCCCTTCCTGCCTTTTCCTGATCAAATATTTATTAAGCTCCTGCTAAGTTTTGGAAACTATACTCAAATTTAGGGCTTTAAATATGAAAGGGTATAATCCAGGATGTCAGGAGACCGCATAATATTAAGAGGACACAAATGAATGTGTTTATTTTTTAGTTCATTTAAGAAAACATTTGTGAAAACAAATGGAATCCAGGATACAATGGATTCCTAAAGGAGTTTATGTAGGCACTGTGGATGTCTGGAAATCTGGATTATGACCCTTTGTGATGGGTAGCTTCTGCCTTGAGCTGGCGTCAATGGAGAGGTAAAAGTTGGACACTTCCTTTCTCCCATGTCATCCCTTATTGCCAACAATAATTCACACACTGAATTATACAAGACCATAAGAATTTAATGAAGGCTTCAGAGCAACTGAAGGGAATATACGAGGGGAGCCTGGAATTGTTTCTTATGCCAGAAAGTAAGGAAGTGCTCAAAAACAGAGGGATATGTTGAAAGACAAACAAGCCAGCTTGAAGTAGTCTTCCTGCTCCTTCAAGGTGTGAGCAAAGATCTCAAGGAAGTGAGGGATTTAGCCAAATAGATAGCCGGTGGAAGAGAATTCCAGGCAGAATCAACAGTGCTAAAATGGAAGCCTGGCTGCTGTATGTTTAAGGAAGAGTAAGGAGACCGGTGTGGCTGGAGTGAGTGAGCAAGGGGGAAAATATTGCAAAAATGCTGTCAGAGAAGGAATAGGGAGCCACAGCATGTGAAAACTTGTGACCCATTTCTGAGGACTTGGACATTAACTCTGATTGAGAGAGGAACCAATGGTGGATTCAAACAGAGGAGAGTCCTGGTCTGACATGTTTTGAAAGGACTTCGTTGGAAAATGTGTCAAGAGTAGATAACGGATGAGCTTGAGGATACCAGTTGAGAGGCTATTGTAGTCATTCAGGCGGCTGAAGATGGTGCCCAGATCAGGAGGGTGACAGTGCAAGTACTTAAATTTTGAAAGTAGAGCTAACAAGATTTCCTGCTGTATTGGATGTGGAGTGTGTAAGAAAAGAGAAGAGTTGAGGATGACTTTTAAGTTGGCTTATAAGAATATTCAAGGCAACAGATATATGGATAGAGACAACGGAGCTGGAGTGGTTGGCTTGTATTCAAAAGATATTGAGGAGTAAAATTTATGAGAATTGGTGATTAAATTATCATTTTAAATTTAAATGCAGGTACTTAGCAGTTCAGGGCATGTTTTATACAGCCTTCTACCTTTAGTTCAAAAGCCTCCTCATAACTAATCCTGTCCTGCAGATAACACTAGCGTAGCTGTCTCATTGCTTTTGTTCTGAACCATCAATTTCTTCTGTGCAATTCTTGATGTATTGCATGATAATTATAAAAGATAAATATTTTGGGATATAAATCCTAATATTTTTAATATACTGGTAATTAAGGCTGGGGGAGAAGTGCTCAAACTCTCGTGTGTGTGTGGTGTGTGTGTGTGTGTGTAGTAATATATAGACTTTTCTCTTTATTTTACAGCTCTTTTTAATTAACCCCTTTCTCTCTTTTCTAGTTGGGGATCCAAATTGACTGGGAACTGGGATGAATTGATAGTGAGGAGATTTTTATCTTTGTACTAACCTGGACGTATTATTATGAGTTCACCAGGCAAAGTTGCCAAGTCACAATTGTCAAACAATTTTTCTTTTTGTCACCTTCCCACCTTCATTTCCAAGCCTTTTTGCTACCTCTTTGTCCTTGCATCTCTGCCACCTAGAGCTCTGCCACTGTTTTCTGGCAGACCAGAGCCTGCCCTCCACAGCCTCCACCTCTCCTTCCAAATAAAACTTACCAGCACCCCCATGGCCCCTCTCCATCCCCAATTCAGAGCTGCCAATAAAATGTCACTGATCTGGTTATAGTGCTTAATTCTAAGGTAAATGAATGAGCCAAAACTTTAATGAACAAACTTTAAAGAGAATTTGCAGAACTAAAAGCCATCTCACATAGGAAAATATGTAAGGGTTATATTTCATTGCAGACTACCACTTAACAACATCTTAATGCACAAACAGAACCCCTTCCTCCATGCCAAAAGTAAAATGGCAAGAAATGAGCTTTGCAGCCACATGCAATCCTTTGCTCCCATACTCCTCCTCTCTCTCCCAACCTATATTTTCATACACATAGTTTTATTATAGGAGAGGTTTATGTGTATGTTTTAGCAGAGTACTCCTAAATGCCATTCTTTGCTTTCTGTGAGTGTCCTGTAGAGTCATGCATTGTTTTTTTTTTTTTTTAAATAATTGGGCCAAATTTATTTAATTTTGCAAACTATTTAGTTTATTTTTTTATTTTATTTTATTTTATTTATTTATTTTTTTCCCCCAAAGCCCCAGTAAATAGTTGTATGTCACAGCTGCACATCCTTCTAGTTACTGTATGTGGGACACGGCCTCAGCATGGCCGGAGAAGCGGTGCGTCAGTGCGCGCCCGGGATCCAAACCTGGGCCGCCAGTAGCGGAGCGCATGCACTTAACAGCTAAGCCACGGGGCTGGCCCTCATGCATTGTTTTATCCAAAACAATGCACACTTACTCTTAAGAGAAAACACAGTATTGACTTGGTCAAGATGAGGTTCAGAAAGAGATGTAAAGAACTAACAGGCCATCTAATATTCTAAATGATTATGTTTCTTTCACTTATAAATAATTTAATCTCCCCGTATCAGAATTCAATTATTAAATAAAAGTACGAAAGATCGTTCTTTCTTCTTTTGTAGTCAAAACATAATTACAACCACATCAAAATAAAACTATTAGAAATACTTTAGGTTATAAACACAAGAAAGTGCAGTAGAATTAGGCCTATTCCTGATTTAAGTATCCAAGAGGCTCTTAGTGCTGTTAATGGTTCCTCTTAGTCTGGCATACAGATAAGTGCTGGGTGGCTCCGTTACTGACGGAGAAACTGCTAGAGAGGGTAGGAGGTTTCTCAACGTAATGGGTAGAATCATAGAAAGGAATAGAGGGCCTCTGATTCACAGTTCAGTATTTTCTAAAGGCAAACCACACTCAGATGTTCAAATTCATAGCAAAATAATCTCCAAACACAACTAACCACAGGGACTGTGAGGTGATCAGGCCACTTGGGAAAAATGCATAAGAACTGTTACCCTCTTGAGCAAGTGTAAAACATATCCCAGAATTATGGTGGTGTCAACCTTGTTTATTGTAACATAAAACCAAGGAAAGCGAGGGGCAGAGCATTAGGGACTGCATATCACCATCTTGAGACTAAACCAAGATGAGTATTTTGGGGTAACTGGCTATTTCAAAAAAGAGAAGACAACATAGGAGCAAAGAAATGCAAACCAAAGAACTTTAAAGTGGGCAACTGAGTAATAGAAAGATAAATGCTTTTACAATCTATAGAACACCCAGAAAGAAATGTACTTCTGTAAACAAAAGAATTTTTTTGCTCTTTTTTTAAAAAAAATAATTCCATAATTTTTACTTTGCTAAAATCAAAACCTGAGATAAGGCCTTGGGTGCTGGTAGTTCATTTGTGAAAGAATCCGGGACACCAGAGTGAGGGAGTGGAGAAATGAAATAGGGAAGGTGGAAAGCCAACATAAGTAAGCACGCTTCACCGAGTTGCTGCTGTGGGTAACAGGGACTCTATTCCCCTGAAACTTCTGGGAAGCACACAGAATGCCTTCTAGAATTGTCTCCCTTAAAGGCCTGCAGTCTGAAGTATATGACCATCACTTCTCCTCACCCAATGGTTGAGGACTGCCTGCAGAGGCATTAACTCTCACCCCCTCCTTGCACATTAGTGAAGCAGATTCCCACTACCTCAGGGAAAGCTTGGAAAGCAGATGCAGAAGTATGCCTCCTCTTGAGGTGGGCAGCTACCAATTCTAGGTGAATGTGAGATTGTGTGGAACTCTTTCCCACAATTGTGACTGAAATCAGAAGTAAGTTTGGGGTATGTGATGTGGAGAACAATAAATGAATGTCAGAGGCTGCCCCTTGCACTACTTAGATTCACTGGAGCTATACATGAGATCACTTAGTCAGTGAGTCTTAGAGGAACAAGCTATACTCCCCATTACTGCAACTGGTTCTAGGCCATCATCGATATTCATCATCTCTCTCCTCCACATCCATTCTAGATTTTCACTATGCTTGGTTAGAAATTGAGCTTATTTCACTTGCTTACCTGATAGGGTAACCCAGACCCTCATCCCTGAATGGTTTGAGTTTTTGGTTGTCTTGCCCTTTTCTGGCCACAGTTTTTGAAATTGCCCATTTCCCATTTTCCCGTTGCATAGAAACATCACAAGTCTCCATAAGTATCAGCAATCTTAACTCCTCATGATAATCAGGGTTGATTATATCAACCAGTATAGTAACTCCTTTATTTTTCTGCTGATCCATGAGCATCAGTCATCCAAAGTGACCAGGCGGCAGTTGTAGTCTTAGGTTCAGTGGAACACTTTCCGTATGCCCTGGTACCAATGTTCTTCTCCTTGGAACCGGAATCTTTGAGTTGTCAGAGCTTAGCATCCAGAGTTCTGGAAGCACAAAATCTGCAAGTGGGTCGCAGGGCATGGTGGTTGGAGAGGTCAGTGCTACTTATACCCTTTATTTCCAAGATCCATGAATATATTCTAACACCATATAATGGCGATTGTTTGAATATGTATACCATATCTTGAAGGACAGTGTCCCAACCTTTGAGTGTCATGCCAGAGCTGATGCATTGCAGCTGGAAAGTAATGTTAGAGCTTACCAAAATCTGTCTACAGTGTCACAGAGGAGAATCACATGGTTTGGGTCAGAGCAAAACTTCTAGAAATTTACTCCATTCAGCTATCTCCCTAAAACCTTGCTAATACTTCCTTCTCCCAAATCTCTCCTCTCCATCAATACCAAAGACTTTATAAAAGACAGACTTTAGCCCTGGCTCACTTGGCTTTGGTCAGGGAGGAAAAATTTCTCCTCCACCCTTCTAAGTTCTTTCGGCTGGTCTAAGAATTAAATTGACGTGAGACAGATTAACAGGAGAAAATCAAATTTAGTTACATACGTATAGGGGTTCCATAAGAATATGAGGCCCAAAGACATTCAGGCAATTGAGGTTTATATGCTATTCTGAGCTGAAGAGAAGGGGTTAGGAGTCTTGGACTATAAAGAGGAGGTAGACAATTTACAGGAAGGTAGGAAAAACAAATATTTGGTAAACAAATGTTTGCCGTGCCATGCAGAGACAATGGGGCACAGAGAGAACTTTGGTCTCCAGGCCCTGCTGAGCTGCCCCACCACACCTAGCCCATATTCTTGGTATTTATCTCTGGTGATAGTTCTCTTCCTGAAACACACCTTCTACCTAAATTCTTTTAGGCAGTTAAGGGGGAGGTAAAAGGAAAACTTCTTCATGCCAAAGAGACACATTTTGGGGTGGTAAATTTTGCTCTTCTACAGTTCCACCTTTGAAACTTCCCCAAGAAGTTTCACAGTCCAGAAGTTGAGTCAATAGATTGTTCCATCTCATTGAACCAGTCTCTTAGTCCTGACAATAGGTCAGTTCAGGTAAACTCATTTCAGGAGGCAGTGATGCAGGTGGGCTCTCAAAGATAGGCCTACGTTGTGCAAGCAATCAGACACGTTTCTAGAGAAGCAAACACCGAGATTAATGATTAGAGCAGACTATAAACCAGTTTCTGAGTTCAGTGGGCAGCCCATCAAGAAGATTTCTAGATGTCAGAATTGAAGCATCTTTAGCAGTTTGAAATGTCTCTGATGATGTCATCAGGTGTTCAGGTAAGCTTTCTGAGTGGCCCACATAGCAACGGGCATGAAGAAGATTGTCTAAACATGAGCTGTTGTGATAATCACTCTGAAGTTTACATCAAGTCCTCTAGCTTCAGTTTGTAGGGCTTCAGGAAGAGGACAGTTTTAGTTCTCAATGTTCCAAGTCAAAAGATGGGAGAAAATTGGAAACATTAGTTTGGAGATTTGTAGCCAGACATTTGAGGAAACTAGAAAAATTCAGGATCCAGTCCAGTTTACAGGTAGAAAACAAAACATTAAAAGACAATGAATGGCGCCAGAATCTAATATCCACATAAGTGTGTTATGGTTTCTGCTGAAACATAATTTTTCTCTCTACAATCACCCCCATTTTTACCAAAAATTATTACAGTAAAACTAATCTGCTTTCAAATTGTCTCAATAAGTCTCTTGTTTTGAAACTTGCTTTCAAAACAAGTTTCAATAAACTTGTTCTATTTATTTACATAATTGTAATAAGAATAGTGATTGACCATATGGAATTTTTAAACATTCTTTGCTGAAATTTTTCCATAAGGAATCTCAGATTGGACTTTTAAAAGCCTTTTTGAGGCTAGGAAAGCCAAGCCAAGGACTTGTCATCAGACTTTGCCCTGCAATACCTATAGATCTTGGGTGAAATTCTCTCTTCTCAAGGTCCCCAAAATATCCTGAGCTTCCTGCACCTGCCAGGAAGTGACCTTCTTTACCCACCTGGTTAGACTATCAGGAACCCTGTAAACAAGATACCAGGATGTTTTTCTAAGGGGCTTTTATTGGCTCCATAAAGTCAATCTTAATTCCTTAAAGCTGTCTAGTCATATCTGATTTTATGCATGTCTCTCTTAAATATGACACTTCAGTCAAAGCTTTGCTAATATAATCAATGTTACCAATTGTGTCCTGTTATAAGGAGAACAGATTCTTATTGAACTTATGCAAATAGCTATATTGCCATGAAAATACAAGGACACTCACTGAGTGTTTTCAAATTCTGGAGGGATCAGGTAGGGAGAAAAAGATAAACGTTTCGTTTTTGTTCTAATTTCTAAGGTAGCTTAAGAGACAAGAGAAAAAGTTTTTCTTAAATCTGGTAAAACAAGACATTAAAAATATCAGTAAACAGGGTGCCAGCCTGGTGGCTTAGTGGTTAAGTGCACACACTCCACTACTGGTGGCCCAGGTTCAGATCCCTCACACACACCAATGCATTGCTTCTGCGGCCATGCTGAGGCCGCATCCCACATACAGCAACTAGAAGGATGTGCAACTATGACATACAACTATCTACTTGGGCTTTGGGGAAGAAGAAAAGGAGGAGGATTGGCAATAGATGTTAGCTCAGAGCCGGTCTTCCTCGGCAAAAAAAAAAAAAATATATCAGTAATGTTTTAAACAAAAAGTTATAAAAAATTACAATCATCCTCATCAGTTCATTCAGTCCCATGTAATTAATTCTTGATTTTTTATCTTCAGCAGTTTTATGAAGCCATCAGTTTCTTCATTAGAATTCTGTAAATTCTTACTCAGTTCAGTTCGGTATGATCTCAAAGTTATCAGAAACTTGTACTTGTCAAAAGCCCTTTCTATGAAACTTCTTGACATATTTTTGCAAAAGCATCAGAGTAAAACAATAAATGTCTATAAATGAAAAAGGCTTAAAAATGCCCATGGTTAAAGGTCAGATGAGTGTACATTATAATGCAATTGATAAGAAAATTTGGTTATTTTTGTGACACATATTTAAGATAATAAATAGAGTTATGAACAATAACATTATACTAGGACATATTAGAATTTTAGGAATTTTATATAATTTCTACAACATTTATACTAATAACAAACATTCACCTATGCAATATAACCTAAGAAAGCTTATCATCACTTATTTGATAATGCTTCCCATGTAATTTTAACATGTCAAATAAGCCTAATTAGTTTAACATTTTCCTCCTTATAAGGAGAGGGAAAAAATTCTTTAAAATGTTCCAGGGGCCCTCTGGAAAATTTCAAAGTTAATTGAGGTCAAAAAGACTTCATTTAGAATTTGACTTGGGGAAGTTTGTCAAAAACATCAAAATGTTTTAATCTTTGACAAAATAAGATCACAGATCATTATGAAATAATACTTATCTTTTTAATCAAAGGGACAGTAAAAGATTTCAAAGGCAAATACAAAAGGTTACATAGTTCTGAGCAAAACTTAGCTCTTAATATTGAAAAGACTCAGTTTTCTTAAGTAATTAAAGACCTGATGATAAAGACAGTAGACACAGGAAATTATTTTGATAAAACACAGAATCCTAGTTTTCTAGGCAGATTTTCCTCTACCTTTAAAAGGTAGAGATAAACCTTCTACAATATCTTATCAAGAGCAGACCAATAGTCCAAGAAAGCTATGTCCTTTTAGCAGATGAAATCAATTTAAGTTTTAGTTTTATGTAAGTACGTTATTGGTATTAAAGCTTAATTTTAAATCCTTATAATAATAATTTAATTTTTAGCCAACTTGACCACACAAGATTCCCTCTTTCTCTCTTCAATTTTCTATGTCCATAGTTTTTCCTTCATTTTCTTCCTTTCCACTTTGAAATAACCACCTTTATTTTAGGACAAATTTACCTTTTTTTCTTAACAAAAATGCATCACCACACCTCACATCTTGCTTATCTAAAACATATCCTACTTTCCTTACATACAGAGTTGTTTCCCCTGTTATTTTTAGTATTTTTAATTACACATATTAAAATTCTTAACTTTTAGAAACCTTAATTTCTAGTGAAAACTAAGAAGTAGGCAATTATGAACTGTCTTTTACATTAGCATTCTGTGGATTGACAGACTTATTAGATACTTTTTATAATTTTAAAAACATATGCTTTTTCATGGAAAAATTTTTGGCATGGCATAAAACACGTTTACAAATAGACCCAAATATCTGCAGTTTTTTGGTAATAAGAAGCCAAATATAGATGCCCCTATGTTCAGTAATTTATATCTCATTATTTTGTCTTATTTGTAAATGATCTAGACATTCAATAAATTTTCATCATTTAATTTAATTTAGCAAAATTGTAAGGTTTCAAGTTACCAGAAAGATTTCGGGAAGCTATTTTTAAGTACATATATAAAACATAAATATTACACCTAAAAACTCTTATCCCGCCTACATCTATCTAAATTGTTTGCTCCCAACTATTATGTTTATATTACCCACATAAACTTCTTGAGAAATTAGACAAAGTCAGCCATCATCCTAAGCTATGTTTTTGCTTTTTGTTTTTTGTTTCTTTTTGCTGACATATTTTGTAAGAGATATAATACAAACTTATTTGACTGGTAAACCCAGGTAGAATAAAAGTCGTATGTGTGCATTATATTCAATGTTGATAACTCTAAGGACATGTCTATTTTAATTAAAGCAACAAACTTAAATAAGTTTTAATACTGAATATTTTCCCAGATCACATGAACCTGAAATACATTTGGGTTAATTTCTATATTTCTGGGAGTTTTAGAATAGCCAATTCTTACAAGCACTTGACCTTCAACCCAATTAAATAGAGCTCTTTTATAAATTAAATTTAGTAATACCATCTGGAGGTAGAAAAATATCACACATCTGTAATATACATACGTAGACACACACAAACATACAGACAGAAGCAGAAAAAAGAAATCTTATAGCTGTAATTTTTTAAAAAAATTTTAGTTATGAGTTGAATGTAATAGTACAAAATTCACTACTTTCTAAAAGAACAGTGGGTCCAGATTTTGTTTTGGCAGTTGGAATAAGTTAAGTTTATCTGCTAAGATGCCTAATGCCTTCTACCAATATCTGTGGAGAGTACATTTACGATTTTCATTAACTCAATTTGCAAATACTTTCTTCATTTTTTTTTCTTCTGATGAGAAACATCTCCCTGAAGTTTGCATTTCCAAGAATGTCTCTTAGGTCCTAGAGAAGATGGGGGTAGAAAATCTATTACAAAAGCACAGAGAAAGTTTCCAAGTTCCTCCAAGAAGAACTTTGGTTTCCTAAGGCCAATAATTTTCAAGCTTTCTGAGATAAATAGGGGAGGTTTTGAGATTGGTAAAAAGGTAGGTGAACTTTGAATTATTTCTGGAGCCACAGCTCTGATTCTATAAAGACTAGATTTGTAAAACAAGGACAGATTTTTTTTTAATTCTTCAAAGAATTGGGTTGCTGTCTAAATGACATCATAAGTTGATCCACCCATAAATCCTTTTAGAAAGGGCTTTTAGAAGGTTTTTCTTTCCCTCTGGGTACATAGTTTTATTTCAGCTTAGGAGAGGAAGTCTAAAAATTTTCTATCAGTCTCTGAATATCAGCTCTGGTTATTAATTCAATCAGACTTGTAGCCTTCCATCTTATTTTCCACCTTTTTTACTTATCCACTAATCTCAGGAGGTAATCTATTTACAAAATCTTTTGAGGATCTTCCCTGGGTTTAAGTAATTCTTTAAGTATGGCCCTTAGTTTGGCCTATGACCAAGGAATGAAAGATATCTGAGGAGGATCGCCTGCTACCTCGTACGGAATTTAAGACAGGGAATTTGCACTGGATGTAGAGTTTAATTTTTGTTTTAAGTCTAATTTCTGTTGGTTGTTATATTTCTTTATACCCACTTTTAAATTTGGTCTTTCCATAGGTAGCCACAACTGTTTAGAATGAGAGCTGTCAATAAATTTTCTTTTCAAATATAACCAATTTAAAGAATCCATCATCTGGCCATTGACAAGTAGGATCTTACGTTAATCTCAATAGTGACACAAACTAATAAGCCTTTATAGCTTAACCAAAGATATAAGAAGTGTCCCCAAAAGAGAGTGCAAAGGATGCAGTCCTCACAAGATCCAGAAAGTTCATTCTTAGCAGTTAGTCTAAGAAAGCAAAGACATTTGTTGCACAGGTGATAAGGATGGTGTAGTGAAAACAATGTCTCTGGTCTCCCTTGGGAATGTGGGATGCCTCCAGTCGCAAATCCACTAATTTGTGACACCAGGCAGGTGCTACTGGAATGAGACTTTTCCAGCACTAACAAATAATGAAGGCTGAGATGACAAAAGCCCCTTATGGACTGGGATGCCTTATGACAAACTCCTTTGGGAGCTGGCACAGCCAAAGAGAGCGTGGCTTGTGACTTTGTATCTTGGAACTCCAGTCTTTTTGACTGGACACCAGATGCACCCAGAGAGAATGTTCTCAAAGATCATAAAGCCAAGCTCTCAGGTCATAGAACAAGATGAAAGGAAAAACCTCGTCTGGTTTTTCTTATATGCATGTTAATAGCTATAGCTAAGCCTTGGGTCTCTTGTTGCCAAACAAATACTTAGGAGGGCTGTACCATGGGGTTGTGTATTGTTTTTTTTTTTTAAATTTTTTGTTTATTGCAGTAATATTGGTTTATAAGATTGTAAAAATTTCAGGTGTACATCATTATACTTCTATTTCTGCATAGATTACATCATGTTCACCACCCAAATACTAATTACAACCCATCACCACACACATGTACGGAATTATCCCTTTCACCCTCCTCCCTCCCCCCTTCCCGTCTGGTAACCACCAATCCAATCTCTGTCCCTATGTGTTTGTTTATTGTTGTTATTATCTACTACTTAATGAAGGAAATCATACGGTATTTGACCTTCTCCCTCTGACTTCTTTCACTTTGCATTATACCCTCAATGTCCATCCATGTTGTCACAAATGGCTGGATTTCATCATTTCTTATGGCTGAGTAGTATTCCATTGTGTATATATACCACATCTTCTTTATCCATTCATCCCTTGATGGGCACTTAGGTTGCTTCCAAGTCTTGGTTATTGTGAATAACGTTGCAATGAACACAGGGGTGCATGTGTCTTTATGCATTGGTGTTTTCAAGTTCTTTGGATAAATACCCAGCAGTGGAATAACTGGATCATATGGTAGTTCTATCCTTGATTTTTTGAGGAATCTCCATACTGTTTTCCATAGTGGCTGCACCAGTTTGCACTCCCACCAGCAGTGTATGGGAGTTCCCTTCTCTCCACATCCTCTCCAACACATGTTGTTTCCTGTCTTGTTAATTATAGCCATTCTGACGGGCGTGAGGTGATATCTCATTGTAGTTTTGATTTGCATTTCCCTGATAGTTAGTGATTTTGAACATCTTTTCATGTGTCTGTTGGCCATCTGTATATCTTCTTTGGAGAAATGTCTGTTCAGGTCTTTTGCCCATTTTTTAATTGGGTTGGTAGTTTTTTTGTTGTTGAGATGCATGAGTTCTTTATATATTTTGGAGATTAAGCCCTTATCAGATGTATGGTTTGCAAATATCTTCTCCCAATTGTTAGTTGTCTTTTCGTTTTGTTGATGGTTTCCTTTGCTGTGCAGAAGCTTTTTAGTTTGATGTAGTCCCATTGGTTTATTTTTTCTATTGTTTCTCTTGCCTGGTCAGATATGGTGTTTGAAAAGATGTTGCTAAGACCGATGTTGAAGAGTGTACTGCCTATGTTTTCTTCTAGAAGTTTCACAGTTTCAGGTCTTACATTCAACTCTTTAATCCATTTGGAGTTAATTTTTGTGTATGGTGTAAGGTAAGGATCTACTTTCATTTTTTTGCATATGGCTATCCAGTTTTCCCAACACCATTTGTTGAAGAGACTTTCTTTTCCCCATTGTATGTTCTTGGCTCCTTTGTCAAAGATTAGCTGTCCATAGATGTGTGGGTTTATTTCTGGGCTTTCGATTCTATTCCATTGATCTGTGTGTCTGTTTTTGTGCCAGTACCATGCTGTTTTGGTTACTATAGCTTTGTAGTATATTTTGAAATCAGGGAGTGTGATACCTCCAGCTTTGTTCTTTTTTCTCAGGATTCCTTTCGCTATTCGGAGTCTTTTGTTGTTCCATATAAATTTTAAGATTTGTTCTATTTCTGTGAAAAATGTTGTTGGAACTTTGATGGGGATTGCATTGAATCTATAGATGGCTTTAGGAAGTGTGGACATCTTAACTATGTTAATTCTTCCAAACCAGGAGCACGGAATATCTTTCCATTTCTTTGTGTCTTCTTCAATTTCTTTCAGAAAGGTTTTATAGTTTTCGGTGTACAGATCTTTCACCTCTTTAGTTAAGTTTATTCCTAGGTATTTTATTCTTTTTGTTGCAATTGTAAATGGGATTATGTTCTTAATTTCTCTTTCTGCTACTTCATTGTTAGTGTACAGAAATGCAACTTATTTTTGTATGTTGATATTGTATCCTGCAACTTTACCATATTAGTTTATTACTTCTAAAAGTTTTCTAGTGGATTCTTTAGGGTTTTCTATGTATAAAATCATGTCATCTGCAAATAGTGACAGTTTCACTTCTTCCTTTCCAATTTGGATCCCTTTTATTTCTTTTTCTTTCCTGATTGCTCTGGCTAGGACTTCCAGTACTACGTTAAATAGGAGTGGTGAGAGTGGGCATCCTTGTCTGGTTCCTGTTCTTAGAGGGATAGCTTTCAGTTTTTCAACATTGAGGATGATATTAGCTGTGGGTTTCTCATATATGATCTTTATTATGTTGAGGTACTTTCCTTCTATACCCATTTTATTCGGAGTTTTTATCATAAATGGATGCTGTATCTTGTCAAATGCTTTCTCTGCATCTATTGAGATGATCATGTGATTTTTATTCTTCATTTTATTAATGTGGTGTATCATGTTGATTGATTTGTGAATGTTAAACCATCCCTGCATACCTGGAATAAATCCCACTTGATCATGGTGTATAATCTTTTTAACGTATTGTTGTATGCGATTTGCTAGTATTTTGTTGAGGATTTTTGCATCGATGTTCATCAGTGATATTGGCCTGTAATTTTCTTTTTTTTGTGTTGTCCTTGTCTGGTTTTGGTATCAGGGTAACGTCAGCTTCGTAGAATGAGTTGGGGAGCTTCCCCCCCTCCTCAATTTTTTGGAAGAGTTTGAGAAGGATAGGTATTAAGTCTTCTTTGAATGTTTGGTAGAATTCACCAGGGAAGCCGTCTGGTCCTGGACTTTTATTTTTGGGGAGGTTTGTGATTACTGTTTCGATCTCCTTACTGGTGATTGGTCTATTCAAATTCTCTACTTCTTCTTGATCCAGTTTTGGAAGGTTTTGATCTAAGAATTTATCCATTTCTTCCAGATTGTCAAATTGGTTGGCATATAGCTTTTCATAGTATTCTCTTATAATCTTTTGTATTTCTGAGGTGTCTGTTGTAACCTCTCCTCTTTCATTTCTGATTTTACTTATTTGTGCCTTTTCTCTTTTTTCCTTGGTGAGTCTAGCTAAAGGTTTGTCAATTTTGTTGATCTTTTCAAAGAACCAGCTCTTGGTTTTATTAATTTTTTCTATTGTTTTTTTGGTCTCTATTTCATTTATTTCTGCTCTGATTTTTATTATTTCCCTTCTTCTATTGATTTTGGGCTTTGTGTGTTCTTCTTTTTCCAATTCTTTTAGGTGCATTGTTAGATTGTTTATTTGAGATTTTTCTTGTTTGTTGAGATAGGCCTGTATCGCTTCCCTCTTAGAACCGCTTTTGCTGTATCCCATAAATTCTGGCATGTCGTATTTTCATTTTCATTTGTCTCCAGGTATTTTTTGATTTCTTCTTTGATTTCTTCATTGACCCAGTCGTTGTTCAGTAGCATTTTGTTTAATCTCCATGTATTTGTGGCTTTTCTGATTTTCTTCCTATTGTTGATTTCTAGTTTCATACCGTTGTGGTCAAAAAAGATGCTTGGTATTATTTCAATCTTCTTAAATTTATGGAGACTTGTTTTGTGGCCTAATATGTGATCAATCCTGGAGAATGTTCCATGTGCATTTGAAAAGAACGTGTATTCTTCAGTTTTTGGATGGAATGCTCTGTATATATCTACTAGGTCCTTCTGTTCTAGTGTGGTTTAAGGCCAATGTTTCCTTATTGATCTTCTGTTTGGATGATCTATTTGTTGGTGTAAGTGGAGTGTTAAAGTCCCCTACTACTATTGTGTTACTGTCTATTTCTGTTTTTATGTCTGTTAATAATTGCTTTATATATTTATATATATGTATATATTTATATATTTATATTTATATATATGTAGGTGCACCTACATTGGGTGCGTAGATATTTACAAGTGTTATATCCTCTTGTTGGATTGTTCCCTTGATCATTATGTAATGCCCTTCTTTGTCTCTTTTTACGGTTTTTGTTTTAAAGTCTATTTTGTCTGAGTACTGCTACCCCAGCTTTCTTTTCATTGCCATTTGCGTGGAGTATCTTTTTCCATCCCTTCACTTTCAGTTTGTGAGTGTCTTTAGGTCTGAAGTGTGTCTCTTGTATGCAGCATATATATGGGTCTTGTTTTTTTATCCAATCAGCCACCCTATGCCTTTTAATTGGAGCATTTAGTCCATTGACGTTTAAAGTAGCTATTGATAAGTATGTACTTACTGCCATTTTTTAACTTTTTTTTTTTTCTCAGTGTTTTAGTAGTTCTTCTCTGTTCCTTTCTTCTTCTACACAGAATTGATGGTCACTTTAGTTTGACCTCTGTCTGAAAGCTATACTCTTTAACTCTGCTCCTCCCTCCTTTTATGTTTTTGATATCATATCTAACCTCTTTTTTGTGCATTTGTATCCATTACATTCTTATCGTGGAAATAGATAATTTTTCCTATTTGTGGTCTTCTCTTTTCCCCTTAAATCAGTCCCTTTAACATTTCTTGTAGCACTGGTTTCTTGGTGACAAACTCCTTTAATTTTTGCTTGTGTGGGAAATTTTTGATCTCTCCTTCCATTTTGAATTATAACCTTGCTGGGTAGAGTATTCTTGGCTATAAGTTTTTTCCTTTTAGCAATTTAGATATATCGTGCCATTCTCTTTTAGTCTGTAAGGTTTCTGCTGAGAAGTCAGCTGATAGACTTATGGGGTTTCCTTTGTATGTAACTTGACATTCTCTTGTGGCTTTTAGGATTCTCTCTTTATCTTTAATTCTGGACATTTTGATTATGATGTGTCTTGGTGTGGGCCTCTTTGGGTTTATCTTGTTTGGGGCTCTCTGTGCTTCCTGTACCTGGATGTCTGTTTCCTTCCTCAGGTTAGGGAAGTTTTCATCTATTATTTCTTGAAATAGATTCTCTGCCCCCTTGTCTCGCTCTACTCCTTCCAGGACACCTATAACACAGATGTTAGTGTGCTTGATGTTGTCCCAGATGTCCCTTAGACTGTCCTCACTCTTTAATTCTTTTCTCTTTTACCTGTTCAGCTTGGGTAATTTCTTCTAGTCTTTCGTCCAGCTCACAGATCCGTTCTTCTGTATCCTCTACTCTGCTTTTGAGTCCCTCTAGTGAATTTTTCATTTCCAATATTGTATTCTTCATTTCTGATTGGTTCTTTTTTATATCTTCCATTTCTTTGTTGACATTCTCACTGAGTTCATCTATTCTTCTCCCCACATCAGTGAGCATCCTTAACACTCTTAGTTTGAACTCTCTGTTGGGTAGGTTGCTCATTTCTGTTTCACTTAGTTCCTTTTCCGGGGTTTTGTCCTGTTCCCTTACTTGGAATGTATTCCTTTGCCCCCTCATTTTGCCTCTTTCCCTGTGCTTATGTCTACGTATTAGGTAGGTCAGCTACGTCTCCTGCTCTTGGATAGGTGACTTTATATAAGTGATGGCTTAGGAGTCCTGCAGTGTGCTTCCCTCAGTTCTCAATGTTCCAGGGGTGACCCCTATGTGGGCTACGTGTGTCCTTCTGTTGTGGCCTGTTTGCTCTCCCTGTAGGCACCCAGGGAGGCCGAGTTATGCTCCTGGTCAGCTGTTGTAATGCTCAGCTGCTTGTAGTTGTTGTGGGCCCTTCAGTCTCTTTATCAGGTGTGGGGAGCCCCAGCACAGTTGGCTGCAATTTCTAGTACTACATTTGTGTTGTAGTATTTCTTTTAAGTGAGTAGGCCCCCAGCGTGGCAGGTTGTTAGGCTCAGGGCCTTACAATTGCTGTAAGCCTCTAGCCTATTAGGTCTCTTGTCAGCTCTCTGAGGATTGCAGCTGGGTGGGGCTGGCCTCAGGCACAGGAGCACCCAATTGTTTCAGGCTTTGGAAGGTGGGGCAAACCCCCATGTGGGTCTTTGAGAAGCACAAGTCTTCTGCAGCTGACAAGCCCTGCCGCCCACAGGTCCCACACACACAGTGAACACAGTCCTGCCCCGTGTGCGCACCCCGACCTCCCCAAGCGGACCCAGTCTCTCCACAGTGGGAGCCCCACACACTCCACCACCGCCCCACACTCTCCACCCACTCCTTGTGCACGCCCTGCCCCACTGAAGCCGGCTCAGTTGCCAGGCTGCAGAGAATCCAGTCACCAATCTATGCAGGCCCACAAGTTGCCTGAGGGCTTGTTGTTGGGTGGGGCCAGTCTCTAGGGTGGGCTGCCTGCCCTGGCTGAGCTGGATTAAATAGGTGCTCTAGCTGGTGGGGCAGACCCTGGGCTAGCAGGCCTCAGGGAGAACTCCGATGGCTTCTGTGTCAGCCCACCCACACCAGGCCACAACAATGGCCGCCACCAATGTCCCAGTTCCTGGAGAGGTCTCACCCCTCACCGAGATGCATTCAGGGCCTATTAGGTGAGTCTGTTTTCACCACAGCACTGTGCACCTTTCTTTCTGGTGATTTTAGGATGCTTTCTGAAACGGGTGAGTTTGTGCGTGGGCCCTTTAAGAGCCGGTTTTAATGTCTTTGTGAACCAGCTTTTCTGGGGGTACTCCCCAATGTGTTAGTAGCAGCAAAGTCAGATATTATGCCACTGGTCTCGATTGTGCTGGGTCCACAAAATGTCCTCAGCGGGGTTGCTCCCGGCTCAGGGCCCCGCGCCTCCAGGGAGGGCTGCATACCTGTGATCTGCTCCTGGCGACTATGAAGCTGGCGGCTTGTGAGGGCGGCGTTTTTCCTCTCCAGAAGGGAGTCTCTGCCTCTTCTGCCTCAGTTAGCATTGTCCGTTGTTGCAGGAGTTCCTCTTATCCAGTTTTCAGTTCTGTCTCAGGGGTAATTTTTCCACAAGTAGTTGTAAATTGGCTGTGTCCACGGGAGGAGGTGAGTTCCGAGTCTGCTTGCCGCCATCTTGACTTCCTCCCACCACACTGTGACTTTTCTCTGTATATTGTTTTATAGAGTACCTCATTGCACAGAAATTTTCTTGATGTTGGTGAGTGACCTAGTGTCAATCTAACCCATTCCTCTGTGACCAACTTATCCTATCACGGTGATTTCTTGAGGTGGTAAGTGCCCTAATGGCTCTTAAATGCTTGACCCATGCCCACATATTTTGCAGCTTTGGCTTCCAAGATGTCCCTTAGCAACAGCTTTCACCTCATGTGCATATTAACCCTCAGCAGTTTGTCTAAACAGACGCCAGTCTTGTGAGAACCAGGAATTCACCAGTCTGTGTGGCCAGCTCAAACAGCAGGCTTATTAGGGCCTATACCTGCATTCTTACCCTATGGTTTTTCATCCTTATGATGAATGACACAAAAGACAAAGACAAAGAAAAACAGTGACCATGTATAGGAGAAAATAGATCAATAAAGCCAAGAGCACTCTACCAAACGTACCAGAATTGCTAAGCCCAAGAAACTACTTTCACAAATATTTTCTCCTGCTAATCTAAATTTAGAAAGAGAAAGAAAAAACTCACCACTTTTCCCTTCCACTGGACCCCACAGACAGAGATCCCAGGAGGCTGATGTGGTAAAACATCTTACCTTCTGTTGGCTTTTGTCAGATGTCCCAGAATCTCTTCATCTGTGCAGTCTCGGGAGAAAGCAGTTCTTCCAGTCAATAAAAGCTGTTTTTCCAGCCAGTAAGTATCCTGCTGACTTTGTTAACAGTTGGCGAGGAAAAATCTCTCCTCTACTCTTTTAGCTTTTTTGGTCTAAGAATTAAATTGACATGAGACACATTAATAGGAGAAAATAAAATTTATTTGTGTATGTACAGGGACTCCACAAGAAAATGAGGTCCAAAGACATTTAGGCAATTGAGGTTTATATGCTATTCTGAGATAAAGAGAAGGGGTTACAGGTCTGGGACTTCAAAGGAGCAGAAGACAATTTACAGGAAGATGGAAAAACAAATATTTGGTAAACAAATGTTTGCTGTGCCATGCAGAGACAATGGGACACAGAGAGAACTTTGGCCTCCAGGCCCTGCTGAGCTGCCCCACCACACCTAGCCCATATTCTTTGTATTTATCTCTGGTGATAGTTCTCTTCCCAAAACATCCCCTCTACCTAAATTCTTTTAGGCAGTTGAGGGAGAGGTAAAAGAAAAACTTCTGCCTGCCAAAGAGACACATTTAGGGGTGGCACTTTTGCTCCCCTACACTTTCTTCTTAATTATTTTATTCACCCTCTCCTTCAGTCTTTGGATTTCAATTGGCTTTTCTCAGATAAGTTCACTGTTCTTTCTAACAAAAATGAATCTAGGTTTTAGCTCTTTCTAAACCTCCTAGTACACCCTTCTCCAACCAACATAACAAAGACCCTGGAACATGTAGCTCCACCCTTAGATGAAAAAGGAAAGAAGAAACATGAAGAACACTTTCTCATAAATATGCTTGTTCTTGTCATTCCTACTTATATTGAACAAACTCTCAAGTATACAATGAATTTTTATATAATTCTTCTTATCCAAGGAAATGGTACTAACCATTCATCAAAGTATCTAAGGTAGGCGACATCTATGCTAGTTCTGATCCTTTTCTGAATGTTCCATGCTGCTTCTGTCCCATATTATCTTTGCAGGGATGTCTATTTCCTGCTTCAGGGCCCATAATATTAAACCTTGATAATTCTTATTCTATAGTTATACACTTATTAAAAGAATCAAACTTCAGTTATTGAGTTGTCTTTATTATTCCATATCCTTAGAAAATTTTGCTTTCCTTCAGTATGATCTGCAAAATATTATATAATATTTATTATCTTGGAAAATAGTTGTGTGATTTTGTGACTCTGTTTTTCTAACCCAAACTATGTTCTTTTGGGGGGATAGAGTGCTCTGCCATGGTGAGAATTCTCAGCATTGAGTGAAAATATAAGGTACATTAGCAGGAAGTGTCAATTCCTATTTGGAGTACAAGCTGGAAACATATCCTCATTTCACAGTGTCACATCCTTTCCATGGGTCACCACTAAGTGTTAGTTAGGGTTGGTACTGTTTGGTCTTGTAGGGGAGGAAAAATAATTTTCCTTCCACCTTTCTAGGTTCTTGGCTGAGACCCCCACTGTAATAAAAGACAGATTAACAGGAGAAAAACAAACAGAAGTTTAATAGCATGTATACCTTCTTTATACACGGGAGATACCCAGGAACACTGAGTAACTTCCCAAAATGGCCCAAGCCACCATTTTAAATACCATCTCCCAATAAAGACAAAAGATGTTGTGAGGAGGGAAGCCAGTTATGGGAGGTTACCAGGCAGAAGACAGTAAATGAGGATATGATTGTAATGCAGATTTAAGTCTCTGCCTTCTCCATTGATAAGAGTTCTGGAGATTTCGTCATCCCCCTTTTCCTGATAAAGCAAGGGAGATACCCTTACAAATGGAGATTTCCTTTATAAATGTAAATTTCTCTTACAAAAGGAGTAACTTCTGCTTGGTTTTCAGAGCTTTTCTTGTCTGTTTCTTAAAAATAATCAGCCTAAAATAATCCTTATGCCAAAGAAGCACACTTGGGGGAGACATATTCCGCTCACTTTCAATCTCTTCATGCCCAACACTACATGGGCTATACTATTGCAAATTCCATGTATTTTTATTCCCCAGAGATTGTAGCACTTTATTGATAGAGGATAAAAACATAATTATGTTACTGCACAAACATGGGGTTCTTCCACTCAATGCACATAAAAAGCCAATTATTATGGGATCAGCTTTTGAGAAAAGAAAAAGCTTAATTGCAAAATTGATTTGCAAGGAGACAGGAAGCATAAACTCTCAGATTTATCTCTCCAATTCAGGATTTGGGACAAAATTTAAGAGGTTAGGAAGAACAGGCTGGTATGCAAAAATGCTGGTGGGGCAGGTTTTGATTGCAGAGCTTTAAACATTTATGGTAAGATTTTCAAAATTTATGGTAAGGTCTTAAACAATTATGGTAAGGTCTTAAACAATTATGGTAAGGTGTGGAAGGGGCTTTAACACCAGATCTTCCTAGACAACAGACCCCTCTCTTCTGATGAGAGTCTGACTTTCAAGTTCCAGTCATGTCCTGGTCCTTTGGTTCTGTTAGGGGGGAAATCTTTGGTTCTATGGTCATTCCATGTCGATTTTCTCCTCTATGCGTGCTCTGGCTACATGACTTGCAAATTTTTGACTTGCATCTAGGAAACCTTCTGTTGATAAGATGGGGTCAGTTTGAAATGGTCCTAGAGAGCCCGTGGTTACAATTATCCTTTGACAGAATTTCTTATCTTATAAAAATTTATATGAGGCTGCCTATTGATGAAGAGTGACTATTGCTGCAATATCATATTTCTCCTCATTAACAAGAGCTTGGATTAAAGCTACAACGTGAAGAAGTTTTTGTATTTTATTATAAAGAACAAAGTGACTAATACTGAGGGAAAGTAATGGGAAGGGAGAGAAGTATAGAGAGAATTGAAGATTATGTGACCCTCAGCTCTCAACCTAAGATGTTTTCTTCTTCCTTTAGGCAGCTGGAATAACGGGGGAAAGAGGTAGCAAACAAGATCTAGAGAATGGGACTGAGATTGACTTGTATCTCAGAGAAACATTTAGCCATTTGAGTGGCTATTTTGAATTGTTATCCTTTGTTTTATCAGACCATTAGAAGATTTTTCACTTTGAATAAGCAAAAACTTATTATCCTAATTCTCTCTGAACATTTTGATTTTGAAAATTTTTACTGTTGACAGCCAGATCCAAAGTATTGAATATTAGAGCAGCTATTTAGGTCACCATGGTTGCCCAGCAGGGAGAACTTCCATATGATTATGTACGTCTCATCATCAAATTCAACATAGGGTCTACCCCTGAAGATACAATCAGGTAGAGTCCACAGGGCCTTCAACTGTAGTGGTAATATTTTAGTTCATAAAGGGAATGGTGGACATACAGCTATTTATTAGATTATTTTTACACAGCTTTGAATTTCTAAAATATTTTACAATAATAGTTTTTAAACTAGTCAATTAAAGAAGAAGAAAGATTACATACTTCTTCATGGTTATTTACCTGTCAATGCTGAGGATACCTTATTAGCTCTATACCCACTTGTACATGATAATCAGTACAACAATATGATAGCTCTTGCAAAGACTTCATGAAAGCTCTGTTATTCACTAACTTAACAGGAAAAAATTATTACAAGATCAAGAAGAGGTGTTATTATGGAAGGCTTTTTTTTTAATATACCATTTTTTCTCCTTTCAGATATTGTTCCCCTGCTCCCAGTCTTGATGTGATAGGATAAATCCATAGGTAATTTTGAGAATTCAGAGCTTAAACAAAATCTTTGAAACAATTGAGATTTAAATAGAGGGCTTCTTTTAGAGTAGTCGTTCCCAACCAGGGTGATTTTGCCCCCCAGGGGAAATGTGGCAAGTTCTAGAGACACTTTTGATTATCATGATTTGAGAAAGAGAGTGTTGTTGGTATTTATTGGGTAGAGGCCAGGGATGCTGTTAAATATCCTACAATGCACAAGACAGTTTCTCACAACAAAGAATTATCTGGTCCAAAGTGTGAATAGTGCTTAGGTTGAGAAAACCTGTTCTAGAGACAAGAAAAGTTTTCCCTGGTGTGAGGGTGATGTGGATTGAAGGAGTGGAGGAATCATGATAGTATAAATACTGGTGGGTTCCAGAGAGAGGGACCCTGTGCCTTCTCTCCCTGAAGAGTGTTGGAGAAGTGGTAAAATCCAAAACGGATTTATGGGATCTGAAAAAAGCAGTTTACTAGAGAAGTCTAGGCAGAGGAGGCCTCAGATGGCCTCACAGAGCATAGAAATATGCCCTAGCAATGGCATGGAAGAGACATAATGAATCAGCTCCTCTTGATCCTGCCCCAGGAGTTGTGGAGAGAGCCATGTACCTAAGGAATTCAGGCAGGTGAGAAATGTGTACATAACTGCTAATGCCAACTAGACAAATGACAGTGATGTCCAGAGGGGTACCCCTACAGTCTCAGTTCTGAATCTACCTCCTAACTTAGAAACAATCCTTAGAAAAGGAAAGAACCAAATATCAAGTGAGGTTTTGTGTCCACCACCCAGATAGAATAGGATTAGGAACAGGAATTGAGCTGAACTACAGAAAAAATAGAGATATATTTCTTGCATACCTGTTATTATGGACTGAAATTTTTATCCATTTCACCATAAATTGTATTACTGTACTGATAGTTTAATTGAAAATTAAACCAATACTAATAAATGATATGCATTCCTTCAAACATTATCCACACTCCGTTAGCTGCTCCACAGACCCCAGATCTTACCATTCTCTGCCTGCGTGTAGAGGTGTGCACATCTCAGCTCATAAGTGGAGAGAGTGAAGTTCTGTAGCTACTAGGAGTTGTGTTTTCATGTGGAGTCCTGCTTTGGGAAAATTCTGTTTTCCTTGACTCTTATATTACCAGATTTCATCTAACAACAGGGCCAGCGAGTTCTGTCATTACAAAATCCACGCTGACCTCCCAGAAGTCTAGACAGGTGATCTGATTATCTCCAGGCTGAGGTTGAGACCATGTTTTTAAAATCCCAGGAAACCATAGGTCATCCTTGACTTCATGAAGCCCAAGTTTATCCCTCAAGTTCCTGATTAATATTCTTCCAAAAGAAGTCTTTGCAGAATATATGACCTCTCTTTAAGCTTCTGTCTGGCTGAGACCCTCCACCATCTTTTTCTTCACAGAATAGATGTAGGCATCTCTCCTTCCAGAGTAGGTCATTAACCTTTGTCCTACCTCTCAGTATTTTACTTTTTCCTTCTTCTTAATTACTAGTAGATAAATATGTATCTTTAGAAGGCCAGGAAACTGGTGTTTATATTCAAGATGATATTGTCATTATATACTTATATCCTTACCAGTCAATTTGACTTGCTTCCAGCGATCTCCTGTAAATCATAATCCTTTGCTCAAATGTGCAGGACTGTCTAAATTCCATTGTCTCTGAGCATTCAATTTAGAATGTGAAATTGATGATTTACCATGAATAATATTCCTACCTACATAGCTTCTTCTTTTGAAGTTCTCAGGAGGGTGATGCACTAACTGTGGGGTATTCTAACATGAAATGTGTAACATATTTTATAGAATCTCATTCTCCCTGCCCTCAATGTTTTTATTATAGCGTTGGAATCAATATTTGACTAACACTTATTTCCAAGTCGTATAAGACCCCTAAAACAGTTCTGCAAAAAGAAACAGATATAAACATTAACAGTTCTTGCAAATAGCAATCATAATTGCTCTCTAAAAAAGGTTGCATGCTTATTTCAAAGGAGATGTTTGTTGGCAACCGTTATATAGGTAGATGCATCTTTTCTTTGGGTTTTTTATTTTTGGTGAGGAAGATTGGCCCTGAGCTAACATCTGTTGCCAGTCTTCCTCTGTTTTGTATGTGGGATGCTGCCACAGCACGGCTTGATGAGAGGTGTTAGTCTGTGCCTGAGATCTGAACCCGCAAACCCCAGCCGGTCGAAGTGGAGCACGTGAACTTAACTGCTACGCCACCAGGCCAGCCTCTGGTAGGTGCATCTTTAAATGAGAGTCATTTTGTATTACAGAAGAGTAAAAGTCTAAAGGATATTAAGCCTTTCTAACTACCTCATGTCCCTATTGGAATATCAAAACACATTCCTGAACAATCATAGCATTTCCATAGGTCAATAAAATGATGACTTAGAAGATTGAGCCAGACCACAAATCACTTAACATATAAATGTTTTAATGATATGTTGAAGTCCCATTTTTTAAATATTCATGTAATTAGAAGACATATTGTACAAAAGTCATTTAATGTCTGACTCTTACCTGAAATGTCTCAAGGCAATTCACTGATTTCAAGAAATGCTGTTCTGAAGGAGATTTTTAGAGTTCAAATAGATTTATTGTAATGACTTTAAACATTCTTTGGCATTTGCTTTCTTTAATGTCCTAGTGCAGAAAAGAATCTTACATAAGGACTTTAGCTATAATGCATTCTATTGCACTGCTTGCAGTTCACTGATGTGTGAATTCCAGTGTGTATGACTTCAGCCATGTTTGTGGCCACTTAACCAGACTCCTCAGATTGTGGCCTGGTCCCTGGTTACTCCTATCGTCTAATGACTGGTTCAAATTTCTACACATTTGATTTGATTAATTATGTGGACACAAGCCTTGAGCAAAACCAGATGAAAGGAATAGACTATGTTGTGGTTGATTTGGTGGGCTCATGAAAACAGCAGGAAAGGATGAAAATGCTGAGTTGACAGGAGAGATCCAAAAGTAGCAATATAATCCATAACACCCAGGATAAAATCTCTATGGAGTTGTTACTCAATACAAACTGATAAATGATCTTAATAATTACTATAAAACTCTGATCTCCAAGTGTGGAGATATTTATTGTGAATGAAGAAGATGCAATTGGCCCATTCCTTTGTGGTCATTGAAATCTTAAATGAAATGAATTTTTGCACTGAGTGCAGTACTCGTTTCTGTGTAGGCAGACAGATTCTCTTTAGAATATATTTACTGTATATTTTCTACAAGCCAGGCAAACCTGGCAATACAAAGATCTGGTTTTTGTCGTTGAAGCTTTCAGAGTCTAAAATGAGAGAGACATTTTATAATATAGATATTAATAGAGGTGCAAGGAGCTCCAAAGTTACTCCAAACTACAATTCATACTTAATAGCCTTGTTATCTGTAAAACAGAGAAAATTAACATTGGGTAAATTAATATTGGGTAAATTAATCATTTTACCCAACTCTTAAGGCTGTTGTGAGGATTAACTTCATTATTACAGGTAAAGTGCTCAAAATAAGGCTTGACACATACTAAATGGTGGCAGTTATTAGCACTTGTTATCATTATGGAAAGTACACTGCTTTGTTCTCTAGTTCCCGTTCAGTAGCAGCTACCATTGAATGGATGTCTACTACATACCACATATTTTACCCCAAGTAACATTTTGTTACATCTCAATAACTCTCTGAAGTAACTACTATTGATTCTGATTTATAAATAGGAAACTCAACATTCAGAAATTCAATAATTCGCCCGATTTCAGCTCTAGTAAATCCAGAGCTAATATTCAATCTATACTTTTCTACTAAACCACACAGCCCCGTGGATAGAGATCGCTGTGGAGAGCTGGGATTAAACTGCTTAGTTCTTCAGCAGTTCCATTCTCTGAGGGATTAGCTCTTTCATTCCACCCATTGCTTCCTTTTGGAGCAAAGACAGACACAGAGATAAAGACCTACTATAACTTGTAGGGCACTAGAGAAAAATACAAAGTCAATTCAATGCATTTTTCTAACATGTCCTCCCTTTCTGCGGCTGGCCCGTAGAGAAGACGGAGTGGCGCTCAGTGAATGAAGAAAATGTATTTGAATATTATACTGCTCACACTCAATGGTTTGTAGAAAAATCTATACTTCTAGGGGTATCATGTCACATTGATAAAACATTATTAATAATCTCAATTCATTACAAAGCATTGAGCAATCAGGAGAAAATTGGACAAACGTGATCCATGGTGAACAGGGATGAATGAAGCCACAGGGAAGAGGCATGCGTTGCTTGGGCAGGGCCCTGACCAGTTTACTCTCCATCAGTTTCCTCCGTAGATCTTTCCCTTTATCTTAAGTACGCTAAGTGTAATTAAATTGGTTTTTTTGTGTGTGTGTGAGGACGATTAGCCCTGAGCTAACATCTGTTGCCAATCTTCCTCTTTTTGCTGAGGAAGATTGGCCCTGGGCTAACATTCATGCCCATCTTCCTCTACTTTATATGGGACGCCACCACAGCATGGCTTGACAAGCGGTGTGGCGGTCCACGCCTGGGATCCAAACCTGCAAACCCTGGGCCACCAAAGCCGGCGCCACCCACTACGCCACTGGACGGCCCCTAAATTGGGTTTTTAACAATACTCAACTGTCTTATTGAATGGGCAGCAGTGTTTATTTATTTTCATTGTTTTAGAACTTGAATATGTATGTGTGCATATGTGTGTGCATACACACACACACATATTCTTCTTTTTAAAGATAACAAATGGCTAAAATTTATCAAATGGTTAACTATGTGCCGGGAGCCGGGACTGTTCTATGCACTTTACATTATTTTATTTAATCTTTAAAGCAGCTCCATGAGATAGGTATTATTACTATTCCATTTTCCCAGATGAGGAAACTGAGGCCCCAAGAATTTCAAGTAACATGTCTAAGACCACAAGGCTAGTAAAATATGCAAGACGGTAAAGCTAGTAAGAATGAGAAGCCAGGCAGCCAAATGCAGGTCTTGAGTTTTTTTTTTTTAATTTATTTATGTTTTCCCCCAAAGCCCCAGTAGATAGTTGTATGTCATAGCTGCACTTCTTTCTAGTTGCTGTATGGGACGTGGCCTCAGCATGGCTGGAGAAGCGGTGAGTCAGTGCACGCCCGGGATCCGAACCCGGGTCGCCAGCAGCGGAGCGCGCACACTCAACTGCTAAGCCACGGGGCCGGCCCAGGTCTTGAGTTTTTATGCGTTATGTTATACTGCTTCCCATGTTCCTTAGAAAATTTGGAAAATAATTGAGAAATAAATGTTACTGTAATTGCATTGTTAAGAGATAACTGTTGTCTATATTTTTAAAGTTTTGTGCACATATAGAATATTATGCCGGTGAAAATTTATCGTATTTTTCACTTGATATATTGCAAAGCACAATTCTAAATACTTTAAATTCCTTGAACATTAGGACTTCTTCATTTTCTGTGGTGCATCATTATTATTTAACTATTTCCCTGTTTTTAAGAATTTATGTTGCTCTCATTCCTTAACATAAAAATATTATGTTGATATCTTTGTGTTTCAAGTTTTTTATGCAATTATTTAAGATTATCTTTTAGGATATATTCTTAGAAGTGTAATTCCTATGCCAAAGACCTGATTTGGTTTTAAAGCTCCAGATTTTTTGGAATGAAAATTTATTTAGAACATCCCATGAGACTTCCTGTCTATTTTCTCTGCCCATTGACCCCTTATTTTCTCCTCTGTAGTGGCTTTTACCCCTGAAGAATTCTAAATTTCCAATTGTTTAGAGGACAAGTTAATTTCCAAATGGAGGCCTACTGTTCACTTCAGCTGATATTAGTTTAACAAGTTAAAGTAGTCTTTGCAATTCTTGCACTGTGTTTTCTCCCAAGTCAGCCATTTTACTCCTCAAATGCAGACTTTGGATTCTTTAGTGCTTTCTGGATCCAGAGTTCTGTCTGTGCTTCCACACACCCCAGAAAGTCTGGCTCTTCTGGGGTTCTTTCTAATCTCTCTCCTCCAGGCTTTCACATTCTCTCTGCCTCACAATATTATTCAACTATGGTTTCTATCTCCTGGTTCAAGCTAGAGCTATTGCTTTCCTAGCTTCTCTGGCGTCTGAAGCCGTTTATTTTATTTTTTTTGGCCTGGGCACACAGACCTTGCATTTGAAGACAGCTGCGTGTCCTACCAAGTCCCCTGACTTTCCCTGGGTGCTGGGCTCTGTGGTCAGGGTTTTATTTGGAATTGTTTGTAACATATCATGTCTAGGTATGAGGGAAAGGGAAAATCTTCCAACCTGCAAAATGTCTCACAGGCATAACCTGAGAAGAATCTAAGATCCTGGAGATAAGTAGGACTGTGATTATTCTCAACACTGTAAATCAACAATAACTCAACACCACAACTTAACAAATTCATTGTGAAAAGATAAGTTCCACTTTTCAACTGCACGCTCAGTGCTAAATCCACTTTGCAAACAAAAGACAGGTTAAAACAAGTTCGTTAACTGGCAAACAAATCTCAACTTTTTTTTTTTGACTTTTCTCCCTTTTTTAAAAAAATTATTTTATTGAGGTCATATTGGCTTATAACATTGTGTAAATTTCAGGTGTGCATTATTATATTTCAGTTTCTGTATAGACTACATTGTGTTCACCACCAATAATCTAGTTTTTATCCAGCGCCATACATACATGTCCCTTTACCCCTTTTGTCCGCCTCCCCAACTTTTCCTCTGGTAACCACTAATCTGTTCTCCTTATCTGTGTTTGTTTATCTTTCACATACGAGTGAAATCATATGGTATTTGTCTTTCTCTGTCTGATTTATCTCGCTCATCATAATACCTTCAAGGCCCATCCACGTTGTTGGAAATGGCAAGATTTTGTCTTTTTTACGGCTGAGTAGTATTTCAGTGTGTGTGTGTGTGTGTGTGTGTTTGTGTGTTTGTGTTTGTGTGTTTGTGTGTGTATACCACATCTTCTTTATTCATTCATCTGTTGATGGGCACTTGTGTTGCTTCCTATTAATGGTATCCTATTCCATCTTGGCTATTGTGAATAATGCTGCAATGAACATAGGGGTGCATAAATCTTTTTGAATTATTGATTTCATGTTCTTTGGATAAATACCCAGTGGTGGAATAGCTGGATTATATAGTATTTCTATTTTTAATTTTTTGGGAAATCTCTGTACTGTTTTCCATAGTGGCTACACTAGTTTGCATTCCCATCAGCAGTATATGAGGGTTCCCTTTTCTCCACATCCTCTCCAACGCTTGTTATTTCTTATCTTGTTAATTATAGCTATTCTGATGGGTGTGAGGTGATATCTCATTGTAGTTTTTATTTGCATTTCCCTAATAATTAGTGATGTTGAACATCTTTTCATGTGCCTGTTGGCCATCTGTATATCTTTTTTGGCAAAATGTCTGTTCATATCCTCTGCCCATTTTTTGATCGGGTTGTTCATTTTTTTGTTGTTGAGTTGTATGAATTCTTTGTATATTTTGGAAACTAACCCTTTGTCAGATATATGATTTGCAAATATTTTCTCCCAGTTGGTGGGTTGTTTTTCTGTTTTGTTGACAGTTTCAACTTTTTAATGAAGAGACTGGGAAGAGCTCAGTGAGTTGCAAAGAAGACCATGGGAGCCTTCAAAAGACCATTAGAGACCAACTATTCGTACTGTATTGTCCATGACAGCTTCCTCTTTAGATATTGGTACTGACCTTATAGAAATAGGGATCAGAGGGAGGAGAATCCTGTGTATCAAGCTCAGGACTAGGAGATAGGAATCAGAAAACCAGAGGTCTAACCCCAGCCTTCACAGTGACTTTACATATTTGGACAAGTTACTTGAACTTTTGCTTTTCAATAGCGAGTGCTAACTATGAGGGAAATTCCATTGCAATAGCAAGAGCTAACTCTGAAGAAAATTACAAAGCAGTCAGTCTAAGTCAAGTTTTTCCTCTAGAGAAGAAGTGAGACTAGAAGTAAGTCACTGTTCAGCTTGCAACCCATGTCATCTCCTAAGTGTGTGTGTGCTTTAATATTAATATTTATAAGGTTTTTTGAAGTGATGGAAAATAGTTGCTATATTCTACCATATAACAGTTTAAATCATTCTAAAGTTTTGGCTAACTGGTGGAGACATTAACAGAAATCAAAGCCTTATAAAAATATTAGTTTGTGACATTGCATCTCTTAGATTATTCATTTCCCAAAAGAAGAAAAATGCAGACTCATTCTGTCAACCACATTTTGACAGATTTTTGGAACCATGGAAAAGAGAATAGTCTTTTTCAAAACACTTTTTTAACATTTATCTCTAATTATTAGTGAAATTTCTTAGCAAAGAAAATATCTTCACTGGGACACAAGTGGGCAGGGAACACAGTAGAGAGGTGATGGGGTATTTGTTCTAGGCACAGACAGCCAAGAAGTTGGAAGACTTAAGAATTCACTGAAACAAATATGACTTGATTGTCTATAACCAAAAATTTGACCTTAGATAAGAAAAGCTAGAATATAAAATTGAATAAAGTATGAAATATATTTTAATTTAAAGCCCAACAGACAAGTAAAATATATTATAAACACCATTTTGTAATGAGAAATTGTAGTGAGAAGCTCCTTAGAAACTCATGCATTATACAGCTCACCAAAGAAGCACATTATTATTGATAGAGGGAATCCTTTCATTCCAGCATGATAATTGTTTTTCTAACGTGAAGGAGAAAAATAGACCTATATTAATAGATCTTCAAGGATCTAGTAAATCAGTACATGGAAGAATGTACTGAAAAGGAAATCTACATCTTTTTGCTTGATGGAGAAATAAGGTAATAAAATATTAGGCTACAGGTCCAGATTTGTATTTTGTGTCATCAGTTTCCGATTTATAAATGGATGATATTCTAAAATTTTTAATCCAAGTTAGTTTGTTAGCATTTGAAATGTTTTTCCTCTAGAAATAATGTTCTGAATGTTGGATTACTTCACAGAATAACCCCTGTCTTGACACACTCCCAACACACACACACACACACCCCCACACACACTCTTTCTAATCCCAAATGTGAGACAACATGTTGTAGCACAAGTTTTGGTGACAGAACATGATATAACCCACCAGCAATGGTTATGGGCTAAATTAGTGGCCTTTGGAAATTTGCTTAATTTCTATTGACTTTATGTTACTCATTTGAAAATGGACATAATAATAACTCCCTCATAGCGTCGTTGGTTGCAAGCATTAAGTAAGGCAAGGTAAGCAAAAGTTCTTTTCACTTTGCAATATCCTACAATATGTTAGTTATTAATATACTCAAGTCCTTTACGGTTCAGCTACTCTTCAGATTAAATCACTCTTTGTAAACTATGTGGGAAACAAAGTGCCATTTATAATGTCTGTATAGAGGGAAGTGCATTGTGTGGCAAGAAGGGGCAGCAGCAGATAAAGAAGTATAATGCTCCTCTCTGTGGCGCTTCCCGCCATCCATCTGGCCAACAGAAATCTCTCTCCATTTCTCAGCTGTAGTGGTTTCTGTTTCTCAGAAAACAACGTATGTCTATTCTCACTCCTCTGATGGGCCCATAGCCTGTGTTTACCATATTATCCTTCTTATTTTCATAACTGCCTTGATTCTATTCTCTGGTTGTTTCATGTGTATGAGATTTGTTTCCTCTATTAGATTCTAAACTGTTGGGAGGCAAGACCCATATTTTGCATCTGTAGACTCAGGGCCCAGCACAACACTAGGCATAAAGTGTGCTTGACAAATGCTAAGTAAAGGACAAGAGGGCACTTTCCAGGTAAAGAGAATGCTGTCATAAAGCTAGAAGGTGAAAATGGCCTTGTTGCCTCTAAGAGGTATTATCTAGATTATAATGACCACATTGAGCAAGAAGGAAAAGCAATAAGATCCAAACCACAGGGAGGAGTGATAATAACCAGATAAAAGATCTCTGAGCAGTAGCCAAGCCTGATGTTACTGGAGAAGCAAGTCACTTGATAAAAATTTTTAATGAGTAGTTTCTCAAGAAACAAAGTACCATATATCCTAAGTTTAGAAAAATTAAATTTTTTTTAAAACGGGAAAAGAAAATGAAATCTAGTGGGAAAGTCATTTTCAGAGGAGCAATTTTAGGTTACTTCTGTACTGAATAAATCTAAGGAATTAAATTGTTCAGGCTGCAAGTAGATATCTAACTCATCTTACTTGTCATCTGCACCACCCACAGCAGACAGATCATACCTCTGCTTTCCTTATTCTGAGCTGTGTTGACTCAGCTAAAAGCTTAAATCACAATTACAATATTTAATATTTTGAACACATACTATGTGCCAGGACTATTTCACCTGATTTGTATGGATTATAATATTTGAACATTACATTAATGTAATGATTTAGGAACTATTGAGGAAATTGAAGCTCAGAAATTTGAAATCACTTGCCCAAGGCTATACTGCTCACAAGTGGTGGAGCCAGGTTTTGAACCCAACCATCACTGTTCCTAAACCAGCTTTCTTAACCACTCTACCATAACACCTCCCAAATATGAAGAAAGCTTATTCTCTTAGGTGGTCTAATTCTTCATGTTTTGATGTGAAAACAAAAAATACCTCACTCTAAATTAATGTATATGTTGTCTCCTGCCCCAGATCCGCTATAATCATCCCTTATACTTTCTACCTCCAACTGCCCTGTCTGTTGGCCCTTCCTTCTTGCCTCATTTTCCATGATTTATCCAGTTGAAAATGTTGCACAACGGCTCCCCGCCCATTGGCGGTCTGTGGTTAATTTTGGTTAGGCATTTGTGGGAGCCAGACAGTAAGAGGTCTGGCAAGTGAAGCAGTTAGGTCCTTCTCTGAAACCCATAACTCATGATCCAAAGCAGTGCCTAATCTCTTGCATGGTTTCTCAACAAGATTGTCTTTGAGGATAGACATACTCGGGCTGAGGTCACGGTGTGTGTCTGCGTTTCTCAGAGCAGAGATGAGAGGGAGCTTTAAAAAGATGGGGGATCAATTTCTATTGCATGCTTACTGTGCACCAGTCTAGCTACTTTACGTAAATTATTTCATATGATCTTCACAACAACCTTTTGAGGTGGGAAGTACTCTAATTATCTCAGGAGGAAACTGGGTCCTAGTTTTAGAAAAATGCCCACATTCACACTGCTTTAAATGACAGAACAAGAAATCATTTTAGGTTTACCTGATTCCAAAGTCTGTGCTCTTTGCCCTATGTCAGTTGCATCCCAAGGGCTGAGAGTTATCCAAGGGTAAAGAGTTATGGAATTACAGGCTCCTTTCATGAATGCATTTAGATAATAAGAATTGCCCTCTTGTGAGGGATCACTTGGTGCCAGGCTCTTTGCTGAGCCCTTTGCATGTGTTGTCTAAATTAATCTCTCACAACAGTGAACTAGGTTATGTTATTATTTCCAATTTATAGGGAAGGAAAAAGAGTCTTAGACAGATTGAGAAGCAATTTATCTGAGATTGAACAGCAGGTAATCTGTTTCCGGACCCCTTGCTCCTATCTCTCAAGTGCCCTTTATGCAACTAGCACAAACTGGTGTTTTTTTGTTCACCTACCTTGTTTCCATCTCTCTGAGGGATATATTGTTGTGTGTGTGTAAACATTTATGTAGCGCTTATTAAATGTCAGGCAATGTTCTAAACCCTTGACATTACGTACTTCATTTAATCCTCACAACAACCCCATGAAGTAGCCATCATTATCATCCCTGTTTTACAGATGAGGAAAATAAGGCACAGCATCAATAAATCATTTGGTCTACATCACACAGTTATCAAGGGGCAAGATTCACTGCAGAGACCATGCTTCTGTGCTCACTGAGTTCAGCTGCCTTTCACCATTCATGTTGTCACCAGAGTTCTCTTTCTAAAACTTGGATCCAGTCATGTCCATCCCCCTCTGAAAGATCCGCAAAAGTTTCCCATTATTTGTGAAACAAATTCAGAAATATTTTGCCAGCATTCAAGGCTCTTCACAATTTGGCTCTCTCTGAGCATTTTACCTTCATTTCTCCTTCTTTTGATTAGCTGTTCCATCTACTCTAGACTAATTGTCACCCTTAAACTAACCAATCATACTCAGTTATTCATGATTTTTTTTTCAGACTGGAAGACTCTTCTTTACCTTTAAAAATCAAAATCAATGTTCTAGTTATCTCAAATGGTTCTCTTCCCACAAAGCTTTCTTTGTTTTCTCTGCACAGAGCAAACCTCACGTTCTTTTGCACTTATTTATACTTACATAATATCATGTCTTTCCCTCTGCCTTGCATTATACTGTGATGTTTGTTCCTCTCCTATTCAGATGAGACCCTGAATCTCTTGAGGTCAAGGACTGTGTCTTATTAACATCCCCAGGCCCTAGCATTTGGTGCAGATCGTTGACATTCATGAATATTGCTGAACAAATGAGTATACGAGTAAGTGAATGAAAGTATTGAACATGTCTTTAGTTTTGAGGGGAAAACAGTAGCAGTTCTAAGTGTTATTGAACTAAATTAACTTTAAGAGTAAATAAATAACAATTATTTCGGTATTGCATGCATGTTTCAGATGAGTGCAGCAATATTTTCTGTTTTTGATAAAACTGGCATATCGGGGCTGTTAACTCGTTCAATAAGACTTTGATGCAAAGGAGTTATTCTTTCACTGGAGAGATGAATAAAGCTGGCGCTATTATGTTAGATGAAGATAGCAGCTTTTCAAACTTTTTGTGAACGTAACTCAGGAGCTTGATATTACATCTTGACTCCATGATCTTTTTCTTATAATACCTTTCTAGCTGTATGGCTCACAGTGTAGAATTTCTCTTTTGGGGGTATTGAAGAGTAGCAGAGGCAAAGTCTCTTTGGGATAATGTTTTAAAGCCACGGATCTTCCGGTCTTAGAACATGCCCTGTATATTCCTGGCTCCTTGCCTCTGCTTTTGCTCTTTACTCTGTCCAAATGCTCTTCATCTTCTTTCCCATGCCCCCACCTATCACCTCTCACCCAAATTCTTAGTCACAGAGGTCCATCTAAAATGTTCTCCACAAACTCTCCAGAAAAAAATTAACGTATTCCTATTCTCTGCTACCGAAACATGGTGTTTGTTTTCAATTATAACAACATTAATCCTGTTTGCTTACTTCTCTATTTCTCCTAGTGGATTGCAAACTGATTGCAGTAGGGGATCCTGGCCTTTAGCCTCATGTCATACCACTTTCCCCAAGCCAGCCTAGTCTCCATTCAGTTCCTGTAGCGTGCCAAGCTCTTTCCAATGTTAGGGCTTTATGGTTTCAGTTTCCTCCGCCTATGTGTTAGATATCTAGGGGAAACCACAGTTTGTTTTCCCTTTTACTCAGAATATGCCTGTCTAGTGAGAGACTACATTTCCTAGATGCCCTTTCATCTAGGGGTAGCCATATTACAAAGCGGTAAGACAACAACAGGATATGAGTGTAAGTGATTTTTATCTCATTTAACCCTCTCAACAGCATATAGAGAAGGCACTGATATTGTCATTATCCCACTTCATGAGGAAGACATAGGCTTAGAAGGTTCAGTAACTCAGTCAATTAAAAGTTTATACTTTCAAGTTGAGACTCTTCTATGCTCATGTATCTCTTGTGAGTTGGTTTGCAAGAATCAGGTGTGTAAAATCCAGACGCCTCTAGGATTTCTGTAATTGAGATCCAGGTCCTAGTTAATGATGACCACACCAAGGCAGGCCAATTCAAAGATAGCCTGTCTGAACATCCAGCTGACCTTCCTGTATAAGTGCAACTTTCAGGTCATCTGTTTAAAGAGGTTCTTCCTAGATGTCCATCTTTCTTTCCTTT
This sequence comes from Ceratotherium simum simum, assembly GCF_057802395.1. Classification (NCBI taxonomy): domain Eukaryota; kingdom Metazoa; phylum Chordata; class Mammalia; order Perissodactyla; family Rhinocerotidae; genus Ceratotherium; species Ceratotherium simum. Next base: position 59,946,697 of record NC_141907.1, on the reverse strand, counting down.
CTGCTGGCTGGAAATCGTGATGATGGAGCAACTGTAGAAGTCACAGTGGAGGATGACAGAGCCTGCTCTTCTAGCCTGGATCTCTAGATGACTTTATGGAGCAGAGCCTGACTACTGACCCTAGACTAAATGAAAGAGAAATAAACTTTTGTCTTATTTAGTCATGAAATTTTATCGTCTATTTATTAACCATTACCCCAACTAATAGGCCCCAGAACATCTTTCTGTCAGTAGCAAATCCTACTGTTATTTCAGGTCTTATCTTCAACATTGCTTCCTTGGAGAGGTCTTTCTGATCTCTCAGTCTAAGCAGTTTTCCCTTATACTTGCTATCGCTGACCCAGCTCTTTTCTCTTAGAACGCCCAGCACCATCTAGAACTCCTTTTATTCATGTGATTGTTTGTCTCTCTCCCTCACTAGATTGCAAGCTCCATGAGTGCAGGGACCACATCTGCTTATTCACCAGCACTAACGCACTCTCTGGCACATTGCTGGCTCCCAATAAAGATTTGTTAAGTAAAATTTGTTAAGCTAATAGGAACAGTTTAGGCAATATCTGCTACTGATTGAATATTGACAATTTTTAGGAGTTGTACTAACTGTTTTACACGCAGTATCTCATTTATTCCTCTCAACAACATATAGAGAAGCCACTAATAATATCGTTATCGCATTTGACTAGGAGAAAGTAGGTTTAGAGAGGTTACGTAACTCATACAGGGTCACACAATCTGAAGCTTATTTCGGGTTGGAGTCTCCTCTGTGCTCACACATCTCTTGGCAGTATGGTTAGCAAGAGTCAGGTGCACAATATCCAGACAGTTTTCCTGATTGAGAAATCCAGGATTTCTACCAACTGAGATTTAGATCCTAGTGCATTATGACCACATCAAAGCAGGCCATTTTAATAACATGTCTGAATGCCTGGCTGACCTTCCTATGCCACTGCAACACTTACATTCTTGTCTCTACGTAACTGCAACAGGAGCAAAGGCTAAAGCACTGTTTATAATTTAAAATCTGTTATCGAAAGCCTGTGTAGTTAATTCAAGATGAGGTATGAAGAAACACTCTTTTGAACTCTATATCACTCCCAAAGGAGCCACTAAAAGATTTTTTTATTGTTTTTTTTTCTTTTTTTGAGTCAAAGATTTGATCTGGAATTTATTCATATTTCAGAGCTGTGCATGATATTCTCTTGTTGCATATTTGTTGTTAAACATCCTCCTTGCAAACCAAGCCAAGACTTTAATAGTTAGCAGAAGCAAAATCTCTTTCTAATTACAAAAAAGTTTGCGTAAAAGATTGGGAAAGATTAAATCAAGAGTCAGGGCACTGAAAGTCTAGGTCTGCACTACCCAATATGGTAGCCCTTACCCACAGTGGCTATTTACATTTGAATTTAAATTAAATAAAAATAAAAACTCAGTTCCTCAATTGCACCAGCCATATTTTAGATACTTAACAGTCACATGTGTCTAGTGGCTACTGTATAAGACAGCACAGATTTATAGAACATTTCCATCATTGCAATAAATTCTATTGGACAGCATTGTTCTAGACAAGTAATTTTTTGGTCTCAAGACACTTTTATTTATTTATTTATTTATTTATTTATTTATTTATTTATTTATTTTTCCCCAGTTCTTTCTTTCTTTTTTTTTTTTTTTTTTTTTTTTTTTTTTTTTTATTGCAGTAACATTGGTTTATAACATTGCAAAAATTTCAGGTGTACATCATTGTACTTCTATTTCTGCATGGACTACATCATGTTCACCACCAAAATACTAATTACAACCCATCACCACACACATGTACCGAATTATCCCTTTCACCCTCCACCCTCCCCTTCCCCTCTGGTAACCACCAATCCAATCTCTGTCCCTATGTGTTTGTTTATTGTTGTTATTATCTACTACTTAATGAAGGAAATCATACGGTATTTGGCCTTCTCCCTCTGACTTATTTCACTTTGCATTATACCCTCAATGTCCATCCATGTTGTCACAAATGGCTGGATTTCGTCGTTTCTTATGGCTGAGTAGTATTCCATTGTGTATATATACCACAGCTTCTTTATCCATTCGTCCCTTGATGGGCACTTAGGTTGCTTCCAAGTCTTGGCTATTGTGAATAAGGCTGCAATGAACACAGGGGTGCATGTACCTTTGCAAATTGGTGTTTTCAAGTTCTTTGGATAAATAGCCAACAGTGGAATAGCTGGATCATATGGTAGTTCTATCCTTGATTTTTTGAGGAATCTCCATACTGTTTTCCATAGTGGCTGCACCAGTTTGCACTCCCACCAGCAGTGTATGAGAGTTCCCTTCTCTCCACATCCTCTCCAACACATGTTGTTTCCTGTCTTGTTAATTATAGCCATTCTGACAGGCGTGAGGTGATATCTCATTGTAGTTTTGATTTGCATTTCCCTGATAGTTAGTGATTTTGAACATCTTTTCATGTGTCTGTTGGCCATCTGTATATCTTCTTTGGAGAAATGTCTGTTCAGGTCTTTTGCCCATTTTTTAATTGGGTTGGTAGTTTTTTTGTTGTTGAGATGCATGAATTCTTTATATATTTTGGAGATTAAGCCCTTATCAGATGTATGGTTTGCAAATATCTTCTCCCAATTGTTAGGTTGTCTTTTCGTTTTGTTGATGGTTTCCTTTGCTGTGCAGAAGCTTTTTAGTTTGATGTAGTCCCATTGGTTTATTTTTTCTATTGTTTCTCTTGCCCGGTCAGATGTGGTGTTTGAAAAGATGTTGCTAAGACCAAAATATTAGCAAATCGCATACAACAATACGTTAAAAAGATTATACACCATGATCAAGTGGGATTTATTCCAGGGATGCAGGGATGGTTTAACATTCGCAAATCAATCAACGTAATACACCACATTAATAAAATGAAGAACAAAAATCACATGATCATCTCAATAGATGCAGAGAAAGCATTTGACAAGATCCAGCATCCATTTATGATAAAAACTCTGAATAAAATGGGTATAGAAGGAAAGTACCTCAACATAATAAAGACCATATATGAGAAACCCACAGCTAATATCATCCTCAATGGTGAAAAACTGAAAGCTATCCCTCTAAGAACAGGAACCAGACAAGGATGCCCACTGTCACCACTCCTATTTAACATAGTATTGGAAGTCCTAGCCAGAGCAATCAGGCAAGAGAAAGAAATAAAAGGGATCCAAATTGGAAAGGAAGAAGTGAAACTGTCACTATTTGCAGATGACATGATTTTATATATAGAAAACCCTAAAGAATCCACTAGAAAACTTTTAGAAGTAATAAACGAATATGGTAAAGTTGCAGGATACAAAATCAACATACAAAAATCAGTTGCATTTCTGTACACTAACAACGAAGTAGCAGAAAGAGAAATTAAGAATACCATCCCATTTACAATTGCAACAAAAAGAATAAAATACCTAGGAATAAATTTAACCAAAGAGGTCAGAGAAGTGTACACGGAAACCTATAAAGCATTTCTGAAAGAAATTGAAGAAGACACAAAGAAATGGAAAGATATTCCGTGCTCTTGGATTGGAAGAATTAACATAGTTAAGATGTCCATACTTCCTAAAGCCATCTATAGATTCAATGCAATCCCTATCAAAGTTCCAACAACATTTTTCACAGAAATAGAACAAAGAATCCTAAAATTCATATGGAACAACAAAAGACCCCGAATAGCTAAAGGAATCCTGAGAAAAAAGAACAAAGCTGGAGGTATCACACTCCCTGATATCAAAATATACTACAAAGCTATAGTAACCAAAACAGCATGGTACTGGCACAAAAACAGACACACAGATCAATGGAATAGAATCGAAAGCCCAGAAATAAACCCACACATCTATGGACAGCTAATCTTTGACAAAGGAGCCAAGAACATACAATGGGGAAAAGAAAGTCTCTTCAACAAATGGTGTTGGGAAAACTGGATAGCCATATGCAAAAAAATGAAAGTAGATCCTTACCTTACACCATACACAAAAATTAACTCCAAATGGATTAAAGACTTGAATCAAGACACTTTTAAACTCTTAAAAAAATTTTTTTTTCGTGTTTCACTTTCTTAATTTTTTATTTTTTTAATTGAGATATAATTGGCACATAACATTATATTATGTTCAGCTGTACAACATAATGACTTGATATTTTTATACATTGCAAAGTGATCACCACAATAAGTCTAGTTAACGTCTGGCACAAAAACTTTTTTCTTGTAATGAGAACTTTTAAGATTTACTCTCTTAGCAACTTTTCAGATATGCAATACAGTATTATTAACTATAGTCACCATGCTGTGCATTACATCCTTATGATTTGTTTAATTTATAACTGGAAGTTTGTACCTTTTGACCCCCTTCAGCCATTTCTCCCACCCCATCCCCCAAACCCCCCTCTCTGGCAACCACCAATCTGTTTTCTGGATCTATGAGCTTGGTTTTTTTGCTTTTGTTTGTTTGTTTTGTTTTTAGATTCCACATGTAAGTGAGATCATATGATATTCGTCTTTCTCTATCTGGTTTATTTCACCAAGCATAATGCCCTTGAGGTCCATCCATGTCATTGCAAATGGCAAGATTTCATTCTTTTTTAAGTGTCTCAAGACACTTTTAAATTTTTAAAGATTTCTGAGGGCCCCAAAGAGTTTTCTTTAAAATATGAATTATAACCATGCATATTTACTGTATTAGAAATTAAAAATGAGAAAATTTAAAATACCAACTCGCATTCCATTAGCCATAAGAACAATGGCATCATCACACATCATATAGTCTCTGGAAAACTCCACTATACATACATTCATGAGAGAGTCAGAGGGTAAAAGACAAATAACATCTTAGTGTTGTCAAAATGTTTGATCTGACAGACACCCTGAAAGGGTCTCAGGGTCTCCCAAGGGTCCCCAGACCACACACTTGGAAAACCACTGGTCTAAACCCTACTCTGCCACTACATGGTTCTCTTGTTCCCTTTTTCTTCTAAATGCTATGGTGCTTATTTTGCCCGATCAAAAATCAATGTTCCAGCGATTTTAAATGTTTAGCAAAGTTAAATAAAATAATCTGAGTTCTTTATCAAAGCCAGCCTTCATTGAGGGGAAGGAAATGAAGACTCGCTCACCTAGAGACTACTTCTGACTGACTGAGGCCTAACAGCCTACTCTGATGAATACATTAGCCATGGTTGGAATTAAGTGGGGCTTAGTGATTTCTCTGCTTTGGCTTCAGTAGATTTCACTAAACATATATGAAAACCACACTGGCTCAGGTTGAACAGCCTCAGACAGCAACTTGATATTTATACTTTTGATTCTCCCAATAAAATTTATGTTCACTGTCGTGTCACCAAGTTAGAAAGGACCTCTTAAAAGATCATTATGCAGCACAAATGCTGAGTTCCAAAATATCAAAGTTCTGAATCTGACCTAAGCACTATTAAAATTATTGCAGAATGTTTGGTTTTAGACTAAGTAGTCACAGGTCCTTCCTACTTGGTCCTAAAAGTATGAAAACATTCCATGATGCTCTACTGCATCTTGAACTTTCAGAGTAAATACTCTCTCTGTCAATGTACTATTCCTAAGAGTAAAATTGAGTTGTTGATAAAGCACATTGTAATAGATTAACCATAAAAGACTTTGTAAAGATACCTTTAGTAAATACTGGTTCTTTTATGAGAATTTGTAAATGTCCATTCTGGTAATGATCTGAATTTGGATAATTTTAATGATAAAAACTCAAGAAAGATTCCACAGATTTTATTAGTATCTGTGATCCAATTTACCCCTTGCTAGGATGTCTTTTTATGTAGGTGCACGATGTTTGAGATACATAAGTAAATGAGATAGGAAAGGAAGAATTCCCGCTGCAGTGGTAAAAGGCAGACCCAGCTTGGTAAAACACCACACCCAGGGAAGTTGTTGCCTCTTCTCTTCTGAAGAGTCGCTGCTGGTCATTGGCAAAAGAACTTACTCGCAAACAATGTCTTTACTCTGTGAGTGACCGAGTCCTATTTCCTCCTCTTTTTTCTAGATGATACCAGTTCGCCCTTGAAACCTGTCAAAATGTTTGTTCTAGGCAATCCTTTATGTGTATCCTGAACAAGCGTGACCCTTGAGGCCACAGAAGCAAGTTTCCTGAATGATGCTGCTTGGCTGGGTTGCTGGATTGCTCTGTAGTAATTTTCAACGCCTTCTAGTGCTTGAGCCCGGGCTATAAATGAAGGCAGTGGTATGAGGACGACCTTCAGATAAAACCTTACAAGAAAAAAGTCACCTCTGCGGATTCCTAACAGCCTGACTTCTTCTTCAGGGTAAGCCTAACCTCAAAAAGAACCAGGAATGGACCCAATTGTTCTATGATTGATCTGGACTTCATCTAGTTACTTCTCCAGCTTTGCTTTGGAAATGTCTCACTTATAAAAACCTCACAAATCTATAATCTGTTATTGTTCCGGGAACACACTGTGCTTGGCATCACATGGTAGTTTGGCCATCTTGATTTGAAAAGAAAGAGGAGGGCCGGCCCTGTGGCTTAGCGGTTGAGTGCGTGCTCTCTGATGCTGGCGGCCCAGGTTCGGATCCCGGGCGCACACCGGCGCACCACTTCTCCGGCCACGCTGAGGCTGCATCCCACATGCGGCAACTAGAAGGCTGTGCAACTATGACATACAACTATCTATTGGGGCTTTGGGGGGAAAATAAATAAATAAATCTTTAAAAAAAAAAAAAAAGAAAAGAAAGAGGAGAAGCTTTGTAAAATAAGTTACTTATATTGAACAATTGTATTACTGCAAATTGTCCCATCTATCTAGCGTGTTGTAATGGATTAAATCCAAAAGTACTGTAAGTCTTCCAAAAACTCTAAAATAATATTTTAAAAATCATTGCAAGCAGAGTCAGCCTTAGGCTAAAATTTGTATTCAGTGAGCACTGAGTCTTGCTTTTGTTTCTTAACCGCATTCTCTCTTTCTAACTGGTGATTATAATACCTCTATGTTAGAGAGTTTTATAAACACCCTTCTTTTTAAGCCCAGTGTCTTTCTCTTGCAAACATGTCAGATCAAGGTGTAGTACAAACTTGTTTGGCCATCTCCCTCTGCATCATTCCAAATTCACTAGCACCAAGTGTTATTCTATCCTCTTGAAGAAGTCCATGCTTTATCATGCTTCTTCTGATCTTCAGGGATGGGACCTCTACAGCTTGTTCCAGATGCAGAGACAGTGATAGTACCCAGTGTAGATGTGCCTCTAAATTATCTGCCTTAGGGGTAGAAGGGGGGAGAATTTGTTCACCAATATCCCCCCATATCCACTGGTGGCACCACGAAGGTCAACTGCCTCTCACTCCTGGTGCCCCCATGTCAGAGAAGTTCCAGGGCATAAAGCAAGAGACGTGGTGTGCAGCTAAGGGCAAGTGCTGTGAGGTTATGCTTACACAGAGCTGTTTGCTGCATGAATAGCTGGGTAGAGGGGGGCCCAGGGGCTGTGAGTCAGGGCACAACCAAATAAAATAATTAAAAATTATAATAAGTAATATGAAAATCTGTGGACTATATGGAGATGTTTTCCTTTGGTGCAAAAAACAAAAGCAAGCATCCTAGCTCAATTTTTCTGGCAAAGATGTAATTTATTTGTTTTGATACAGAATGTATACAACAAAGTAAGAGGGCATAGAGCTGGGCAAGATTCCTCTACTAGAATGTTCTGGCTGTCCTCATATCCCACTTCTTGATGTCCCTGCACAGCTGCCTTTGGTCCCAGTTTGTTGGTCTCTGAGAATGTGGCCAAAGTAGATTATGGTTTTACTAATAAAGTTCCTTATTCACCTAATTTGATGTCTCACAGTGAGTCAATATGTGGTCCTTGCTGAACTTTTAGGTAATACCACTGTCATTCTAATAGACTGCCTGTTAGTCTATTCTAATAGACTGCAGCTGCCTGCCCTTTGGTTGGTTTGGATAAGTGCCTGGGTTGCTTCTCTGCTGGCTAATGGCAAAGGGAGGGCAGCCAAATCCATCAGGAGTTAGAGATAAAGCTTTGGACAGCATTGCTGATGGGAGGAAGCTAAGAGAAGCCAGAGAAAAGGGAGAAGAAAGGAGTGGTCTCCCTCCTCTGCAGAAAGAAATAGCACACTCAGATGTGGGCTGGGGTTGTACTCATGACTGTGTCAAACAGGGTGAGGGAAGGATGATTACATGATGAATTGAACCTCCCAATGCCATCTTGAGTAGGCAACCTTTATCATAGTTTTTGTGTTTTAGTAGAGAGGCCTGCCTGCTCATCAGGGCCAAGGGCAGGTATGCCTGTTGTTATTTTAGGGAACCTACAAATACTGCCCCTTACAACTTCCTGACTTATGAGTCTTGATCCAATTAAGACAAGAAAAGGTAACACAGATAAGAGACCAAAATATCACCCTTACTAATAATAAAGCTGATATTAGAGATTGTGTTTTATACCTGGGGTAGGTGAACTTCCTAATATTGATCTTCAGATTTAGGGAGATGTACCTACCCAGTCACAAGCCGGGTTAGAAAATCTCAGTCATCTCTTTTGGGATAAGCTACTTTCAAATATGGCAGAGAGCAGAGCAGATCACACGCTATAGGTGGGCAGGTGGCTCCCCTGAGAAAGGTAGGAGAGAGATGTTATGTTGTGCAAATCCAGTTGGTTTATTACAAACTTACCCATCTTTCTCTCAGAAGCAGAGAGATCAGATCAGTTAACTTTTCAATACACCTTCTTCTCCATAGGTAGATGCATCACAAGTGGGTAGAAGCAAGTTTATAGGTAAAAGATCTGGTTTTCCTGAGCTGTACCTGCACAACTTCCTGTGATCTGTTCTTTGTGGGCAGGTGTGGTGCCAGACCTTCACCTTTACACAACTATTCATTCTGTTGGTGTAGATTTTGACTCCCTTGGGTCAGTATTGAGACTGGAAAAGAAAGGATGACAAGGAAACTAACATTTATGAAGAAAGTATTTTTATACCCATTTGTTTACTCAGTGGAGAAATAGAGCTTCAAAGATTTTAAGATACATGCTATATTTCAATGATTCTAAGAAACATATTTTATCATATTTTAACATCTCTGAAATCATGGTTATGCTTAATACTAATGGGAAACATAGATTATTTGACTGATTTTTCCCTTTCTAAATGGTATGTAAAATAATGATGTCTTACAATTCATGGTGTCTTAGATTTCATAAGTAGCTACTAACTGACAAGCCTAGAATTTGTCAGCTGGGTTGTGGAATTTCAAATTTTAGATTATTTTTAGGCTAATATAATTTTTCCCTGGAATATACAGCAATTAAGGCAACACATGTTTCACGCTCTATGCGAATGATTTCCTCCCTTCCCCACATCATTTCACATATTGTCATGCAGTTCTGCATTCAGTTTTGCTTGACCACATCTGTATAAAATTATGCTCCTTAGGAGCCAAATTCCTTCTTACCCTGTAAACTGCGGCTACTTAATAAGTCCTGTGAAGTGGACTGATGAAACATGTTTATTATCACAAGTTGAACTAATGGTGACTGAATGTTCCAGCAGCTGGGGGTTGCTAGAATAAGAATGAACTGGGCTGTCACATTAGTTTATGTAAACTCAACCTAAGTGGTATGTGAGGGAAAAGGCTTGGGAACTTTTTTTATTGCTCAAGACTATTCCTTGTTGCAATTGAGAAATGTGGGAAATAACTGAAGCGATTGTTTAATCGCTGGTTTCTCAAGCAATACTTTGAAATCTTTTTTAATTAAATAAATCTTAAGTGCTTTGTGCAAAGCATGAACTAGTTGCTTCAGGGGATAAGACATGCCACCTGCCATTAAGAATCTAACAAGAGATAAAACCAGAATTGCTGAGGGCACTCATGACTCATACGTAGGAGAGTCAGAGAGGTGATACGAGGTTTTGAAAAAGAAAGAAATCGCACACGTACCAGGCGATCAAGAAGAGCATTGAGGAAGTGAGGGCAGAGTTTTGAAAACTTGGGTAAAATTTTCTCAGGTAGAGATGGGATTGAGACTTCAGGTTTCCAATAATGGCAGACTAGGTTATTTGGAGTCATACTCCCGCAGAAAACAAATAAAAATGGTAGCTAGAATATTTTTTAAAAATCTTTTAAAAGTTGAAGAGCCGGGCTGGCCCCGTGGCTTAGCGGTTAAGTGCTCGCACTCCGATGCTGGCGGCCTGGGTTCAGATCCCGGGTGCGCACCGACAAACCGCTTCTCCGGCCATGCTGAGGCCGCGTCCCACATAGAGCAACTAGAAGGATGTGCAACTATGACATACAACTATGTACTGGGGCTTTGGGGGAAGAATAAATAAATAAAATTAAAAAAAAAAAAAAGTTGAAGAGCCAAAAAAATAAAGCTTTATTAGATTAGGATCTGAAGAAAAACAAGAACTCAGATAAACAAGTGGAGCATGAAAGAACCCTTTGTCCCTAAGGAGATTTGCTAATGCCCCCAAATCTGAACTTTAATTTTGATCATCCACATATAATGGCCAGACTCATAGAAGACGTCCTTCAATAAATTCATAACCCAGGAGATTGCACAGAATGGGAAAAGAAGAACCAGGTGTAAACCAGCTCTCAACCATATTTCACACTGGATGGTTAAGTCCAGGTGATATTAAACCTCAAACTTTACGATTTAAGGTGATCCTTAAATTGTGGTAGTGATTTGGAGCAGAAACCAACTTGCAGAAAGGCAATGAGTAGCATACCGGCATGCACTACCGTCAAGTTCAATGTTCTGTATTTGCTGCTGGTAAGAATACGTGATAATACGACCACATTCACACAGAAACTGAGAATGTGTAAGGGGATGTGTGTTGGTGACACTGTACTTGTAGCTATTACCCCTTTTTTTAGCTGGTATCTTTAGTGACTAGGAATCTGCCTGCATTTGTAATTTTCTCAGATTGTTATTAGGTGAATATTTAAGGCAAGAATATCCGGTTTAAGATTTAACCTGTATTACACATTTTTCTTGCCATGAAGTAGTTTCTTTTATTCTAATAGTACCGAGTATTGAACCATTTCAAAGAATTTCTATTCTTCAAAACATACTAATCATGGATCAATGTCCTTTGAGAATTTGTAATAAAAAAAAAGCAACTTTTCTCAGAGGGTATAAAACACATTTTTCCTCAATTTTTTGGACTATTGTAAGGCATGAAGTATCTGATGCATTTATACTGTAGCCAGGGTCATTAGTCATTTGAAATATAAGTATAAAATACAAAGTTTTTTTTTTTTTTCTTTCAGTCTCCATTGCTGGATCATCTTCAACTTTCTGACTCCTAAATGCTGGCATGTGCCCAAGTCCATCCCATGACCTCTTCTTGATTTTATCTACAGTCAAGATCTAGGTTAACTTACCTAATTCCTTGGCTTTAATTACCACTCATATGCTGATAATGCTTCCATTGATATCTCCTCCTGTTGCATTTCCTCTGCGCACCAGACTCAGACACCTCTGACCTTTTCTCTGAGCATCAGAACAGGTGTTGCAGCTGTCCACCATGTCCACTTAGATATCTAACAGACATCTCAAATCTTGCATGTCTAAAAAAAGAACTCTAGGTACCCTCCAACACAAACTTACTTATTCCTAGTCTTTATTTAGTAAAAGGCACCACCATCCACTCAGTTGCTAAGACCAAAACTGTGTGGTCTACCTTGATTCTTCACTTTTTTTTCACACCCAGCATCAAATCCATCAACAAATCCTCTTGACTGTATCTTCAGAATATATCACTCATTCAACATTTCTCACTCCCCCTACTGTTACCTCCTTAGTCCAAGCCACCATCACTGTCTCATATGAACTACTGTAATAGCCACCAAGCGTTTCTCCGCCCACTCTCATCCTTACTCTCCATTCTCTACACTCTAGCCAGAGCGATATTTAAAATGAGACCAAACATTTCCCTCTCTTGTTCTCAGCCCTTCAATGGCTTCTCACGACACTAAGAATAAAATCTAAAATCTTTTCCACGGATGCAAAGTCATTTATTATAGTCACTGGTTACCCCTTCAGCTTCATTTCTGAGACCCTTCCTCTCACTTATTTCACTATTTCAACCTTTTTTTTTCTTGATTTTCCCTAGAACTTGCCACTCACAGTTTCATTTCAGGAACTTTGCTCTTGGTCTTCCATCTGCCAGGAATGTTCTTCTATCAGATACTCACTTGACTTGCTCCCTCAAATTATTTGGTTTTCTGTTCAAATGCCCCCCTCCTCAGGAAAGTCTTTCTAGAATATCCTAGCAATTTCCTTGTCTATTTATTTTTCTTCCTTGCCCTATCTCATTTTTCTGATATAAATATCAGAATTTATCATAACATAATCTGATATTATGTGATATATTTGTTTCTTTGCTATTGTCTTATCTCTACCACTATGATATAAGCTCCCTGAAGATAGAGTTTTGTCGTATCCTCATTTTCTAGAAATAGTGCAAGCAAATGGAGGCACTCAACATATATCTCTTGAATCATTAAATGCATGAATGAATAAATGCAAGTATGTCAGGTTACATGAAATGGAGTTTTCATTTATTAATAGGCCTCAAGCTGGCTTGGTCCATGACAGTGAAAGATTCTGTTTTCTCTCCATTTTCCAGAACCTGAGCTTAGAAACCGGTTAAACTTAAAACAGTTCTTTGTTCATTCTGCATAGCAAGATTATTAAATCTCTTCATCCTACTGTATCACTGCTCAGGGGAATAATAGCAGTACCTACTTCATAAGATTGTTGTGGTGATTAAATAAATTAATGTAAAAAATATTTTAAGGTGCCTGGCATAGAGTAAGTGCTCAGTAAGTGTTATCTATTGCCGTTATTATTATTGTTGTTACTTTAAATTTAGAATTGCCTTCTACATTTATTTGAACCAGAAATGGGTTGCTTTCATTCTCGGTATCTGGCATATGGAAGCATTCATTGAATGTTACTGTAATATTTACTCTATCTGATGTAGGCTGTTCTGTCCTCACTTTGCATGGAAGTGTGGAGCCACATAAATGACTGTGCAAGCTGCAATTATGCAAAGTGATCTCAATAATTATTGGAAAAATTATGATTTTTCCATCACCCTTAGTATTTTTGTCAAAACGTTAAAATCTCTCTTATTGTCAGTTATAAATGTGTAGGGAAATGAAAAAATAGTAAAATTAAAACTTATTTAGTACACTATAATTTTAAACATTATAAACTTTGAATGTTAAAGTGTTTTATTTCTTTGTAAAAAACTTATCAAGAGTAGTTCAAACAGTGCTTGCCTTCTCATTGTACAATTATGCTATGGACTGAGCATCTTCTCTATGCCTTGGCTATTAGATTCCTCTCTAAATTTGAATCAGCATTTGTCATTTTATCCTTTGCACTTTCAGTGTCATGAAATATCTCTGAAGTTAATTTAATGTGAAGTTTTTTGCTGGCATCACTTCCTCTGGGATATCCTCATCCCTTTCATCACAACCACTTTCCTCATTGACGACAAGTTCACCTTTGCCAAGTTCCTCTGGCTGCATAGCTGGAGTCTCTTCAAAGACATCAGCGTCAACATTCCTGTGGTCAGCTATGTCTTCTATAACTCCATCTACATTTGATTTTAATTTCGCCTCCAGATTTATCATTTTTCATTTATTTGCTGCACTTTCTTCTTTGTTGTCCAATTCCCTGTTTTGATCCATTTTTGTAAAATATCATGTGGCTTTACTATTGGGAGGACAGGGAGACAACAAGACTACACTGGTCGCTGTCTGTATGTGCACTCATAGCAGATGTGCAGTGACCACTCACCAACAGACTTTGTAAGAAGTGCCATGATTGGTCACTGATCGTGAGGTTCATCTGTTATTTACATACAATTGTACAAAATTTGTCAGACCACAAAATTCTTGTCATTCTCCAAATGGATCATGTCAATATAGGTAAACATAATCTTTTTAAAAAATAAATTGATAGAATAAATTTTCATTAAGCATTGTTTGTGCTAAGCCTTGCCAGGCATCTCAGGCTTTGTTTTCTAACCTTATTACCTTTTCTCCACTGGGGTCCTAACCAACTTTTCAAGAAAGAGACAGGTGACATCAATTCTTCCCTGCTGGCCTTGTTCTCTGTGTTCCCTCCTTATCTCCTCTTCCAGGCCATCCCCTTCTGCCACCCAAAAAAGATATCAGTTGATGAGTCAATGCAAGCTGGGAGTTGCCGGCTCAACAGTTACACAAATAGACTCACAAGCTTTAAAATCCAATTTGGCCTTAACTAGAACACCCTGCTATAGCTACTTAACAGATGGAAGAGTTATTTCTCCTAGAAATACAATGACATGGTACACATACATATGAAAACAGAATTCCAAAATGTAGGAAGTAGTTGCCTAGAGTGTTGACAGTCACCCATTTTGGGTGTAGGGTAAAGGATGGGGTAGACGTGTAGTCAGAGAGCAAACTTGACTTGGCTTGGAATGACCACGGCTTGAATAGATAGCACTTACCTCTCAGATGTGGAGAAAGCTAGTCATTGTCTACATCCCAGTTGTATTAAATGCTGCACCATCTCATTTATCCATCCACAAGGCTAGAAGTCCAGGCACAAAAACTTGTTCATAGCTGTTAAAATATAGGTATTTTGGGGAATATTTCCTAAGACAATTCCCATATAAAGGAGAAAAGTCTGCAATAGCAAAGTCAGATGGGGTGACATCCTATTATTTAAGCAAACAAGCTGGGAACACATCCTTATGAAATATAGTCCCTTAGCCAGCAAGAACCCTATCTGCCCAAATAGAATAGAGTTAACCTTCCCCCTAATTCTCCAGCTGCCCACAAATTTCTTCCTCATTGCCTTATCATAATGCCTGCCATTCTACTTTTTTATTCGTTTTGGGGAGCTAAGGTTTATTTGGTTTCCAAAGCCCGCTCATTAGTAAAGGCCTACTTCCTCAAGCTCCCACTTACCTTTCAAATGTCAGCTCCTGTGTGGCCTCCTCCCCAAACCCCAACCCCTGGCCCTCTAGGGCAGCTGTAGCCACTCTCACCAGGTTCTCACTACCCCTCCCCTGTCTGAGTCCCTACTCTACATCCAGCTCCTTGTAAAGTATCTTAGAAGGTTATGTGGAACAACCAAGGAGACAGCAGGATAAGGGGACCAAGGATGCTAGTGAGGGTAGGTAGCAATTGTAAATAGACTGATCGAGGTAGGCTTAATTGAGAAGTTGACATTTGAACAAAGACTTGACGGAGGAAGGGAGTTACCCATGGGGATATCTGGAAGTAGTATATTCCAGGCAGAGGAAACAGCCAGTGCAAAGGCCCCAAGGAAGGCATATGTATGAGTTATTCAAGGATCATCAAGCAGGTCAACAGAGCTGGGGATAGTGAGTAAGGGGGACTTAGTAGGAGATGAGGACTTATTGTTAGTGACAATATCATGGACTGAATGTTTGTGGACTCCCCAAAGTTCATATGTTGAAGCCCTTACCCTCAATGTGACTGTATTTGGAGATCGGGCCTGTATGGAAGTAATTAGAGTTAATTGAGGTCATAAATGTAGGGCTCTGATCCAATAAGATTAGTCTCTTTACAAGAAGAGACATCAGAAAGCTCGTTTTTCTCTCTTTCTTCCTGCCCTGTCAGGATACAGCAAGAAAGTGGCTGTCTGCAAGCCAGGAAGAGTGCTCTCACCAGAATCTGACCAGGCTGGCACCCTGATCCAGCCTCCAGAACCGTGAGAAAATAAATTTCTGTTGTTTAAGCCACCAGTCTATGGTATTTCGCTATGGCAGACTAAAACAGGATGAGGTAGGGGGAATGGAGAAGGGCAGATAACATAAGGCCTTGTTGGCCATTGTAAGAACTTTGGCTTTTTTCTGAATGAGATGGAAAATGATTGGAAAATTTTGGGTAAAAGAATGACACTATCTGATTTGTGTTTTAAAAACACCACTATGGCTACTATTTTGAAATACACTGTGGGAGTGAGGGTGGCAAGTATAGAAGCAGGAGGTCAATTGGAAGATAGTGGCATCTCCAGGTAAGAGATGATGCTAGCTCAAACCAGAGAAGCAGTAGTTGAGGTGGTGAGAAGTGGTCAGATTCTATATATATTCAAAGGTAGATTCCACAGGATTTCCTGACGAAAAATAATATGCAATGTGTGGGTAAAGAGAAGTCAAGAAAAACTCCAAGATTTTTGGCCTGAACAATTGGGAAAATGAAGTTGCTATCAACTGTGATGGAGAGAGTTGCAGCTAGATCAGGTTGTTGGGGGTGATCAGAGTACAATTTTGGACATGTTAACTTTATTAGATATTCAAGTGGAGATTCTGAGTAAGAAGTTAGATATACAAATTTGGAGTTCAGGAGAGGGTTCAAGGGTGGAATTAGAAGTTTGGGAGTCATTGACACACAGATGATATTTAAAGTGATGAGACTGGATGAAATCACCAAGGTGTGTTCTTTTTCTCTTCCTCTACTTTGAAATTCCTCTCCTCCTCCCCTACTCGTTCTACTGCTTCTGTATTTCTAGGATAAGAACAGGGATAGAAGGATATAGAGGAAAAGGGCAAAAATTCTTTTTACTTAATTGGTACTACTTGTGATTCTTTCTTGGCTGACACTGGCTGCTCATGCATTATCTTATAGCAGGCTACATATGTTAGTTTTTTATGGATATGTGGGTAGTTCTCCAAATATACTCATAGAAAATGCTCTGCACCATTCCATTCCCTGATGGGGACAGGATGGGATGGAGGCTCCACCTAACATCTTATGAACCCCTCCCCCTAACTTCTGCCCTCAAGGAACTATACCTCCAGCTTCCTTCTGTTGGTGTTTCCTTGATCTATCAGGAATCCCCTTGGTAATGTCCCTTAAAGATGACTTATGCCATTACACTTATAACTAAAATGTATATACACATGGGAAAACAGACTGGAAGGAGAAACGCTAAAATGATGGCGGTAATTATGTTAATATAGTAGGACTTCGGTAATTACTTTCTCATCTATTATCCAAAATATATTGTAATGTGGCTAAATTTCTTTTTCAGGGAAAAATTATACGTATATAGTATTTTTGTATAAAAATATATATAGTATATTTTGTATACAAGTATATATATAGTATTTTTATATAAAACACAAAATATTTATATACCTATATATTTAATACAAAAATGGTTTATGTATATAGTTTTTACTTAATATATATGCATACACAAATACACGCATATACTTGTGTGTGTGTATATCACACACACACACAAATAAACACGCACATATCCCTATGTTTAAAGTTTAAAATTACCTTTGTTCTTCCGGGAAGATGACACTGACATAATATATCAATACATTTTAAAACATGAAGTACTTTAAAACATCTTGGATTGACAAGATCTTTTAAACATAGGTTCATTATTCTTAGATATGATGTGTGTGACCCCCCCTCATTCAAAAGCCTGTTTTCCAGGACTCCTAATTTAAAGAATGTATATTTTGGAGATGGGTAGATGGTGGGAGGCAGTATCCTTTTTCCTTATCCCAATAAACTCCTATTTAGCATATTTTTTTAAGTAAAGGGAATCTGGCATAAGTTTTTTTAAAAGGTAAAAAGATGACTAAGGAAAACCTTTTGAAGAATTGAGTCATCAGGCTTAAGGTGGATCTCCTGGGAAAGGAAAACTAGCTTACTTTCCAATACAAACTTGCCAACTATAAGGTGTTAATTAATGTTTAAATGGTGAAGACAATAAGATAGATAGGAAACATTAAATTTTGAAACTTGTTTAGAAAATATGAAGCCTTGATTTAGATATACAGGAAAAATAAATATGTAGATCTTAACTGAAAGGAGCAAAAAGATGATAATTAACCACAATGTTACTATATGAAAAATAACAATAATATTAACAACAAATAATCACTACCATATACTGAAAACTTTATATATGTCAGGCACCTATGTTAGCACTTGGTGTGTATCCCTTACAGCACCCTTGGTAGTGGTGGTGGAGAGAGGCCACTATTTTTCTTTTTTTTTAAATGTCACTACAATTTTAATGGTTCCAAAATATTCTCACATTTAGATAGATGTGTTTTTAACCATTTCTCCATTGTTTGGATGTTTGTTTCCAATTATGAGTTGTTCTTAGTTTTGTTTTTCAAATTGTCCAAATGTTTTATGTATTTATTTATTTATTTATTTTTAATGGTGGTAACACTGGTTTATAACATTATATAAATTTCGTGTGTACATCATTATATTTCGTTTTCTCTCTAGATTACATCATTTTCACTACCCAAAGACTAATTACAATGCATCACCACACACATGTGCCTAATCACTCCTTTCACCCTCCTACTTCCCCCCTTCCTCTCTGGCGACCACCAATCCAATCTCTCTCTCCATGTGTTCGTTTGTTTTTGTTTTTATCTTCTATTTATGAGTGAGATCATACGGTATTTGACTTTCTCCCTTTTACTTAATTCGCTTAGCATAATACCCTCGAGGTCCATCTGTGTTGTCACAAATGGCCAGATTTCATCATTTTTTATGGCTGAGTGGTGTTCCATTGTGTATATATACCACATCTTCTTTACCCATTTGTCCCTTGATGGGCACGTAGGATGCTTCCATATCTTGGCTATTGTGAATAATGCTGCAATGAACACAGGGGTGCATATGTCTTTAGGCACTCATGTTTTCGTGTTCTTTGGATAAATACCCAGTAGTGGAATAGCTGGATCGCATGCTAGTTCTATTCTTAATTTTTTGAGGACTCTCCATACTGTTTTCCATAGTGGCTGCACCAATTTGTACTCCCACCAGCAGTGTATGAGAGTTCCTTTTTCTCAACATCCTCTCCAACACTTATCATTTCCTGTCTTGTTAATTATAGCCATTCTGACAGGCTTGAGCTGATATCTCATTGTAGTTTTGATTTGCATTTCCCTGATAATTAGAGATGTTGAACATCTTTTCATGTACCTGTTAGCCATCTGTATATCTTCTTTGGAGAAATGTCTGTTCAGATCTTTTGCCCATTTTTTAATTGGGTTGTTAGCTTTTTTGTTGTTGAGTTGTATGAGTTCCTTTTATATTTTGAATATTAACCCTTTATCAGATATATGGTTTGCAAATATCTTCTCCCAATTGTTAGGTTGTCTTTTCATTTTGTTGATGGTTTCTTTTGCTGTGCAGAAGCTTTTTGTCTGATGTAGTCCCATTTGTTTATTTTTACTGTTCTTTCTCTTGCCTGGTGAGACATGGTATTTGAAAATATGCTGCTAAGACCGATGTTGAAGAGCATACTACCTGTGTTTTCTTCTAGAAATTTCATGGTTTCAGGTCTTACATTCAAGTCTTTAATCCATTTTGAGTTAATTTTTGTGTATAGTGTAATATAATGGTCTACTTTCATTCTTCTGCATGTGGCTCTCCAGTTTTCCCAACACCATTTATTGAAGAGACTTTCCCTTCTCCACTGTATGTTCTTGGCTCCCTTGTTGAAAATTAGCCATCCATAGATGTGTAGGTTTATTTCCGGGTTCTAGATCCTGTTCCCTTGATCTGTGTGTCTGTTTTTGTGCCAGTACCATGCTGTTTTGATTACTATAGCTTTGTAGTATATTTTGAAGTCAGGGAGTGTGATACCTCCAGCTTTGTTCTTTTTTTCTCAGGATTCCTTTAGCTGTTCGAGGCCTTTTGCTATTCTGTATAAATTTTAGGATTCTTTGTTCTATTCCTGTGAAATATGTCATTGGAACTTTGATAGGGATTGCATTGAATCTGTAGATTGCTTTAGGGAATATGGACATTTTAACTACGTTAATTTTTCCAATCCAAGAGCATGGAATATCTTTCTATTTCTTTGTGTCTTCTACTTCTTTCAACAATATTTTATAGTTTTCAGTGTAAAGATCTTTCACCCTTTTGGTTAAGTTTATTCTTAGGTATTTTATTCTTTTTGTTAATTTCTCTTTCTGCTACTTCATTGTTAGTGTATAAAATCACCACTGGTTTTTGTATGTTGATTTTGTCTCCTGCAACTTTACCGTATTCATTTATTATTTCTAAAAGTTTTTTGATGGATTCTTTAGGGTTTTCTATATACAAAATCATGTCATCTACCAATAGTGACAGGTTCACTTCTTCCTTTCCAATTTGAATCACTTTTATTCCTTTTTCTTGCCTGATTGCTCTGGCTAGGACTTCCAATACTACTTTAAATAAGAATCGTGAAAGTCGGCATGCTTGTCTGGTTCCTGTTCTTTGAGGGATAGCTTTCAGTTTTTCTCCATTGAGAGTGATATTAGCTGTAGGTTTTTCATATATAGCCTTTATTATGTTGAGGTACTTTCCTTCTACACCCATTTTTTTCAGAGTTTTTATTGTAAATGGATGCTTTATCTTGTCAAATGCTTTCTCTGCGTCTATTGAGATGATCATGTGATTTTTTTTCTTCATTTTGTTAATGTGGTGTATCACGTTGATTGATTTGCGAATGTTGAACCATCCCTGCATCCCTGTAATAAATCCCACTTGATCATGCTGTATGACCTTAATGTATTGTTGTATTCAATTTGCTTGTATTTTGTTGAGGATTTTTGTATTGATGTTCATCAGTGATCTTGGCCTGTAATTTTCTTTTTTTTGTGTTGTCTTTGTCCGGCTTTGGTATCAGGGTAATGTTGGCTTTGTAGAATGAGTTAAGAAGCTTCTCCTCCTCTTCAATTCTTTGGAAGAGTTTGAGAAGAATAAATATTAAGTCTTCTTTGAATGTGTGGTATAATTCACCAGGGAAGCCATCTGGGCCTGGACTTTTATTTTTGGGGAGGTTTTTGATTACTGTTTCAATCTCCTTACTGGTGATTGGCCTATTCAAATTCTCTATTTCTTCTTGATTCAGTTTTGGAAGGTTGTCTGATTCTAAGAATTTATACATTTCTTCTAGATTATCCAATTTGTTGGTATATAGCTTTTCGTAGTATTCTTTTATAAGTTTTTGTATTTCTGAGGTTTTCATTGTAATTTCTCCCTTTCATTTCTCATTTTATTTCTTCGAGGCTTCTCTCTTTTTTTCTTGGTGAGTCTACATAAAGGCTTGTCAATTTTGTTTATCTTTTCAAAGATCCAGCTCTTAGTTTCATTGTTTTTTCCATTGTTTTTTTAGTCTCTATTTCATTTATTTCTGCTCTGATTTTTATTATTTCCTTCCTTCTACAGATGTTGGGCTTTGATTATCTTCTTTTTCCAGTTTCTTTAGGTGCACTGTTGGATTGTTTATTTGAGATTTTTCTTGTTCGTTGAGGTAGTTGTGTATTGCTGTAAACTTCCTTCTTAAAACTGCTTTTGCTGTATCCCATAAATTTTGGCATCTCACGTTTCTGTTTTCATTTGTATCCAGGTATTTTTTGATTTCTCCTTTGATTTCTTCTTTGACCCAATCGTTGTTCAGTAGCATTTTGTTTAATCTTCACATATTTATGGCTTTTCCAATTTTCTTCCTGTAGTTGATTTCTGATTTCATACTGTTGTGGTCAGAAAAGATGCTTGGTATTATTTCAATCTTCTTAAATTTAGAGAGACTTGTTTTGTGGCCTAATATGCGATCTATTCTGGAGAATGTTCCATGTGCATTTGAAAAGAATGTGCATTCTGTGGTTTTTGGATAGAATGTTTTGTGTATATCTACTAAGTCCAACTGGTCTACTGTGCTATTTAAGGCCAATGTTTCCTTATTGACCTTCTGTTTGGATGATCTATCCATTGGTGTAAGTGGAGTGTTGAAATTCCCTACTGTTATTGTGCTGCTGTGTATTTCTTTATGTCTGTTAATAATTGCTTTATATATTTAAGTGCTTGGCTACTGTTTTTCTTCTTATTTTACTGAGGCAGAAACTGAGGCTCAGAAAGGTTAAGTAATGCCACTAAGGTGCATGTGTGTGCACACACACAAATACACATATTTGAATTAGGGACAGAGATACTCAGTTCTTAGGTTAAAAAATTCAATAGTATAAATATATCAATTTTGCCTAAATCTATAATATATGTTACATTATTTAATATTTTATATTACTTAAAATATATGATATATTATATTATATTACATTATTTAATATATTATATTATGTTAATCTGTTAATATAACTCCAGTAAAATACAAGCTGCTTCATTTTCTTTGGACTTAAGCAGATTGATTCGAAAGTTCACACAAAAAAAACCAAACATTTGAGAAAAACCGTGAAATCTTTGAAAACGGGGAGTTACAAACCAAGGAATGGCACCACCAAATACTAAAGCATAAAAAGGCAGAGTAATTTTTACATTAAGAGAGTGGCTTATGAGGAAACAGATATCAGTAGAACAGAATAGGAAGTTGGGAACTAAATTCACATAGAGATTAAATATATGCTAAAGAAAGTATTTAAAACCAAGGGGAAAAAGGGATGAGCAAATAAATGGAGTTGGGACAAAGGGTTAACCATCTGAGAAAAGATGAAGCTGAGTCTCATCTGACTCCTTATACCAAAATAATTTCCAGACAGATCAAACATCTGAATTTGAAAAAAAAATGAGTTTTGGAATGAGGAAGTGCTATGGAAGCAAAACACAAACTCCAGATACCATCAAGGAAAAATTTAATGAATTAATTATACTAATAATATTTTTCCATGGAGAAGAACTGAGATAAAATAAAAATGCAAGTGGAAAGGAAAAAATAAATATTTTGCAGAAAAATGTTTATTTTCTTAATATATAAATATCTCTTACAAGTAAATCACAAAAGACTAACAATCAATAGAAAAACTTCCCAGATTATAAAATATAAATGGCTGCAAAAAAGTGAAAAGAAGCCAAACATCACTCATAATTAGAGAAATACACATTCAAACAATGAAATAGTAGTTTTAACTGTCAGTCTGGCAAAGATCAAAAAGTTTGATACACAGCACCACCAAGGGTGTCGGGAGATAGGCATTTTCATGGTCTAGCAGAGAGAGTTTAAACTGGTGCAAGTTCTTTGGAAGTGTTTTGGTAATGTTTATCAAAATGTAAATGCACATACCCTTCGACTCAGAAATTCCTGTTCTAGGGATTTATCCTATAGATATACTTACATTACACGTACACAAAAAAGTGAATACGTAAATATTCACTAAAACATTATTTATTGTATAAAAAAAAGTCTAGAAACACCTAAATGTCAATCAGAATGGACTGGTTAAACAAACAATGGTACATATCCTCAATAAAATATTCCACTCCAACTCTCCATCTTGAGTAAGTAAATAAACACATAAATAAAAATAGATGTAGTGAAATACAACAATGCTTCCATTTATTTAATCAAATACGCTGGTGCCCGCAGAGAACATTTCTGGGACTATATAGTCACCAAAATTGATAAAAGTCATTACTCCTAGGAATGGAAACCAAACAACTCAAAATTTGGGGTAAGAAGAAAACTTATCCCCTGCCCCTTTTTTTAAACTATAAAACTTCTTACACTGTTTGAATTTTTACCACGTACATGTTTTCTTTCAATAAATATAACACATGTACCTATTTGCTACTGTAAGTTTTGGCCCATGGATGAGAAATAGCAAATTGAATAAAATAATGTGACAGTTAGGAGCATGGATCTTTCTTTTGACTAGATAGCCCCAGGAGTATCATAATTTGAATGACT
The DNA here is from genome assembly GCF_057802395.1 of Ceratotherium simum simum. Taxonomy (NCBI): domain Eukaryota; kingdom Metazoa; phylum Chordata; class Mammalia; order Perissodactyla; family Rhinocerotidae; genus Ceratotherium; species Ceratotherium simum. The sequence goes on along the minus strand of NC_141907.1, from coordinate 59,922,939 downwards.
CCAAGAGGACTGGATCAGAGCTGGGTCCATTCAACATGTTTTGAGGCAGATCTTAAGAATAACAGATAATTTTCATAAAGGATCCAACTAACGGTCTTTCTTAATAATTGACCTGTCTTATAGGTGAGGGATTCTGCTCATCTGGTGAAATTTGCATTTTAGAACAATCGTTTTGCAATGAATAAGAGGAACAGAGACAAAGTGGAGTCATGGAAACCAGTTAGGAGGCTCTTTCAGAGATACAGGGGAAAGTTTGGGAAGGCCAGAACTAAGGCAGTGGTAGAGCGAAGAGAGAGGAGGGCTGACTGAGAGTTGAAAGAGATGAGAAGGCAAGATCTAGAGCCTGGCTGAATGGGGCAGAGGGAGAGCATCAGTCTATGATGACCTCTAAGTCCCTCGCTTAGACAGCTGGATGAACTGCAGTTTAATAAAAAAACAAACAAACAAACAAAACAAAACAAAACAGAGGATCAGTGGGTTTGGGGAAGACAATGAATGCACTTTCTCCTCCTTTAGCTCCCTGGCCAATGGGGTCAGGCATAGTCATGGATAAATGTGTGTTTCAGGGTGAGTGGTGGTGGTGAGAGGAGGGGGGACAATTCTTTCCAGCAAGGACAATGATTGAGTCTCAAAAGAAGAGAAAAATCCCCGTGTGAATGATAAGTTCTGGAAAGAGATTTGGCTAAATTAAGATGCTAACGTATTTTTGTTGGCACCAAGAAGAAAATGCAGAAGATAGGCGTCAGTCCAGACCAAGATTATAACATCTGGTGACTCAGTGAAGGGAGGCTAGTACAGCTGGCAAGGACTAGCAGTCAGGATGTCTTAGATGGCCTGATGAATTACCGAGTCATGGGAAAGAAATGCACCTCAGCCAGAAACACACAGAGGGTCTCTTTCTGGAGTCTATATGTCTAGCATCCCAGAGTCTGGGTGTAACCAGGGTGGAGCCAGCCCTGCTAGCTGAAGTGGGAGCAATAAAGATAATTGGGGATAAAAATCAAGATTCCTGGCTTCATGCCTTGGCTCTGCCACTAGCTGGTTTTACAACGTTTGGCAAGTCATTTATGTTTGTGTTGGTTTAAAAGCTTCCTCTGTGAAATGAGCTAAAATGTGAAGCCATTGTAATTTTCACAGCTTATATAGATGAAGAGCAAATACCTGAGGCTTGAGGGGCATGGAAAGGCCTCCTAGAGGAGATGTTATACAAACTAAGGTCATTCTTCAGATGTTAGTTCCTCTAAATGTTAGGTCAGGTGAAGGGTAAGGAGGCAGGGCAAGGGGAACTGTTCCAAGTAGAGGGAACAGTATGAATACAAGCTTTAAGCCAAGATATGGAATAGTACCTTCAGAAAGACTGTAAGCAATTTGATATGACTTCTGGAGCATAAATAGTTTGAAAGCATTAACTTCTTTAGTCCTTTCAATCACTCTCTAAAGTAGACATTAATATTTTATAGAAGAATAAACTGAAATTCAGAACAGTTACTTGCCTGAAATCACAGAACCTGTAAATAGTAGAACTAGTCAGATCTGTCAGCTCCAAATCCTGTTTTAACTATTAATTTTTACTACTTCCCCACATTAACACATTAAGATGGGTGGGTGGGTAGGAGCAGGAATGAAGGCATATTTTCTCAATGTATCCAGCAGGTTACATTTTGAAAAACTCTTTGAATCTAAAGAAAAAATCATAGTGAAGAAATGTAAAATGTGTGAGTCATTAGGTATATATGTTTGAACCACAAACATAAGGAAGCAAAAAGTTTCTAGTAAAATTAGTCAAATAAATAAATGAATCAGTAACCCTGGTTTCCTCTCAGTAGTTCACTATATCCTTTAGAAACCATTTCACATCTAGGCATAATTAACACAAGCCAAATTTGGGGACCTTGATTCTTCATTACAAACACGTATAAAAAACCACAGCAATTTGATATTTTTCTACAACTGATTCATCCAGAGCAACCATTTTAGAAAAACCATGTATTTCCAGAGAACTGCCACAGGTTTCACCTTTCCTCGAGTTCTCCTTCTAGGGCACTTGGCACATGGTAGGTTGTGCTTATTCATTCTTAAGTCTTTTCTCTGTGTTTTGGTTCTTGCAGCTTTACTACAGTGTAGTTGGGTATGAATTTTATTTTTCTCTTAGAAAAATAAAAGCTTAGAATCTACTGGGCTTCCTGAATATGAGAGTTTCATCTCAGTCATTATCTTTTCAAATATTACTTTTCATCCATTCGCCCTCTCCTCACTGTCTGGAATTCCTTTCAGAAATAAGATAGATATTCTCATGCTATTCTTGAAGTCTCTTAACTACTTTCTTGTGTCTTCTATATTTTTGTCTCTCTGCTGCATCCTAGATTTGTCTAAAATAGTTGTCTCTCTAGCTGAGTCTAACCTACAGTCTAATCTACTGTTAAAAACAATGACATTTTACTTTATATAACCATATTTTTATTTCTAGAAGTTACCTTTCTTTTTAGTTTTTTTTTTTTTAATTTGCTGTCCCTTTTCCTATTATCTATTTGTCCCTCTCCCCCAATCTGCTTGGTTTCCTAGTATTTTATTATTTTCTTTTGATTCAATTCCTTCTTTGATGTCAAATGATTTGAAACAATCATTTATAACAGTCTCCTTTGTTGATTTCAACACTTTTGATTTTAGAGATGCTGTTTACTGTGGGTCTTGACTGCTGTTTAGGGTAGATGGTTCCTCCAGAGTTTTATAAATTTGGACTATGGACACGTCTTCAGCATGGTTTTATCTTTGAGACTCTTGTGGGGTCCATGTTGAAGGTGTTCCCTACTATGGCAGTTTTATTTTCATTTCTGCCAGACATCAACCTGGGCCCTCTTCTATGCTAGCTGGGAGTTCCCAGAACATACAGGTGTTATAATGGAATCTCAAACCTGCCTGAGGGTAGACCCTTGGTAGAGACTTTGCAGGGAGGAAATTGGTTTTTTTCCCAACCATTGTCCATGTTGAAGTAGACATACTTCCATATCACAAACTTGTGATTTTAGTAGCTTTGTTTCTATTGAAGTTTCTGATTTTATACAAAGATCTTTGTTACAACTCTATCTTAACAAAGACCCACAATCACATCATCTCTCTTAACATGAGATTAAAATGCCAACATCTAGGTTACTGATTGCAACTGCCTTCAATCCTCACCCTGCACAACCCACAGCATTTACCTATGAAATTTCCTCTCTTAGCTTCTGCTTCCTTTTTTGAGGGGCCTGGGGAAAGATCCTGAGGGTTTTCTCTACTTCTGAGGAATTAGCTATTCATTTGAAAGGATGTATTTCATATCTTATCCAGTAT